>NC_071402.1:134673973-134977003 GCF_017976375.1 Cuculus canorus | reverse complement strand
TAATTTCCTCTGTTGCTCCACCATAAATCTCAGATGCAAATGAATGCATATGGTGCATAAATGAAGATCTCCTGCAGAAATGACTGTATTTCCACATACTTAGGCTGGAATAAATTTGTCCTTTCCTAGAACATAGGTGGTTGAATACAGGTGCTACATGAGCAAAATTTCTCAAACCTGATTCCACGCTGAAGTATGCACTCCAACTCCTCATGAAATACAAATATTAAAACAAACAAATACAACATTTGAATTACATTTTGAATACAAGTATTTGAAATATATATAATTCATTCCAACAATTATTGTCAACACCATCTTAAAACACATATATTTTATTTTCTCTTACTGCTTTCAAGCTACCAAAACTGGTTCTTTGGGTGAAAAAGAAACAAGTTTTCCCAAATATCAATTCTTAAGACCCTTAGTGAAACAGCAAGAGCAGTTCTCCACCATTTCCACAGGCGTAGTGCACCACCTATTGACTCAGACACCAATTACCACTTCCCAAGGAGTGTTTTTCTTTTTTTTTTCCCTTAATTCACTGTCATGGTTACTATACAAATCTCCTGAGCTGCCTGTGGCCAAGAATATTCCAATTCTGCAAAATGGCAGCATCACAACTCATCCTAAATATATCTTAGCTTATCAGAGGAACATCCATCCAAACCAGTAAAGCTCATGGCAGCAAACTGCAGTCTCCTCCCTCCACAATGATGATAGTTTTTTCTGGATAATTTTGTCCAAAGAGTATTACCACTATCTTTTGGTTAAGGTATTTTGCATCTCAGTGTGCTGCTCCTGATTCCCAGTAAATTCTCTACCCAGTACCTACAATATGTGTCAAGAAGAGCCCCCCACATTGTGCCTTCTTTAATTTAGGAAAACCGCTTTTCATACATACAATTGTTTATGGTTTATAGCCTTTTAACCTTCCCTTTGATTTTTATTTTTCAGCATTTAACAGGGAATAAGACTAACTCTAATTCCTCAGTTCAAAAGAACATCCATGGCTATTATCGCTGTACCTGTCTCTACAACATGTTTAGTTTACCCCAGTCATCTAAAATTTAAATTCCTACAGAAGCTGCACATACTCAAAATGACTGGCTCCCCAGACTCTGAAATGAATCATGGAATCACTAGGTTGGAAAAGACCTTTGAGGTCATCAAGCCCAATCAGACCCTTCCACATATCCCTAAGCACTTCATCCACCTGTCTTTTAAATACCTCCAGGGACGGTGACTCAACCACCTCCCTGGGCAACCTGTGCCAGTGCCCAATAAACTTTTCAGTGAAGAATCTTTTCCTCATATCCAGTCTGAACCTCCCCTGGTGCAGCTTGAGGCCATTCCCTCTCGTCCTACCACCTGTCACTTGGGGGAAGTGGCCAGCCCCCTCCTCTCTACAACCTCCTTTCAGGCAGTTGTAGAGAGCAATAAGGTCTCCTCTCAGCCTCCTCTTCTCAAGGCTAAACAACCCCAGTTCCCTCAGCTGCGTCTCAAAAGATTTGTTCTCCAGCCCCTTCACCAGCTTCATTGCTCTTCTCTGGACACACTCCAGGACCTCAATGTATTTCTTGTGGTGAGGGGCCCAGAACTGAACACAGTATTCGAGGTGTGGTCTCACTAATGCTGAGTACAGGGGCCAAATCTCTTCCCTGGTCCTGCTGGCCACAGTGTTTCTGATACGAGCCAAGACACTATTGGCCTTTTTGGGCACCTGGGCACACTGCTGGCTCATGTTCAGTCAGCTGTCAACCAACACCCCCAGGTGCTTCTATGTCAGGAAACTTTCCAGCCACTCTTCCCAAGCCTGTAGTGCTGCATGGGGTTGTTGTGTCCCAAGTGCAGGACTCGGCACTTGGCCTTGTTAAACCTCATCCTTTTGGTTGCAGCCCATTGATCCAGTCTGTTCAGATCCCTTTGGAGATTCTCTGCCCTTAAGCAGATTGACATTTCCCCGCCAGCTTAGCATCATTCCTGAACTTACTAACGGTACATTCAATCCCTTCATCCAGGTCATTGATAAAGATATTGAACAGAACTGGACCCAGAACTGAACTCTGGGGAATATCACTTGTGATTAGCCTTCAACTAGCTTTAATTCCATTTACCACAACTCTTTGGGTCAGACCATCCAGCCAGTTTTCTACCCAGGAGAGATCCAAAGAACCTCTGCTTATTCCTCTGCAGAGGAGCAAAGAGGGCAAACCACATCCATGCAGAGCACCTGCCTTACAGTACAAAAGCGCAGAATTAAAGTGCATATCGTCTTCATCTCTCTCAGCTACCTTCATTTGCAAATAAATATGAGGGTCCTTCGAACTTTTTTTTGGTTCTGGGGTACAGACTTCAAATAATTTATTTCATGCAGTTCCTGTAATTTTTTAAACTATTGTTTCAGTTAGTAGTCCCCATTTTGTTGAATGCCTGAAGATTTAGCGTTAAGAATTCCTTCTCTGTGCAAGACAAGCTGGCGGCTTGTGCCGACAGATAAGAATCTCCTTGGCTAGCTCCATTCTCCATGTCTGCTCTCTTTGCCTGTTGAGTGAAATTAATGTTTCAGCTCCCTGCTCCTGAGCTGGGATGCTCTCAGCTCCTTCGGAAGTATAACCTCTTTATTCCCCCTGGAGATTCAATAATTATATTCATACCTCCCACCCTCCACTAAAGGTTAACTATCAGATATGAATTTTCACGAGCATGTCCAATAGTAAACAATACCATTTCTAAGACCTTGCTTATGTTCAAGCTTGTGCTTCTCTGACCCAGTATGCAATGATATTATCATATCCATAGCCCTTACTGTATATCAGGATCTCATAGATCACTTATTTGTAATAATACTTGGGTATCCATTCCAGGTGTGACCTGGAATGAAATTACAGGCCAGGGACTGACCTTCGGATTAAATGAGTTCCTGTCTCACCTTTTTTCCTGGTCCATATCAATGTTCTTATCTTCTCCTTATCCTCTGCTCCAGAACTTAGTCTATAGACCTGTTCTTTATGTTAATTCTACACAAATACAGTGGAAATTTCCTATGCAACAACTCAGTAGCTGTTTTCTGTGGGCTTTGTCTAAACAACTGCTTTACCTCCTTGCCACAAACACGATAGTGCACTATTCAAACACAACCTGAAGAATAATTGCATTGATTCCTATTGACTCCTTCATCTGTTTCTTAGCATGGTTACAAAGTTAAACAAACATTTAAGTTAAACTCATAGCCTTTTACTATCTGAGTCACTGAAATTTATGATAGAATAATCTTCTAAAAAGGTAAGAATTTTTGAACTGGTTATCTGGTATGATCTGGATCTAGCATGTTGAAAAACAAGTGGAATGTCTTTTCCATTTTCAAGTTGCTTTACATTCTTCGGCCACTCTGAGGGCATCGAGCCCTCTTTGGAAAACCGTAAGGTGTCTTTAAGACTGTTGCCTTATTTGCAGAGTGGAAACTCTCTGTCAAAGCCAAAAGGCAAGACCAAAGACCTCTTTTGGTTTTATTAGCTGCTCTTTTGCATCTAGTTCAAAGCCAGCATTTTTTCTTGGCCATTGGCTCACCTTTTTACCAGCTTACTGTCTGCTTCTTGCTCCCGAGCTGGTAATTTGCTAGAGTTTCTGCCTTCAACTTTGAAAACAGCATTTTGATTCCCTCTTTCCTAGCATTTAGATCCTTGTGCTCAAGCGCTATAGAAAGGAAGACATCTCAAAAATATTAAATTCTTGTATGCACCATGAAAACAGGCAGATGGGCAGTGGAGAGAGAGCCCTACCAATTTTCTGTGTGAGAGAAGGGCAGATCCATAAAATGAGAACGTAAGAGCTGCTGAAGGAGATAGACTGCAGTGGTTTCACTGCATATGATTTTTTTTCTGGTTTTAGGCTTTAGAGAAAGTCACATTCTGTTCATTAAGCTTCTCAGTACAAGTGTTTTTAAAGCATAAGCAGAAAATCACATCAAAGACTTAGATCCATATGCCCGTCATTAGAGGAATTATTCAAGAGTGCACTGCACAGGAGATTTAAAGCTAGAAGCAAACAATAGCAGCTGTCCTGCAGATTCTAGTTCACCAGGCTTTTACAAAAATTTCTGGAAATGGTACAACTACCCAGCTATCTGTTAATTCCTAATTGAGAAATCTTTGCTAAGCCTGATGTGTGCTATAACTGCCGTTGATATTATATATATATATGTTCACATTTCAACTTCATAAAATTATACAGACCCACTAGAGCTCACAGCAACCCCACAGAGCACCAAATAGACATACAGATGTGACAGAACTATGTGAACCCTAAGAAACACTCTGCAATATTTTTCTTAGATTAAACTATTTCTATGCAATTTCATCTTTAAATAATAACCCAGATAATTATTTTAAGTTAATATGTTATGTTAATATCAGCAATGTTAAACCATTGCTGATATTTCAGCCAAATAGTGTTTGAATGAGCTTAAGAGAGAATTTGTTTTCCAAAGTTTCATAGCATCATAGCATGGTTTAAATCGGAAGGGACCTTAAATTTAGTTCTAGCTCCCCTGCCTCAGGCAGAAGAAAGCAGAGAACCCGTCCCTGGGTGGGCTTGAACCACCAACCTTTCGGTTAACAGCCGAACGCGCTAACCGATTGCGCTACAGAGACTCCTGAGTTTGCTTGATAATAACAAATAACTTTCCTTCCTAAAACCAAAGTTACTTTCCTGAATATATTGATCCTAAGTAGGAGATATGCTCTGCATTAAATGCTACTGTACCCTAGGTACAGTACTACAAACAAATGCTACAAACCCTTACAATCATAGAATCATAGAATCATAGAATCATAGAATCATAGAATCATAGAATCATAGAATGGTTTGGGTTGGAAGAGGCCTTAAAGACCATCCAGTTCCAAACCCACTGCCGTGGGCAGGGAGACCTGCCCGTGGATCAGGATGCCCAAGGCCCCATCCAACCTGGCCTTGAACACCTCCAGGGATGGGACATCCACAGCTTCCCTGGGCAACCTGTGCCAGTGCCTCACCACCCTCATAGTGAAGAAATTCCTCCTTATGTCTAGCCTAAATCTGTCCCGGTCCAGTTTTTACCCGTTTCCCCTCATCCTATCACTGCATGCCTTTATAAAAAGTCCCTCCCCTACTTTCATTGTAGTAGATTATTTCATATAGGATCTAAGTAATTAAGTGTATAAATGCAGAAACTACTAAACATCACCCTGCAAATTCCAGTACAAAATTACAATGGAAAATTAATAAGATTGTTCTTGTTGGAGAAATTATATTGGCTGGCAGGTTCTCCCTACTCATAGTGAGGAAAGAGCCATCCTCCAAAAGCTTGATCTTTCACTATGAATATCAACAGATATTTTCCTCCCTGACCTCAGTCAAGCATGCCCTTTTCTACCAAATTTCAAACTCATTTAAAGAAACTGGGGAAATTAGCGTAACTCCAAAGATCCAGAGCTATATCAAGGTCAGTGAGAAATGACCTTCTGGAGATACCTTTATAAAAACATACTTCTTCCATTTCTAATACAGCTTGGCTTTCACTCCTAGAAGAATGTTACAGAAGAAATGGGTAAATAACAGTTGCTTGGAAAAATCAGAGCTGACAAGACATTTAGTGATTTCAAAATAAGTGTATTTTTGCAGTGGTGTCCATAACAATCAATTACAGTTTTTCATTCACAAATAAAAAGCTCCTCATACTTTGACTTCTCCATTTCAGCTTTTGTCCCTTAAACTAGCCATACCTTCCCACTTTTATATTTGATCTTAAGTTATACATTCCATAGTTTGTGCAGCTTGTTACACAGGGAAATACATGCCACTTCTACAATCACCCAGTTTCACTGCCTGAAATATTGCTGGAAAAGTAACACCAGTTGAGAACATGAAGAGACGGCTGCTGAATGAGAACAACTTAAAAGTTGCTCTGCGGATCTGGGGTATTCTCAGTGGCCAGCCAAAGGATGCTGTTCAGCTTCCTTCCACCAGCATTAATTAGCCTAATCAAGTATTTGCCAACCGACATAGGTATATTCAATATTTTACTTTCTATTCTGGAGAGGTTCTGGAACACTGAAATGCATAAAAATAGTGGCAATCATATATGAGTGAAAATGGTCAGTTAGGCTTGCAGTCTGAAACCTGGCAGAACATTCTACCAGTTTCTTATAGCCAGTAGAAGATGCCACTTCGTTCATGATGAATATGTAAAGTAATGTCCTTACATATGTAAGCATTGTCCTTAATTTTTCTTTAGCCAAATGTCCATTGGGACATTGAAGTTTGCTTCTGTCCAGGCTCAAGGATCAAAGGATTTAGTTTCTTATCCCAGTGTTTTCTTACCCACTGGGATATTGTCCTACTCCAGTGTTCCAGGCATTATTGCAAACAATAATAGCTGCTTCACTTCTGAAGCAGAAAAGCTTCACCTTCTTGTTCCAGCTTTTTACCCACCTTCAGTTCTCAAAATGTCACTCCTTCCTTATCCTGCTTTTATGCTTGTGAACATTGTTTTGCCAGGAAATCCAGCTTGCCTCTTTATCTAAGACACGTCATGATGTTCTTCTGATAATTTTCTAGGTTTTGACAGTTTTCATGTCAGTCATACTGTTTTCCTCGCTGTGTTTTGCCCTATATTGACGGCTGACCCCATTAGATACTCCAGACTTAGAAAACTGAACTGATTCTTTCAGAATTAAGGGAATGAAAAGAACTGCTTTACAGAGATGCTTTACTTCCAACCACCATCAAGTGCAGCCTGATCTCTCTCTTACTCTTACCAAATATTTTTTCCTCAAACTGAGCAGTTTCCACATCCTTCTGGAAGGTTGCATGTCATCTACACATCCAAAGGTCCTGGAACATGCAGTCCTTTTTAGCAGTATCAATATGCACAAGCCATGAACAAAGCTGTAAGAGCAGGTACAATGCAGTCACAGAGCAAAATGATTCCTCCTAGAGCAAAATGATTCCTCCTAGAGCAAAAATAGTGAACCATATCCATGGAATGCTAGAGGACAAGTAGCCATGTCAACAGACTTTTGAAGAGCTTTTATTAGGACTTCTAAGGTCTTATAAATTATATTGAAGCAACTACAGCTTTAGGTTTAAAGTATTTCAAGATGATATCACGGGAAAGAGAAACAAAGAAGAGGGAATTTGAGCACAAAACAAGCCCACATTGGTGCAGTCTACACAAAGTATAAAAATTAGGCTAAAGACCATATCTAGTTGGCCTAGAGACAGAATGAAAGGTCAGTTATATATATACATATATGTGTGTAGTAATGCAACTTTAGATTAATTATTAGAAATTAACCCCCAGAAGGGATGTACACTCAGGCATTTCTCCTCTGGGATGTATCCCATGCTCATTCATGTTTGGACTTCAAGATGCACTGAATTTTTCATCTCCTATAGCTCATAATCTGAATCTTGAGCAAGACTTATCCTTAACAGTTGGACTACCTACTAGCATGTTTTTCACATTCCTTTAGCTAACTCTTTAACATTTTAAAATGTAGAAATAATCAATACTAAGTTGTTTTCCCTTCCACTAAATTTATAAGAACTATTCTGTCTAAGTATTTTTTTTTATGCAACCTTGTATTACATTGGTTTATTTCATTTCCTAATATTCCCTACTTAGTATCGTCTGTAAAGTTTGTCCTGGAACCCCCTTGCCTCTCAGCTTCATGTCAGGGTAATCAATAAATGAAATCCAGCTTTCACATATACAAAAAAACACCTGGCCTTTCTATCAGAGAACACTTACTTAACATCTGTGACAAAGGTGACCATTGAGGCAGAATATGTTTCAACTGTACAACAAGCATGAGCTGCCTGAGACTTTGATGTAGGACTTTTGGAACTCAAGGCTAAGTATTGTTTAATGGACCAATATCAAACAGATGACTAATGTACTGCACAGAATGTTTATTATTATTACTGTTAATGATTTCTACTACAGATCACATGGATAGAAGAGGAAATGATGTTCTCTCTTTCTGTTATAAAGAGAATGTGGCATTTACAGGATAGCATCTGTATTGCTAG
This sequence comes from Cuculus canorus, assembly GCF_017976375.1. NCBI lineage: Eukaryota > Metazoa > Chordata > Aves > Cuculiformes > Cuculidae > Cuculus > Cuculus canorus. Next base: position 134,968,930 of record NC_071402.1, on the reverse strand, counting down.
CAGCCAGAAGAGAAGGTTTGTAATGCTCCACAAATGTGACACAGCTTGGACAGTGGCTGTGTAGGCTTCCAAAGTCTGCCCAATAAATATAAAGAATTCTGAATTTTAAAGAGACACATCTGGGAGCATAAGGAACAATGTGAAAGTGAAGAGCTGATGAAAAAAGAATAACTTGGTTTGACAAGGAACTAATACTGAATGCCATTTTATCTCAACCAGGAGTCAAGAATAAGAGAGAAGGATATTAGAAAAAAATAGTAACTGCATACCAAGAAACTCCTCTAAACTGAAAATGTGTAAAAGCAGCAATTTGTGATAGAATTTCCAAGATCTTACAGGGTTAGTGGCATGTGTGTTTCAGTGTTTGGCTGAGACAGCACTCTGGGTACAAGTCCACTAAGAAAAAAAATCTTCTTAATCTTTGTACTCCCTCTTCATTAACATGATCAAATATTTGCAATAGATAGCTATCATGCATGCACACACCACATGGAGACAATTCTTATGGAAAGACTGATTGCCATTATAAGGCTGAAAACTCAGCAATTAAAATGTCTAATGCTGTCATTTGGAAAGTACACAAAAGCTGCTGAAGCAAAAGCTACACTATTGACAATATTACTGTTCCCAGGAACCTGTTGGAAGTACAGCTTGTTTCTGAAATTACAATATCACCAGAGAAATCTGACAATGCTGCACAAATTAAAATAAGATGTGATATCACAGAATTACCTCAGCTGGAACCAACGCACAAGGATCATCTAGTCCCACTCCCATCCTTGCATAGGATAACCCCAAAATTCACACCACATGTCTGAGGGAGTTGTCCAGATGCTTCTTGAATATTGTCAGGCTTGGCGCCACAACTACTTCTGTAGGGAGCCTGTTCCAGTGCTCCACTACCCTCTATGTGAAGAACCTTTCTCTAATACCCAACATAAACCTCCCGTGGCACATCTTCCTGCCATTCCCTTGGGTCCTCTTTTCCTTGTGAGGAAGCAGTAAACTGTGATGAGTTCTCCCCTCTGTCTCCTCTTATCCAGGCTGAACAGACCAAGTGACTTTAGCTGCTCCCCATATGACTTCCCCTCTAAACCCTCCAACAACTTTGTGACCCTCCTCTGGACACTCTCCAGTAGCTTTATGTCCTCTTTATACTGTGGCACCCAAAACTATGCATAGTACTCAAAGTGGGGTTGCACCAATGCGGTGTACAGTAGAATGTACCCCAGGACACAGTTGGCCCTCTTGGCTGCCAGGGCACAGTGTTGGCTCATGTTCAACTTGCCATCGACAAGAACCCCCAGATCCCTTTATTTACCCTCAGAAGTGTCAACAGCTCCCCCCAGTTTCGTGTCATCAGCAAATCTGGTTAGCAAACCTTCAAGTCCTGCATCCACGTAATTGATGAAGACATTGAAAAGTACTGACCCTAAGACAGGTTCCTGTGGAACCCCACTAGGTGACTAGTATCATCATTAGGAGTATAGCAGAACCTAGCGATTAAACATTCAACACAATCTGAAGGGAATATTCCAGTTAATATATAATAAGCAGTACGCTCCTTATGAACATATGAACATTTTCCTTATGAAACTTACAGATTAGAGGTAAGTCATAATTTCCCTTCCAGCTCTAGTACCTATATTCCTTAGTATATACACTCATGAAAAATTAATTCCATGTCTATAAGCATATCGAAACTCTAAAGAGAAAAGATCACATGAGAATGCCCTAGTACTCCTCTGACCGAGAATGTTTAAATACTAGCATTCTGTAATGGCTGAGTTTATCCTATAGTAGTCACTTTATCTGTTCTTGCACGCTTACAGTCCTTGTGAGTGCCTTGTGCCTTTCACTGAGGACAGCACATCCAGCTCCAGAACATACACGTGACTGTAAAGCTGATACAACAGCAAAACCAGGAGATCTAACTAAGCTTATCAGCAAACTTGTATGTGCATACCAGATTTGAGCCATGGCACAAAGTTCTTCAATTTACACTGAGCCTGCCAAGCAAAATTAGGAAGCAGCAAAGGAAGAATAATCTCACTCAAATGATACCTGTGTAAATGACATCTGTGCAATTTAAACTTATTATCTAAATCCAGCAGTTGCCATTCTTAATGGTAAGTCATCTATTTATTCTAACTTATGCGTAAGTTACTAGTGCCATACTTCCCCCTATTCTACAGAGGGAAATTGATGTTTAAAATAATTTAGGTTGATGTTTAAATTTAGTTTAAAATAGGTTGGTTCACTATAAGTGGCTGGAGCTAAGTGAGATGAACCTCATCTTTCCCAATTGCTTTATTATAATGACACATAGGGGACATAAAGCAGCCAAACCCCACAGTAACATTTTTAGCCTGTCTTTAGTGACCATACATACCACCGCTGTCTCTTACAAAAATAATTCAGTTAAGCCAAGGCTTCATCTGCAGAAACCAGAAATGTGAAATCCCTCCTGTGGCTTTTCACTACTAATACTCATAGCTGTTATCCCATGCATGCAATAGTGTCACATCTCCTCTCACTCTCAAAGGATCTGCTTCGCTGTTCGTTGAATCTTCTTTCTGTGGTTGGTCTAGGTACTCCCCTTCCACTGATGGCCTTTAGCGGTTCCAGCAGAAGAAGCAGAAAGCCAAAGTATTTGCACACCAAAAGCTGAGGTTTGACTGATCAGATGAGCTAGCAGACTTCTGGTTTACTTCCAGCACACTAAGTTTATCAGCAGACAGAAAAATATAGTAGGCAAATAATGTAAATTACAAAGTTACTTCTAGCTAATAATAGTTCTTGTGTGAAGCTGGTTTAATGGGGTACGTAGCAATCCCTAATTAGCCTTTATATCAGGTCTTCTGTATGTGGTGGTTCTGGTGTCAACTACTAAGGCATATGTAATGATGCCAAATTCAAATAGCTTGGGAAAAAACTGTAAGAAGCAACACCAGCACGTGTGCAAACCACTTCCTAATTCCTTGCACTTCAGTCAAAAGCTTCTGACTGAAATGAGGGACATCTCTGTTGTTGAACACCTAAGCAATGTCTTCTTCCAGTACCTGAAAGTGGCTACAAGAAAGCTGGGGAGGGACTGTTCACAAAGGCTTGTAGTGATAGGATGAGGGGCAATGGGTATAAACTGGAGAGGGGCAGATTTAAACTAGACATAAGGAGGAATTTCTTCACTATGAGAGTGGTGAGACACTGAAACAGGTTGCTCAGGGAAGTTGTGGATGCCCCATCCCTGGAGGTGTTCAAGGCCAAGCTGGATGGGGCTTTGAGCAGCCTGATTGAGTGGGATGTCCCTGCCCATGGCAGGGGAGTTGGAACTGGATGATCTTTAAGGTCTCCTCCAGCCCAAACTACTCTATGATTTTCCAAAGGAGTAATGCAGCAAAAGCAGATGTCTTGTTCACATCCACAAGCATGTTTAGAATACACAGATGGATTGTCTTAATTAAGATAGTTAAACTGCCGCTGTGTCAGTACGCATTTTTACAGTCCTAAAAAACAGAGATGTAACACATATGTGGAGCCTTCAGGCATCACAGAAGGCCAGTGTTAGTATCATAGAATCACCAGGTTGGAAAAGACCTTTTGGATCATTGAGTCCAAGCATTCCTATCTGCCACTAAACTATGTCCCTGAGCACCTCGTCTACCCATCTTTTAAATACCTACAGGGATGGGGACTCCACCACTTCCCTGGGCAGCCTCTGCCAGTGCCCAATGACCCTTTCTTGAAATATTTTTCCTGATATCCAGTCTGAACCTTTCCTGGCGCAGTTCGAGGCCATTCCCCCTTGACCTGTCCCTGTCACTTGGGAGAAGAGGCCAGCACCCTCCTCTCTACAACCTTTCAGGTAGTTGTAGAGCGTGATAAGGTCTCCCCTCAGCCTCCTCTTCTCCAGGCTCAACAACCCCAGCTGTCTCAGCCGCTCCTCATAAGATTTGTTTTCCGGCCCCTTCACCAGCTTTGTTGCTCTTCTCTGGACACGCTCCAGAGCCTCAACATCCTTCTTGTAACGAGGGACCCAGAACTGAACACAGGATTCCAGGTGTAAGTACAGGGGCAGAATCACCTCCCTGGACCTGCTGGTCACACCTTTTCTGAAACAAGCCAAGATGCCATTGGCCTTCTTGGCCACCTGGGCACACTGCTGGCTCATGTTCAGCCGCTGTCAATCACCCCCGGGTCCTTCTCTTCCGTGCAGCTCTCCAGCCACTCTTCCCCCAGTCTGTAGCTGCACAGGGTTGTTGTGCCCCAAGTGCAGGACCCAGCATTTGGTCTTGTTAAACCTCATGCCGTTGGTCTCAGCCCATCGACCCAGCCTGTTCAGATCCCTTTGCAGAGCCTCCCCACCCTCCAGCAGATCCACGCTTCCTCCCAGCTTAGTGTCATCTGTAAACGTGCTAAGGGTGCACTCAATGCCTTCATCCGGGTCATTGACACTTCAGGGCAAACGAGGGCTGCCCAGAAAGAGGCACTGTTTCTGGAGATAGTAATTTTCTGAGGTAGCTGTAAACAAAAGTATGATTGCTTTGATACCTTTCTGATATCTCCCGTTTTATTTCTGCCCCCCCTCCCCCGCCCCAGCCCCGCCCATCCCGGCAGCTTCGCGCGCGCGCGCCTCGTAGTGGCAACGGAGGGGAAGCAGCGGCGGCGCCGTCGGCAAAGGGAGGGAGGGCGGCGGCTCCGCCCCGGCCGCGCGGTGTCGGGTTCCCGCGTGCCGCGGGGACGGTGACAGTGGGCGGCGGGCGGCGTTGTCGGGGTCTGCCCCGTCGTGCGTCGGGGACCCAGTGCTGCCCCGCTGCGCCCGGCCGCCACATCGCACGCGGTTGTCATGGAGGAGCCAAGATGGCGGCGCGGGCCTGCACCCCCGGCAAGCGGGAGATCAACCACTACTTCAGCGTGAGCAGCGCCAAGGCGCTGGCGCTCGCCGCCGTCCTGCTCCTCGCCGCTTGCCACGCCGCGGAGCGCCGGTACCGAGGTGAGGCTGCAGCGAGGGTAGCGGCGGGGACAGCCGGGGCTGACGGGGAGAGCCCTTCCCTGGCGCTCTTATCCAACAACCTGGCAATTAGCGATTAGGATCTTAATTATGAGGCTTGGGGCGCGTTATTTTCCTGTCTGAGCCGTTGCTTCAGACGTGACACAATCCGCGATCTTTGGTGGATGAAGGAAAATCCTGTCAGGTTTCCCAGGGAAGTCGTGGCTGCCCCATCCCTGGAGGTGTTCGAGGCCAGGTTGGATGGGGCTTTGAGCAGCCTGATCCTGTGGAAGGTGTCCCTGCCCATGGCAGTGGGGTTGGAACTGGATGGTCTTTAAGGTCCCTTCCAACCCGAACTCTGCTATGATTTACAATTCTATGAAATAAAAGAGTTGTTGAGTTTCTTCTGCTGTTAGTGGTGCTGGACAGGCATCTAACCAAGGTCTGGAGATGCTGGGAGTTGGTACACCTGCTAGTAACTCTGGTCTGGGGGCGCTGGAAGGTGGTGGACAGGCTGGTAAATGAGCTCTGGAGATGCTGGGAGGTGATTGTCAGGTTGATAACCAAGCTTTGGAGATGTTGGAAGGTGGTGGACAGGGTGGTAAGTGAGTTCTAGAGATACTGGGAGGTGGTGGACAGGTTCGTGACAGAGGTTTGGAGACTGGTGTAGCTGGTGAATGTGTTGGGGCTGCACACGGGACTGCACAACGGTTAAGGGAGCTTTCCTTATTCCTCTTCTTCCAGGTTGTTTTGGCCCTGCAGCTGTGCATCTTGGCATGATCTGCAAATGCTAATGCAGCTGCTAAAGGGAATATTTCATTGTTTGAGTTTCACACTAAGGAATGTAGTATGTTTTTGTGGGTAAGTCAAAAAGTTGAAGAGAAATTATGATAGCTCTGTTTATTGTAGGACAACTAGTGCCATCGTATTCTAATACTTGCTGCCAGCATCTGCAGAAGACAGGGCTGAGGCAATTTGTTGTGGAAATGGGAAAGAGGGTAGGGAGCCTTTAATATGGATACAGTTCCCTAGATTTCACCTTCCAGCTGGAACTTCAGCAAGTCCTATAAACTGAGTAGTACCAAGCTGCAAGACTTGGAAGACTTCACTGAATTATAGAGGAGCCCAAGTGTGATATAACTGAACTTGCCTGTTGCACTGTGTTCTTTAAGGCCCAAATCAGTTGCAAAACTAAGTGGAAGGAGAGTGGAAAGAGGGATGGTGAGACTGGCCTAAGGAGACAGGGGCTGCCATATCAAGCAGATTACAAGGAAGCTGGATTGTGTATAAATACAAAACATGCTGAGAGACTTAATGAAGACATTGAATCACAGATTGTAAAACAGTGGGAATCTGCAGGCATTTCTGTGAGTTGATATGGTCTGTATAGATTTTCATCAAGCTTTCAACAAGTTCCTTTGCCTCAGGCATTCAGTTTCTTTAATCTGTTGTAGGACAAGAGAGGCTTTCCAGTAACTGTTTAAAAGATAGGGCATGGAGTGAGAGTGAATGCAGAGTGACCAGTTTGGGTTCCTTTGGACAAATATCATTCAAAAGACAAATAGTTTAGAAAATAGGGGTGGAACGATTATACCAAAGTTTTTGGGATAGATAAAACCAGAGGTGCTTGAAAGATCATTCTGCAATCCTTCAGTGATCTCAAACATTGGAATTTTAGAAAATGTTTAGATATTCTTGGCAATTAATGAAAAACAAAGCAGAAGATTTCTGTGTGATAGTGCACTACTAAAATTAACGAGTGTATTACTGACAGTGGTACTGGTCACACCCCCCTGCTTAAGCAGTGGTAGAGAAGAGCTTGCAAAACGTGTACAAAAGAGCAATAAAAATAGCAGAAGAATGAAACGGCTTCTGGAGAAGAAGTAGTGAAATAGATTAAAATTCTGTAGCCTAGACAGAAAATTAGTAATGTGGTAATGGTCTCAAATATTATGAATTATTGAGGAAAGGTGAATTCATTGTGAATGTGTCATAATACAGGAAGTATCAAATGAAAAAGCTCCTCTGGAGCTTTTGGGTGATTGAGACTTTAGTTAGAACTCCTTTATTTTGTCTGATTGTCTTTACATGTAAAGTTTTCATCTAATTTTGGCCTCAGTCATGCAAGTGCATATTATTGACAGTGCGGTGCACTTCCTATGAAAACTTGCCTGTATAAAAGTTACTTGTATGAAAAAAATGCTGGACTGCGGTTGTGGAAAGTCAAATTCACGCTCAGGGACACTATTGTATTTAGGGTTCACCTGTGTTTTTCACAAAACTTAAAGTGAATTAAGAGAAATTAAAGACTGTCTTTAACTTGCATACAGATTCTGTGAAGAGTTAGTTTGGTTAAGTGTCTATATAGTAGCCAGTGAAGTTACTGCTGTGCATTTTTCAGTTATCATATTTCAGTCCTAAACCTGGTTGGAAATAAGTCTTGTTTAAAATATTGAGTTCTTAAAATCAGCACTGAGAGATTGTGCTTAAAACTGTATTGCGTAATAGATAACATTTCTTTGACAGACTGCGCCTTTTAGAGAAGCATTGTGAAACATAGTTGGTTCTGGCTCTGAATGAAGACTGAGATTCCACAATTTCAATGGAAAAATTGTGATTTTGAGGACGAATAAAGTAATAAGCGTAATAGAATGCTGATAAATTTTGCTCTTTATAACCATACTGTAATGTGTCTAGCTGCTACATTTAATGAAAATTAAGGTTAATGTATTGGAAAGATAATTTACACAAACCACAAAGGAGCAGCTTTAAAAGAATGATCTGTGTTTTGTATATAGAATGGCACTTAGATTTCTTTCTCTCAAGTTTTGGGTTGGGTTTTTTTAGTTTTGTTTTGTTTTTCTTTTAAGATCTCATTAGTAGCTAAGAAGATGTGGTATGTTAAAGTGAAAGTGAGTCTTTGGCTGCTGTGTATTTCATCTACTAAGTAAGACTTGGGCATTTCTGGAGATGCTGTCTTGTCCGCAGCCTCCAGTTTACTCTCTTGGCTGCTGTTTCAGTCTTGTTTTATTTTTCTGCCTCCTCTTCCCTCAAAACTTCTGCTGTTATATTTAAAGAAAGACAGCAGACATCAGTAATGCTCCTGATGAATTTCAGGAGCTTTGTAATATTGCTCAGGGAAATAATAAGATATTCAATATCTGGAAAGAAGGCGTAACTCTTGGGCCTAAAATATTATTTCTATTTAAAATGTATTCAGTGTCTGATGTTTGGGATGTTATTTCAGTCAACATACTGTAGGATGGAGGATTGTTTTATTTGTGGGTGATTATGATGGAAGTGCTATGGAGTGCTGACCTGGGTGCTAAGCTTGGGTCATGAGCTCAAGATACAGAGAACACTCACCTATGAAGAACTAGTAAACTAAGATTCTTCGGTCTTGAAAACTTGATTGATGAAGAACTGATAGTGGTCTACAAGTTGTGATAGACATGAGTGCAAGCTGTCTCTTCCTCTAAGACATTCTTCAAGCAGCAGCTGTGGGTATGGAAAACTCTTGTAGAAGGATGCTGATTTGTTCAGTCCCCGGACTGAACACAGTTGGAAGAATATGATGTTTACTTGACCTTTTCTTACTCATCCCTGAGCATCTGCTTATGGCCCTTGTTGAAGGCAGAATGCTGGAGTAGACTAGCCATTGGCCTGACTGTGAATAACAGTTCTAATTTTCTTATGCATCTTCCTCAGCAAGTTAATGGCTTTCAGAGGGAATCTCATTAGTGGTGGGTGTCTTTTATGTAGTTCGCTCTTATATTGCTCTGATGAATCTTCTAATTTTCATCATCTACAAAGTGGAGGGCTGGGCTTTGTAGCAGTAGCTCTAGTAACTCGTAAGTGACCTATTCTCATAATTAATAAAAAGCAACCCAAATTTGATAACATTTTTTATTACTTGTGTATTTTTCATACAACTTACTAGAAATGATAGTTTACTTAAGTGTATATACCTGAGAATGTAGAAAATTACATTGCTTGGAAGCCAGTGTATAGGAACAGGATTTTATTTGAAACAATTAAGAAAAACTGGAACTATGGTAATTTTGAATTTATGATTTCAACTAGAAAGTTATCTGTCCAGCAAATCTGAACTATGCCAGCATATTTAAAAGGTAGGTAAAGGTTCAGCTTAGCATGTCATCCACTGTGTTGTGAGCTACTTCTGCAGAAGTTTTGGCAGCAGGTTCAGCAGTCTTATAAGTAGCAGCAGGTGAAAGAGGAGCAGAAAGGGGTTGATAAATTGTTTCTGGAAGATCTTTTCTTTAATGTATTCATAAATGGCACTCTACTGAAAAAATGAAACAGGCATAGCCCGGGGAAAAAACGATGATGTTGCTGACCTGGAGTGACCTGTACGGTTTGTAAAACAGAAGAGTTACAGAGACTAAAACAGGAGAGTTACAGAGACTACCTTTCTGGAAACCTCTTGAGTTCAGCCTACATCTGTGGTCTCAGCGTGCTTTCATGAGAGCTCCTTTAAATGTTCAGAAGCATGTGGCCCCCTCCATCTGACCATTTGCCACATCCTGTTGCTGCTGTGCAGCAATTAATTGGTGTGACACAGATAGAGCACGTGCACTTAGGATTGGGAAGGAAGTGTCAATTTGATTTGTGTTATCTCAAGGATTTTTTTGAGAGGTTACTGGTCAGTTTGAAGGAATTCCTGAACTTCCCTGGTGTGATTAATAGACACTTTTTGATGGCAAGAATAGGGTCTTGTCACCATACATATGTATTTTATTTAAAATTTTAACACAGTTGTGTTCAGTGCATCAAAATCTGCCTGACCAACAGCTCCCAAACCTGTGAGATAGTAAATTTTTAATAAAGCCAAGTTTATCTTGCAGGTTAGGACTGTGTTGTGTGGGTTGTTCATGGAAAACCAACCCAAACCCAGAGTTATGATCCTGAGATGTCTATGCAGACCTTTTTCAAAACTTTTTGTAGTGTTTTTCCAGCTTCATAGATGAGAATCTTGTCTTTTGTCTTTCTGAGTGGATTGTGAAGGAGCAAGCAGCTGAGTATCAGCTCACAAACTAGAGTTGCAGCATCACTGCCAATGTTAATGCAAGAGTTATCTTGAAATATCTGTGGTTGTGCAGGGTTATAAAGATTATATTAGTTCTGTATTTGTTGGAAATACAGGTATGTTTCCTTTATCCAAGTAATTATTAATGCTTTCTGAAGTTTATTATTACTTATTGGTCTAAAATGTTTACAGAAAAATTGTTTCAGTATAGATGCTTTTGTAATTCTTCCCACTATTGGGAAATTATGGAAACAAGTAATTTTGCCAGTTAGACTGAGTCCAACTCAAAAAAAAAACCCCAAAACAAACAAAAAGGAGTTGACTCAATGCATATGAGAATTAATTAGCTTTCAATGTGATCTTAGGACCGTAACTTAGGAGATGGTTTTTTTCAGAATGTTACGTGGGAGATCTTTCTTTATCCACTATACCTTTTTTTTTTAAAAAAAAAAAAAAATCCTTACTGGACTGTAGTCTTGAGGAAGCCTTTGTTTTAGCACAAAGGAAGTGATACCATGGCTCTGTTTCTTTGTCCTCAAAGCTTTGCTCTAGTACTGTTCCTTGAGAGCTGAGATTGGGCGTTGGTAGACGTAAACAGTACCTTCAGAGTTCACTTTCCTTCAGACCTCACTTTACTTGCACTCATTCTGTTCACCTTATCTCATTCGTAGTTCTAGATAAAGCTTCAGATTTTCTCATAATTATAGAAGCAGAAAATCAGTCTCAATATAATGTGTGGCTCCCAGCAGCTGTGAAAAGAAGTAGATAGAAAATGCCCTGTTCTTTAGAATGAATGCAAATTTTAGTGCAGTAAAAGAGTAGTTCTCTGTTGATTTTAATGAAATCAGTGTTTCCCAGAAAGTGTTAAGCACGGGCCATGGCACATTGTTTCTGCACAAGTGAGCACAGGTACCTGCCATTTCATTCACCACCATTTCCTTGTTTGTCTATGCGCTGAAATTGCAAGTATGACCAAAATGTTGGAGGGCAACTTCTCTTGCAGTGAATGGTGTTCAGTTGTGTTCAGTTGTAGAGCAGCAGAATCTGGCAAGGTAAGGTATTGATTTTGTAGCTGAGGTGTTCTATTTATATGAACTTAAAGTGACCTAAAACATCACTACCTGTAAAGTGATTAATCTTAATTGGCGTAAAACACCTTGACTGGAAAAGATACCTGGTTTCACAATGATCAGCAAATTGTTGTGTAAATGTTTTTTGTTTTGCATTTTTACCTAGCATATAAATTCACCTGTTCTAAGGTAACACCTATGTCTTAAGCAGGGAGATCTAACAGCCCTTTTTGCAAATCTCACATTGAGATTCATGTTCTGTACAGGATGCTGTGTATGGTGATTCTGTGTAGAACATTATTATTTTGAACTGTTGTGTAATTCTTTAATTTCATATTAATGTATTCTTGATGTTAGCACAGTGAATTGACGTCTTTTGGTGGGAACGCTAGTCCCGGTCACAACATCTTTCTGACAGCAGAAATGGGATCACTAACGTTTTGTGGTAAAGAAGTGATTTACAGAGAAGTATGGTATAGTAAGTGAGAAGGCAATTTGCAGAAACATGCAAGAAGTTTTTACAATAAGTTATATTTGTTTACTGCTCTTGATTGTTCCAGTTTCTGCGTTTCAAATATCATCATGTTATTTTTTTAATAGCAATAGAGCTAGCTATGTTTTAAATTTAATGTGTCTGAATACCAATCTTTATATAACGTTTTAAAGGTGGCGATACATGTGACTATCTTCTGTCCAGTGGAAGATTTCTTGGAGAAAAAGTATGGCAGCCTCACAGTTGTATGATGCACAAGTATAAAAATAGGTAAGGAAACTCATGGCTTCTGTTTATCTGCCTGGGAGGAAGAGTAATTGTTGTTTGACTGCCGCTGTAGTAATTGCAGTGTCCTGTGTTTTTCACTTTATAGCTGTTTTTCTGGGCTTTCAAAAATACGCTGTATTTATCGGAAGGAAGTCTTTACCTTGTATATTATCTGTGTGTCTGCAGTGTTTACTCAAGTTGTATTTATATATAAAAACACAAATAAATGATGGTTGTAATAGTACTGGTAGGTGTTACGGAGAGCTACAAAGTAGTGCAAGAGACTGCATAGATTCATACATCCTTTTCAGATTGCTGAAAGGGAAAATGCTGCCCTTGTGTGTAGAACAGCCAGTAAAAAAAATCCTAAATAAAATTACCAATCACCTTTTTCCTCCTATTAGTGAAAGAACTTTATTTTTTAGAATTGCACTATGTGTTACCATTTGGGGCTATTGTGTTTGTGCGCCACAGACTATGAAGGCCTGCTTGGTTGTTTGCCTAATCATGTTAGCAGGAGATTTCATTTTCATTTCTTTGCATATTAAACTACACTTTTTTTTTTTTTTTTTTTTTACTTATTCTGCATGTTTAGAAAATATTTACCTTTCCTTAGAGCTGGATGTAATGCTTAGAATTGTCTATATTGCTCTGCAGATTTTCTAAATATTTTTTCCTAAAATAGAAGTTTCCTGTAACATGAATGTTGCTGTTTTGCTTTACAGTGAAGCAAAGAGTTGCCTCGTAGACAAACATATTGTGTTTATAGGAGATTCTAGGATTCGACAGCTGTTCTATTCATTTATAAAACTCATAAATCCTCAAGTCAGAGAAGAAGGAAATAAGGTGAGATTATTTTGATGATGTTTTTGTTTCTTTCTTCCTAATCTACCTCGTAACTCTTCTCTAAACTTCAGAAAAGCAAGAACTGATACCATTTGCTGGCCTAGCGGTCAGGATGAAGAACGACAGAGAGGTCTTTTGGAGAACACAATTAGACCAAGATAATTGTCTGGGTGCTAATGAGATAATTGGGAATCTGAAGAGTGAACTAGGAAGCTCAAGAGAAAGCATGTGGCAGTCTGGGAATAAATTAATGAAACTGACTCGTCCCACAGTAACTTATGCTTCATATTTGGCTTCTTGATGAGAAAATGATTGCTCCTTTGTCTGTTTTTAAATAGCAGTAATTCATGGTTTACATTTGGTCACTTTAAATGTCAGTTAAATTGCTCATCTAATCTATTCATTAAAATCTTTGGGGCAATGAGAGATTTTCAGATCTGACTTGAGGCTGAAACTAAAAATAGCTTCTGGTCTTACCTTCCTGTTGATTGCTGCTGAAGAGCTGTTTGAATTTTATAAAGTGAAGAATGTAAGCCTCAGCTTGCTGGATGGAAGCAGAAAAGATTTAGCTGTGTCATTTGTTGTGCAAAATATTAATTTATGTTGTTAAATCATGATACTTAGGTGCATCTCTTTATGGATCTATGTACGTATGTGAGGGAAAAGATGGTTCACTTTTAACTGTAGATCAGATTTGTCCATTGCTTAGTACTTCTATCGATGGGAAGTGCAATCTGGCAGCTTTTAGAGCAGGCAGTCTGCAGTCACATTCGCTCTTCAAAACAAGGTGTTTGACTGATACAATGACTCTGGTTTTCCTAGTGTGTTGGTCAGGTCACAGTTGCTGCCCAAAAGTCAGGTTGAGATGATAGAGTGGTATTACTGATTTTTAAGTCGAGAGGTGTCCATTGTCAGGTATCTTTATCTCAGTTTGTGGAAGCGGAATGCAATTGTTCTTTTGGATCAGGATTGAAACTAGTACTGTATTTAGTAATATTTTAAAGGAGGATTGTTCATGTAGTATCTGACTCTCTCCTTTTTGGATTCCTTGTGGTTTCACTCAGCAAATTTAATAATGCATTCCATTATTTCTGTCTGAGATTATTTTCTTGTCTTCTTTAAGGGTTTTGCGGTTTTTGTGTGAAGAAGATGAACAGATATAAAGGAATGCTAGGGGAAAGGAAGTGTAAGGAAAGAAAAGAAGTCATAAGTCTTTCTCATTTTTGGGAGGCTAAATTTAGGAAAAATATTATACTTTTGTAACAGAGTGAACAGAAAGCATTTCAGACTTTGATGGATAGATTTCTCCCAGGAGAAATAACCCTTTATGCAAGTAGCTTGTTTTGTCAAGATAGTAATCTAAACATTTTGCATGACCATACTGACAAGTTTATGCAAGAAAAATCCTTTCTACTGAAGATAAACCTTTGGGTGAGAGCAAATTAACATGTGAATGCAATTTTTTCTTTCCTACTGAAAGTTTGTCTTACTTCGGTTTTATTGTTTTGGGTTTTTTTTTTGACAGCATGGAAATATCCCATTTGAAGATAAATCTGCTTCAATTAAAGTGGTGAGTTTTTGTCTACCATTAAGTTGCCAGCCATAATAATGCGTATTATTATTTCATACAATGTAATCCATATTACAGTCGGATCTGCATTTTTCTTTTTGTCAGATCTTATAATTTTGCTTTCCCCAAAGTAGCTTTTGCCAGGAAGTTTACTCTTCCACTGCTGTAAGAGTATGTATCTGAGGCTAACTTGCTTGTGATGGTAATTGTCATAATTGCCATCGAGCACTTCATGCTATCCTAGCAAGTATTCCTTGTAATGTTTTTGCATGGAGAAATAACCACAATGTTGATTATAATGCAGATATTTAAAAAAAAAAACAAAGCAAAGAAAGATCTCTGTGGTAGTTTTTATGAAGGACTCTGTTCTTCTCTGCCCTGACAATAGGAATGGTGTCCTCAATAGCTTTCTTTGCTTCCTGTGACAGCTGTCAGCAGCGCTGGGATTCTGCTAGTCATGTATTTGTTTGTTCCCTGGAGACAACTTATTCTCTGTTCATGAAAACCAAAGCAGCAGTGTATTTGCTGAGTTGTCAGCAAGTGAGTTAGTATTTGTTTGTGTACATGGTTAAGATTTCAGCTACAGCATAACATTTTAAGGTGTGAGCTCATGGCAATTTAAACCTATGCTGTCCCACTCTCTTGCCCTTTACAATATGTTTCTGTGTTTGTGCTGTAACTCATCCTGTTACAGCTGTTGACTGGGCTGGTTTAAGAGTCAGTTCAGTCAAAAAATTCCCTTGTAGGCTTTGTTTTTGGTCAGGTCTGATGTGGCTCTTCATAAGATACTTGAATTCTGGAAAAGAGTGAGCAGAACACAAGGCGGGACAAAGGGAAAAAAGCAACATGATTTATGTTGTCGTAGCCTAACACTGAACTACATCTTCAAAATGCCTTAAGCCTTGGTAGGTGTCTAACTACCAAGATTTGAGATGGCAGCTTTGGGCTTTAGGGAGGTTCCTGGGTGGTTAAGAATATATTACTGGTCTGCTGCTTCCTTGTTTTGATAGTGTATTTCTGTTGACATTATTGCAGTGGTAGCTGAATTTTCACATTCAGAATGGCTGTAACCCAGTAATCTAAATGTGGAAAATACTTGACCAACAAACAAGAAAAACACTGAGAACATCTGGAGATTTTGATTTTGCCCTTTCTAATCATTATTCCCACCCTTCCGCTGTTCAGCTGCTGCAGATGGCTGCTTGATTGCTCACACATTCCTGCCAAATAGTGGATAGTGAACTGCCAGTATCTTTAGGTCTGTGCAGGTGGAAGATGGAGATTTCTTCTGTGCTGGTAGTGTTTCTGCATTCTGCATGATAAAGTTCCCTCACAATAATTTCTGCATATGTAGTCCCTGCCATTTCACTTTAATGTGTATTTTTGGTCCCTTTGATAGTTCTGCGCTAGAGGAGTTACTGGATGCTAGGTGGTCTCAGCGTTACCTGGGAGACATTATAGGACTGGCCAAAGTCTGGACTGCTGTCCTAGATGGAAGTTGGAAACTACTGACATCTAAAAAAATGTCAGTAGGTAATGTATTTCAGGTCCATAGCAGTATTAGTTTTAAACAGCTAATGATTTATAAAGTGATAATGTAAACTGTTGGGGTTTAGTTTTGTTTGAAAGTTGTGATTTCAAGCTGTCGATCACGTTATGTAAAGTTCTGGAAGAAAAAAGCCCTACTGTTAAAACTTTGTGAAGTTGACCAAAACACAAGTTGTAATAAATCAGTTGTAGATGTGAGCTTGATTTTAGCCCTCATTGCGTTGGAAGCTCAAGGACATCCATCTGGCAGTGGCTAAGAAATCAGTTTTGTGAAATCCTAGCTCCTGAACTAAAAATTAAAATTTCCTCTTTTTTTCATAGAGCAATGGAGATTTTTGGGCCTTGCTTTTTTTTCTTTCTCTTTTCCATGCTAGACTGAGATGTCAGGCTTTTCATGCTAACCACAAAGGAAATCTCGCTTTGGGCCAACTGTTTCCTTCACAAGTTGAATTGATGGCAGTCAGGGTTTTTTGTAATTTTTTTGTTATTAGGTTACTGCTTGTTTTTAAGGTTACAGAGTAAATCTGCATTTATTTTACAGGATTTCTTGTGGTATCCAGAAGTTAATGGCTCTATGAGGCAACGTATCAAATCTTGGACTGAGGTTTGTCCTAAAAACCTGTTTATTTTAGGAAAACAGAGCAACTGACTGAGCACTACTACTTTTTTCCATACACGCAACTATAATTACTAGGAATCCTAGCAGATATACTAGCTGCTGCAGAATATTGCATATATTAAGTCAATTATTTACCAGGGAGCTGAAATTTGACATCAGAATAGTGAATCATAGAATGGTTTGAGTTGGAAGAGACCTCGAAGATAATCTAGTTCCAACCCCCCTGCCGTGGGCAGGGACACCTCCTATCAGGTCAGTCTGCCCAAGGACCCATCCAACCTGGCCTTGAACACTTCTAGGGATGGGGCATCTACAATTTCCCTGGGCAGCCTGTTCCAGTGCCTTAGCGTCGTAATTTTGAAGAAATTCCTCCTTATGTCTAGTCTAAATCTGCCTCTCTCCGAATTATTGCCATTTGCCTTAGTCCTATCACTACAGGCCTTTGTAAAAAGTCCCTCCCCAGCTTTCTTGTAGCCTCCTTCAGGTACTGAAAGGTTGCTGTGAGGTCTCCTTGGAGCCTTCTCTTCACCAGGCTGAACAACCCCCAACTCTTTCAGCTTGTCCTTGTATGGGAGGTGCTCCAGCCCTCTGATCATCCTTGTAGCCCTGCTCTGGACCCGTTTCAACAGCTTCGTATCCTTATTATGTTGAGGATTCCAGAACTGGACACAATACTCCAGAGGGGGTCTCTAAAGAGTAGAACAGAGGGATGTTTACTGGTGTGTATGTCTCTGGGCTTCTCCTGGTTTCACAAGGATGGGTTCACTGTGGCCAAAAAAAACCCCAATCCAAGCTAGGAAAACTCTTCTTCTTAGGAGCAGGTATATTCATCCAATTAAGAGCTGACAGGATTTTACTCTGATTTGACACTTATCTTATTCTGTCTACAATGGCTCCACTTTTATAGTACATTTTTGATCTTTATGAGTCTCTTCCAGTTTCAGGTAGTCTGTGATTATTTATTAATTTGAGTGTTCCAATACTGAAGGATGAAGATCATTTCGAAAGTCAAGAATGCCTTGATTTTTTTTTTCAGTATTTCCATAAATTACATACTAATTATAGTACATTTTTCAGATATGATATAGGTTGCTATGTTATTCAGCATGAAATTATGTATGAAATTCTGATAATCAGTAGTATAGTTACAGTTTGGCAACTAAATTTTTTCTTTCTTTGTTGACCTCCAAAAGCCTGCTGTTATTTAACATTGCCCACCCCCACTGTGATTATTTCGCTACTCTGTTTCATTTTTGCATACCTGCCACCAAGATAGCTGACTATATCATTCCTTTTTCTGTGAATACTGCAAAAAATTAAGAGCTGCTAAACCCTTGGTGTGCTGAGGCAAAACTCACATTAAGACGATCAGCACTGTTTGTTTCCTTGTGTTCTTCTGTTTGAGTACATTCGGTTCCTTGTCCTAGACGTAACTTTCAGACTAGTGCAAGAAGGGCAACCAATGTCTCTTGTGCTTGTTCTGATTTTGAAATGGGTTTAAGATAGCCTTGAAAGATAACTTATGCTGCTAAACTGATAGTGATTGTAAGTGCTTCCTGATGCTTTGCACTTCTGCAGATTCTGTTATGTGAAGATTCTGGTATATCACAAATTGATGTTTGCTGTAGTATACATATAATCTATTCTTTCATAACCATTAACTGATGAGTCGTAGTCAATTATGATATGAGTCTTAATTAACCTGCTCAAAATATTAATAAGTATAATTTGTGAATATTCTAAAACTAATTTCTTTTTACTTTGTATCTTAGGGTTCTATGGCCAAGCCTCATATAATTGTAGCAGGAGCTGCCACGGTAAGTTGTACATCTGTGGGACATTTTAGTAAAGAAGGAAGTTCTAATATGATAACTTTAATGCTTTCAAGTTGGTTACATGATGAAGTTATTAAGTCCAATTTAGAATAAAAAATATACTCTCAGTGAATTTTCTGTTATAACAAGTAGTTCTAAAACATCAGATATATTTTATTAAAGCTGTGCAATGTACAGTATTTGCTTTTTGGAGTACTGATTGATAAGCATTGATTAGCCTGAACCTAGTTAATAAATAAATTAGTTTATTTCTTAAAAGCAGGTTATTAATTTAAAAAGTTAAGTAAAAGTTCTTGCATACTAACATAAATGCATTTTTAATAAATTTTCTCAGTCATAAAATACTCCTTTTAAGCATGACCCAATCTGGAATGCTCTTTTTTAGTGCACACGTTTCTTTTAGGCTTACATGGGCAAAACCCTGAGTTTTACAAGAATAATTCAACAACCAAAGATGTTGCGCTTCCTAAGTCTTGTTGGAAGTTTCCACCGCTGCTGCTTGCTGCAGCATCTCAGAAAATAGGGCTGACAAGGGCCTGAAGAAGTCTCCTGACCCATCAATTTGCCACAAGGCAGTATCAGTTATACTTGTCTCACTCTTGACAAGCGTCAACCAATTCTTTAAAATTTCCAGGGTCAGAATTCAACAGCCCCACCCTAAGCAGTCTTTTGCAGTAATTGACTAGTTCTGGGAGTCAAGAGTCAAACAACTGCTCATCTCATTAATTCCACATTTAATGTCTCTTAATTCCAAATATTTTGAGACTGGAATTTGAAAGTAATTAACCATTATAAATTCATACCAGCTCAAATTTAGAGTTGGAAAAATATGTTCCGTTTTAAACAAAATCCCTTTGAGACAGTTCAGGCATTCTGCCAATCTGAAACCTTCTGATTATGCCAATCTAGGGTGAATCCCTCTAATTTTAGGGGGAGATCATAGGTGTATGCAGACCTGCACAGATTTTGTGAGGAATCTGAAATCCTCTGTTTTCAGCTGAATCCCCTAACTTCTCCTCCACTGTAGGATCCATGTAAATATTTGAGCTTTAGGAATCTTACTAAGCCTAGAATCTCTCTGCTTGATCTGAGAATTTGGCATGTCTTACTAGCAGAAGTGATTGTATTTCACACAGAAAATGGCATTATATATGGATAGCATTCTGGAATGCAGGTCAGCTTGCAGAACAACAGGACTGTCAGCTAAATAATTCCTTTTACTCGTGTATATACATTAGCCATAGCTTGTCATCCTCTGTGGATGGAAGGAGATGCAAACCAACAGTATTTGTGGTGCTCAGCTCTTTATAACACTGGTATATTTACACAAAACATTAATAGTGATATCTAGAGTTGACCAAAGATAAACATCCCATATTTTAGGGTACTTGCAGAAAAAAAAAAAAGAAATTCAGAATCTGACGCATCAGTAACGTTACTGTGACTAGCACTAGTATGGTAACCTGCTACCAGATTAAACTGCTGTGTGCTCTTGGACTTGTCAGCGTTTTGAAACTTACCTGTATCTTTAACTTAACTCTCAGTTCTGGACATGGTCTTTCTTAAGATGTCAGCTGCATTACCGTGTATAAATAGAAATTGAGTCTTACAAGCTGGAGAAGCTCCAGCTAGTACAGAACTCAGTTGTTTGCTTATTTTGGGAAATGTCTCAGAATGTCACTGCAGTGCTCTGCTTCTTAGTTCCAGAGTTCTTGTGAATACAATATGCTTCTTAAAACATGCGTTTAAATACTATAGGCATTTGACAAGTCAAGATTTAGCTACAGGGAGAAACTGCTTTTTTTCCAGAGTATGTGTGCTCAGAGAAGCTGGATGTTACCTGGTTTCATTAATTATTTGTTTATATTCAATAATATTCTCAGGAAAGAAGTTAATCAATGTGCTTGGCTTACATCGAAATTTTTGTGTAGATACTTAGAAATTACTAGACTGTTCACTACATCCAGGCTAATTTATTTAATTTTTTTTTACAGATTTTGACTAATTCAGGGTAGATTTAGTAATTCTTTAAAAAAATGCTAAATACATTAATACATTTTTTCCTACAGTTTAGGAGATTCTTTTCCAAAGTTAGGAGAAATTCTTGGGTGGCTCTGGCATCCTCCCAGTCATTGCATATGGAAGATTAAATCAGAAATTAAAATGGCCCCTTCCCTTCCCTTCCCTTCCCTTCCCTTCCCTTCCCTTCCCTTCCCTTCCCTTCCCTTCCCTTCCCTTCCCTTCCCTTCCCTTCCCTTCCCTTCCCTTCCCTTCCCTTCCCTTCCCTTCCCTTCCCTTCCCTTCCCTTCCCTTCCCTTCCCTTCCCTTCCCTTCCCTTCCCTTCCCTTCCCTTCCCTTCCCTTCCCTTCCCTTCCCTTCCCTTCCCTTCCCTTCCCTTCCCTTCCCTTCCCTTCCCTTCCCTTCCCTTCCCTTCCCTTCCCTTCCCTTCCCTTCCCTTCCCTTCCCTTCCCTTCCCTTCCCTTCCCTTCCCTTCCCTTCCCTTCCCTTCCCTTCCCTTCCCTTCCCTTCCCTTCCCTTCCCTTCCCTTCCCTTCCCTTCCCTTCCCTTCCCTTCCCTTCCCTTCCCTTCCCTTCCCTTCCCTTCCCTTCTTCCTTTTTTTGATATCTGAGAAACGGGTGGAAATACCAAAACTCGATACTACTGTCAAGTTTTGCTTGCATGTATCTCTTGCTGTGGTCAGTTTTCCTGGAGTAAAGTCAGCTGAATTGACCATGATTTTTATGTAATGTGACTGGCTTTGCTACTTCGTCATTGTTCAAAGTCAGTGCACACCTTGCATTACTTAATATATAAAAAATCAAATATACATTAAGTTGAATGTTACATACCATGCATTTAAATGGTCTGTTTGAATGTAATTCTGTTTAGATAGCTGCTTGGTCCAAAGGATCTTTTTTAGCACCTCAAAAGCGAAGACTAAAGAAATAATCTCGCTTTATAGAAATAATGAAAAATAGCTAGTAATGGAGCAATGGAATCAGTTAATTAAGGGTCCTCAGACATACAGGTTCTGAATCTCTTTCTTTGTTTCTCCAGTGGTCTATCAAGATTCACAATGGCAGCAACGAAGCCCTCACACAATATAAAATCAATATCACTTCAATTGCACCTCTTTTGGAAAAATTAGCAAAAAGTAGTGATGTTTACTGGGTTTTACAAGGTAAAGTAATAACAGTAGGTAACAATTTCTGCTGTCGCTGTGTGTTGGAATCATTATCTTGTAGGATATGGGAAACACTACGTGCTGGTTACTTGTAGAGTGAAAAGGGTGTTTAATTCCAGTTTGACCTCTCTTGCAGCCTTAACTAGCTAGTACCTAACTAGCGGTTGCTAGTGGTGGAGAGTTTGAAGTTCTCTCAGGAAAATATTTTGCCTTCTGAACTCTTTAATTTATAGAATCTTGGAATGGTTTAGGTTGGAAGAGACCTTAAAGGTCATTCATTTCCAACACCTCTGCCATGAATCCTTTCAATTCAACACTCCTTCCACTGAACCATGTTGCTCAAAGCCTCACCCAACCTTGGCCTTGAACACCTCCAGGGATAGGGTAGCCACGACTTCTCTGGACAGCCTGTTCCTGTGCCTCACCACTGTCACAGTAAAAACGTCTTCCTAACATCTAGTCTAAACCTCCCCTCTTCCAGCTTAAAACATTTCCCCCTCATCCTGTCTCTGCACTCTCTGATAAAGAGCCCCTCCCCATCTTTCCTGTAGGCCCCCTTTAAGTACTGGAAGGCTGGTGTAAGGTCTCCCCAGAGCCTTCTCTTCTCCAGGCTGAACAGTCCCAACTCTCTCAGCCTGTCCTCGTATGGGAGGTGCTCCAGCCCTCTGTTCATTTTCGTGGCCCTCCTCTGGACTTGCTCCAACATATCTATGTCTTTCCTGTGTTGAGGACTCCTGAACTGAATGCAGAATTTCAGGTGAGGTATCACGAGAGTGGAGTAGAAGGGCAGACTTGCCTCCCTTGACCTGATGGTTACACTTCTTCTGATGCAGCCCAGGATACGGTTGGCTTTCTTTGTTAGCCTGCTCTCAGACTCAATATGCCAAGTGTATTATCCCCCGCTGTGCTTTGTATGTGCCTCCTGGGAGTCAGGAACACAGGTGCATAGAAGAGCTTTATTTCTGTGCTTGTGTTCAGTTAAATTTTCAGATTGCATAAATAATAGGAGAGGTTCAACAAGTGCATCTTCTTTGTCTGTGTGTATAGAATGAGTAGACATACTCTAGAGAATATAGAGATTTTAAGTCTCTAGAATGAAACTTGCTTCTGTACCCTGAGCACTGATCGATCAAGATTAGGAGCCAGAAATCACAGTTCAAAATGAGTCTGTGATATTTTTATTATGGCATCAAGCTTACATTATTTTACTTTTCTTCAATAAAACTTAGGTACGTCTCTGACACTGAACAGTGAGCACGTAGGTAGAATGTGCTGGTTCATCTGCCATAGAATACAGCATTTTAGATGACATCAGTCCAGTTAGAAACATAAGCAGATTTTGAGTTTTGATAGGAGTATACCTGGCTGTACCTTTGCAGTCATATCCAAGTTCCTATCAAAGATGGTTCTAGAGGTTAACCTGTAGCAACAGATTCATCTTCTTGCATGTGTTCTGTTGATAAAGATCCAGTACATTAAGTCATCTCTGAGCTCTTCAATGGAACAAGTAAGAGGAAAAGCAGCCTGTACACAGAGTTATCTAAACTCTGATTGCCTAAGGGTTGGCATTGAGGCAACTAAAGTAAATCAGCTTACAGCTTGTAGAGTGTGTTGTGCCAGAGTTACGAATGTCAGTAGCTTTTCATAGCAACTGGTGGACCTCTGGCTGACGTTTTGATCTAGAACCCTGTACAGCTTTGTGTAAAGCTGTACATAATTTCTGAAGCCTGCAAGCAATTGAGTGGTGGTCCATTCTTCAAAAAAACTAATGTTCTGCCATCAATTAAACTGGAATTCACAGGAACAAGTGGAATATGCTTATAGACTATAGAGAGGTTGGTTTCGTCTGCAGTAACTAGAGGGTTGGAGAGATTGTTTTTATCCACACATCTGTTCTGCTGCTTATGTTCTGTCCTCGTGGCTTTGGAGTCTTGGGAAATTCTGTTACTGAGAGAAGGCATGAGCAGCTCTCCGTTCCAGCACTGTATACTCTTAATGGTTTTGGGGAACTTAAACAGGCATTCATGTCTGGCTAAAGCTTTCAAATCTCTAAGTATGTATGTGTGACTAGGGAATGGCAATAACATTTCCTCATAAACAACTCTTGTTACTACTCTAGTTGCTGTAACAGTCCCTCATCCCTTGTTACACATTTTTTCTGTACCATTAAAGACTTGTGACTACCTAAATGAAAGTAGTTTCTACAACTTGAGCTTATTTGTCAAGTAGAAGATTGATGTGCCCATTCTTTGTCCTTTCAAATTCAGACCCTGTTTATGAAGATCTGCTGAGTGAAAGTCGGAAAATGATCACTAATGAGAAAATAGATGCTTATAATGAAGCAGCTGTTCGTATTCTGAACAGCAGCTCCCGAAATTCCAAAGCTAAAGTTAAAGTGTTCAGTGTATCAAAATTGATAGCACAAGAAACTATCATGAAGTCTGCAGATGGCCTGCATCTCCCCGAATCAAGCAGAGATACAGTAAGTGTTTTTATCACTGGCCAACATTAAAAACTAATATTAGTAAAGCAAGATTTTAAGTGAACATTCTGAAATGTCAGACAATATGAATGTAGCGAGGACCTGCACATTCTTCAGGAGATTTTGTTCAGAAGATCTCAGTAGGTAGGGAGGCAGTTATATAGATTGTTTGAAAAACATAATAGCAAACACATTAGTGTGTAGCTCTTTTTAAATAGCTGTTAATCTGCTAGATCTTTTAGATCCAGAGTGCAAACTTTGTGCCTTCATCTGCATGAATGAGTTAGAGCGATAATGATTCGTCAAGCAGTGCTAAGAAACCAGTCTTGGATTTTTCCCCTATGTGCCCCTGTGATTTTTTTTCCATAATCAGTATGAAGAGCGTAAGAAAACACGCAATATAGACCTTCCTGGTTGCATGGAGTGCCACTGATTTTATTTCTTATTTTGTCTTTAACCTACTGAGAGATGTATATACACACTCACACACATGTAGTGAGCCTCTGAGCTTTGTCAGTCTGCCCTTCTTGCGACTGAGCTCTCCCTCCATACCACTTATAGTTCCATTCTTTTGCAGATTTCAGTTGCTTTCAATTATTAGTTGAACTATGAACTATCTCAGCAGAGGTTTCAGTCTCTTTGGCATGATTTAGAGGCTTTCATTACTGTGCCCCTTTAAGAACTAGGTTTGTGAGCTTTTTTGCGTTTATAGTCCATTTAGCTCTTTACAGTTTCTTTTACAGCCAGTAGAGAGAACGGTTGTAAGGATTAGCTCTTTCCTTACCTCCAGAAGCTCACAGGTCTCCTGCTTGGAAGAGATGTTTTGACTGTACTGTTAAATGCAGCTAGGTGTATGGGGGCACAGTGAAATTTAATTTATGTGATGATAAGGAAGAATTGCCTGTGTTTTATGTCAATGCATGATCTAGAAGAAAATTACTTACAATGAAAATGTTACCATTTTTATTAGAGATTAATTGACAAAACTGCCTATTTCTTTGACAGAATGCGATGATTCTTATGAATGTCTACTGCAATAAGATAATGAAGCCCATTGATGGCTCCTGCTGCCAGCCTCAGCCTCCTCTCACTCTAATACAGAAGTTAGCTTTCTGTTTCTTTACTTTGTCCATTATTGGATATTTAATTATCAGTTTAATTCATCGGAATAATTATCGGAAGAACAAATCATGCACTGATTTGGAAAGTGGAGAGGAGAAGAAACCTGTCATCAGCACTCCGAATATTTCTACTTTAGAGATGCTCTTACACTCGTTCTGCAAACTTGGTCTAATCATGACTTATTTTTATCTATGTGACAGAGCAAATCTTTTCATGAAGGAAAATAAATTTTACACACATTCATCTTTCTTCATACCGATCATCTATGTCTTGGTTTTGGGGGTATTTTTTACCGAAAATACTAAAGAGGTAATGATCATGTTGACTTCCTATCTATAACATTGTTTCTAAGTTTGAGTGTAAATAACGCATTGCTAAATATTGAAAGTCAAATTTTCAAAGCCAGTATAACTCATCTGCAAAAAATGCAAAAAATCACAAGCAATATAAAATTTGCATGGAATTAGATGCAAAAGCTCTTTGAAAGCATATGGGCATGAGTGCTTTTAGCCATTGTCACTCAGTCAAATTTGAAGTGAGCATAGCTCAGATACAAAAGAGTGCAGAGTTAAAATCCGGTAGACCTGTGTCCATCAGACAAAAGCCTCTTACAATTAAGACCTTACGCATGAAGTGGCTTATTGTTTTGAACTTTTTTTCCTCATTTTGTAGATGTTCACTATGCTTTTTGGAATAGCAACACTCTTGTTTTGTTTTGCATTAGACTAAAGTGTTAAATAGAGAACAGACTGATGAGTGGAAGGGCTGGATGCAACTTGTTATTTTGATTTATCATATCTCTGGAGCAAGCACTGTAAGTGATTTGAATTGCATATATTTTCTTTAAGTGGGAGTGCAAGGATAATATAAATGCATATTAGGGTTGAATAGAATGAATAACTAATGCTTTGTAGTTATAGTTTTTAAAATGATACTAGCAGAATTAGTTTCTATTAAAGTGTAGATTTCATTGTTAAGAGCATCTTATGCATTACTTAATGAAAAAAATATACTTGTTTCCTTTATGTAGGATATTACATCAGTTTATTTTTAATTGCTAGCAACATGTCATTTTTATGTTCAGAACTTGAAATTGAAGGTTGGCTTTCAGAGATCCTTTCTTAACTCTTTCTTAACTGGTTTTCAGAATATGGAAAGTGTAGAGCGATAAATAGCAGAAACTCAGTATTAGGGAAGTTTGGAAACAAAAAGAGCTTGGTAAGAAATGGGGAAATGCAGCATGTTTCTTTTCTTAGTTAAACCAGATTTACTGCAAAGCAGAAAAATAATAAAATAGGGGGGAAGATGGGAAGATGAATATGTGGCCTTTTATAAAAGGTACTTTATTTTTCTCAACAGTTTTTGCCTGTGTATATGCACATTCGTGTTCTGGTTGCTGCGTATCTGTTCCAAACAGGTTATGGGCATTTCTCATATTTTTGGGTAAAAGGAGATTTTGGTGTATACAGAGTGTGTCAGGTAAGAATATCTACTTACCATTTTTATAAAGAAAATTGTTCATGTAACAAGATAACCATAATATATTTCTACTCCCTAAATAATGTCATATGAGATTACTTAACCAAGGTTTGAACATTAAAAATGGTTATTGTTTCTGTGTAATCTGGCCTGTTTAACCAATGCGTTTACCTAATACGCACATATAGCATATAAGTGTTACTTGCAATGTAAAAAATGTAAGCATGTAGACTTCAAAATATCAAGACAAGTAATTTCCAAAATATAGCAATGGAGTTTTCACTGCAGTAGCAATTTAAGGTAAATAAGAATATATAGGTAGTGAGGCAGGCTGGCTGCCAGTGGAGAGGGAGATCGTTGACAACAAATTTATTTGCTTAATCTTCCTGGATTTATTCTACAGTCACTGGTGAGTAAAGAGGTTTACACGAAGAGCTGTGAAGTTCTGAATCGCCCTCTGGAACAGCCTTTCTTCATTTAGTATTGAGAATAGATATGGTGGTGTCAATGTTCTCATCTTCTCTCCCTGAGATATAAAATACATAGATACTTGTATATGGTGCTAAGGCAACATGTGCTCGGTCTCTCTTAGCTTTGCCTCCCAGTTAGTGTATCTTCTCTTTTCTCTGCTCTGACTCCTTCCAGGTTTTATTTCGTCTCAATTTCTTGGTCATTGTACTGTGCATAGTGATGGACCGACCTTACCAGTTCTACTACTTTGTGCCATTAGTCACTGTCTGGTTTATGATCATTTATTGCACCCTAGCTGTATGGCCTCAGATAGTCCAGAAGAAAGCAAATGGTAAGATTGGGTTTTTTTTTCCTCCTTCTGCTATAAAACTTTTGCGTGGTACTACAAATGATAACCGTACAGCAAACGGTGTTGTTAGTACATCTCAATCTCTTTTAACATATTTTGACTATTTTAAAACAGCTGTTCACAGAAATATGATTTGACATAAATGAATTATATGTCAGTTGAAAAATGTAACAGCTGATAACTGAAGTCCGTCTCTACTAATATGACTGTAACCATACTTTTTAATAGGTTTTGACCTGCAGAAATGTGTTTTGTCAAGAGTTGTAATATTACTGAATACAAACTGAAAACTATCCATGCTAGCTAAGGTTGTTACTGTAGCGTACCGATGGGCCTGGCATGAACAGCGTGAGCGTTCAGACTTTCCCATTCTGCATTGCAAACATGTCTCATCCATCTTGAGCACTATTTCTGCCATATTCTGCCAAATAAGAACTTGGGATTTGTTGTCTTAGTATCTTAGATTAAGTGAACAATCAGAAGTATATCCTGTAATACAGATATTTTAAATAAAAACCAAAGTGAAATCCCAGCTTATTTTATGCATTACAGTTCATTGAAGAGATACCATCATGTGGTAAAGGCTTATTTCATTCACCTAAATCAGAACAAAAATCGTAAGAGTCTTTGATCCTCATACTGTACTGATGGAGTAACATCCAGATTTTATAGTCTACAGATATGACAATGAAATACAATAAATGCACGCTAGGAATTTACATTCCCCTAGAATAAGTATGGCCTGTGCAATGTGTTTCGAAAAGCAAAAGCTTTAAAATAGTGTTTTCTATTTGAACACCTAAATTCTCTTCTTTCTGCATGTATGTTGTCCCTGGTTTAGATGTGAGGCTTAACTTAGGATTAATAGGTTGTTCATTGCTCTGAATGTTTGTTTTAATTGCTTAAAGTAAAATTTAATATGTAAAATGTAGATAGTGGGAAAATAATGCTGGTAATATTTGAACATTTATGAATGTATTTATTATTAAGCATAACTACACTAAATAATTTGCAATTATTTAATTTGTCATGGGTTCTGCTATTGAAAAATTGATGATTGTATACTGATAATTTATTTCTTCCTCAGGGAACTGCTTATGGCACTTTGGTTTACTCTTGAAACTGATTTGCTTGCTGACATGTATATATTTTCTGTCATATTCTCAGGTTTGTAAATTTTGACTATTTTTATCCTTACGGACCTAAGAGCATATTACCTGGCTCACATGAGTAATGTGCTCATTACTTGTAAGATTTGCTCCTGTATCATAAGTACAGAAGAAAAAGAAATGAACCTTTCATTTCCTTTTCATATTTGAATTGGTGTGAATGCTGAAAAAAACCACAGTTCTGTGTCTTATTAATTTGTTAGTAATGCTTGCTTGACATGTTCTCACTATACTAATACAAATGTAGTAAGTACAACAAAGCTCTGTGCTTCGGTTTGGTGTGGGGTTTTTTTTTGATGTACCTAAAGTTACTGAGTGTTTCTAGCATATGATGGTACATATCATGATATGAAGATCTATGTCTCTTGGAGACCTGCTGTTGGCTTTGATACCTTATTGGAAGATTGGTTCTCGTGGTAAACTAGTGGCTTACAGCATGCTGTAAGTACAGCTGACAGAAATAAGGGTAGAGTTTGTCACTGGATTTCACAGGGGGGTTGTGTGGTTTTAATCCCCCATTGGTTTTAAGCCTGTTGAACTGTAGTCTTCTGTAGATATGTTATCCCAACACGAGGCGATCTCTGCCTTTAAGCCTGCAGTACAGAATGGAAGGAATGCCAATACCTTCATGGGAAGCAAAACTGAAACCTGTCATCTAAAGAAACTGGGTTTTGTTGTTTTTTGTTTATTTTCTTTTTAAGGGGAACACCTTCAAAGGAAGCCTGGTTTTTTGGTAATGCCACATAGCTAGTGGAATAGGAGTGCAATAATATTAAAAGACAGTGTATCGATTTAAATTTAGTAAACATGATTGACATAATTATTAATGCTTTTGCCATGCTTAATTTTTTACAGGGCGCATTTGAGAAGATATTTTCTTTTTGGCCACTGTCCAAGTGTTTTGAACTGAATGGAAATGTCTATGAATGGTGGTTTAGGTGGAAGTTGGATCGCTATGTATGTAACATTTGCATGAATTTATATTGGTCTTTTAAGTATATTTTTTAATTTGAGGGGTGGGAGGGTTGTTTTCCTTTCTTCCAGAGAAAGTTTGTCCCAGGGGATTGTTTAATAGATGACTAAGCTGCATCCACCTTACTTCTGCAGATGACTGTTAAAATCCTCTGCTTATTGATGTATTTGTTGCTGGATCCTACTTAGTTTGTTTCTAAAAAATGAATTCATAAAGTGATGGGGGTTTGTCTTTTCTCAAAAATTTTACTGCAAAAATCTTACACCTGTAGCACTAGACCACTGAAATACAAGGCAAATCATTGAGGTGGCTTTCTTACTTAATTTCATCAATTAAAATATCAATTAAAGCAATATTTTTTAAAAACACTTTTAAATCAGGGTCTTGCTTTCCAAACCAGACTTCTTCCATGTATTTTTAAATGGTTTTCCAGTGAGAAAGTGCTTTCTTTCCAGTTACTGACCCTACAATGTGGGGGAATAGAACAGGGAGACACTGGTCTTTTTTTTGTTGTTTGTTTCTTGTCTTCTTGGTAAGGGAAGCAGGGTTTCTAAGATGGGAGCTTTTATCTGCTAACCTTATCCTTAATGGGATCACCTGCACACTTCTTCCTCTAGCACCCTCCAGTAACTGAAATTTGCAGAGCACACCGTTGTCACGCCCCAGGTTGCTCCTATCAGCAGTGCACACTGCATTGCTACTTCTCAGACTCAGAACTTTGTTGCTTGTGAAAAGGCATATTCCTCTCTGAAGAGGAGGTCCCGAACTAAATAGAGAAGACAAGCACTGCATGGACCTGAAACAGCATCGTGTTGCTAGCTAAGGAGAGCTTGGCATGAGATCATAAAACACTGCTGCAGAATTCTGTCTGTGAGAGAGGGAAGCACTTCCAGTGCTTCTTAAATGTTTTCATCTGTCAGCCTGGGAGAAGGCCAGAGACTCATGCTTTTTCCCCAAAGAAAGCCCTTTTCAATGCTGGTGTAGATGGTGCAGTGAGTTGTAGGTAGTTGAAAACTTGAAATTTCATGTCTTTAATGCTCTGTGAAGCATTAGTAAGAGAACTTTATTTGTAGCTTTTGAGTTGAGTTAAAAATGCAGCTTATGACAGCCTAGTGTAGAAATCCTATTTTTGTTTACTTGAGTAAATCTGGGAAAGGAATTTTTCACACTTACGTTTTGGTATTGCAAATAGTTTATCCTGTAGCATTTCTGTGAAGAGTTTGTATCTGAACTGCTGGTAAAAGCAATGAAATATTAATTGCATTCTGTTTGTCTTTTACAGGTAGTTTTTCATGGGATGCTGTTTGCTTTTATTTATCTGGCATTGCAGAAATGTCAGATGATAACAGAAGGAAAGGGAGATCCTCTTTTTTCCAGCAGAGTTTCAAATATTTTATTAGTCGTTTCAGTTGTGGCCTTTTTGGTACGTACCTAGCATAACTAGTATAATCAGATTCATCTCTAAAGAATAAATTTTCTGAAGTTCTTGTTCAGAAAATACATTGATTTAAGAAATCAAATCTTGATCTGGAGATATTTCAGCTGTGTTTTTATGCACTAAATATCACTAAAATATTTTTCCTTTCAGACAATTGTAGATGGAAACATCATCACTCTTCCAGTTCATTGCAAATATTATAAGAAGATTGGATCATAAACATAACATGGTGGATAATGCAACTCTTATCTCCACTCATGATTGCTTGTGTATTTGTGATGAAAAAATTGTCAGCAGTGTGGTTTTATTTTAGAGTATGAATAAGTATGGTATTCATCAGTTGCAAAGAAGAATTTGAGAGAAACACAGAACTAAGCACAATGTTTCCCGTCCCACATCTTAGTGAACCAGCTACTGCTGAAGCACTTTGAAATAGCTTACCTCTTGCTTAATTTTTTAATTTTACTTATACTTCCTACACAGAATAATTTTTATGTCTTTTAGACATACTCTATTTGGGCTAGTAGCTGTAAAAACAAGACAGAGTGCAATGAACTGCATCCTTCTGTTTCTGTGGTACAGGTAATTATAATTATAGTCCTTTTCCTTACAGTGATAGAATCTGGTCTGTTCTTGTTCAGCCTTTTTAAAGAAGATCTTTAAATATATCTTTGCTATACATGTATGGTCAGATATTTTGATTCATTCTCATGTCTGAGAGTGAAAAGGGCTTTAAGTTCATTGCTTGCTATTTTTCATTGCCTTTAAGCATTGAAATCACATGCTGTGATTATGGTTTTGATTAACCCTGATGTCTTTAGTGTAGGTTTCATATGCACTGT
Source organism: Cuculus canorus (assembly GCF_017976375.1). Lineage (NCBI taxonomy): Eukaryota > Metazoa > Chordata > Aves > Cuculiformes > Cuculidae > Cuculus > Cuculus canorus. The sequence continues at coordinate 134,937,136 of NC_071402.1, read as the reverse complement.
TTTAAGTCCAAACCCAACTTTTGATTAATTGCATAGTAGTGGAAAAGGAGAAAGTTCTAGGGAAGCGTGAGTGTTTGGGAGGAGTTAGTGTAGGAGACAACCTATGGGACCCTGTAGTCACTTTTAGGCAGAGAAGAGGTGGGCTACAGGGGCATCTGTGTTTTTCTAAAATTTAGGTTTTCCTCATTACTGTGTGCCATGCCCCACTTTCCCCCAGCTCTCTGATTGTGTTACCTCACAGTCTCCTTTTTTTTAATAGTTTTTCCTGCTCTCTTGAGGAGCAGCCTGTGTGACTTAATTTTTTAATATTAATTTATTCATCTTGACACCTCTTTATAAACTGAGGGTTAGCTCAGCTTTGTGGCCACCTTCATTTTAGGCTGTCATGACGTAATGTGTTGTGACTCTTCCTAGTAAGTGTGTGGTAACTTCTGTCAACATCAAGGCCACGATTCTACTGCAGATGTAAATGTGACCTGCTGTGCTATGATAATGCACGTAAGAGATTTGCAGTTTCAAGACCTACTTTAAGTACTGACTGCGTGGATTTTTGTTTGGTTTATACATTATTAGATTTCAAAGAAAATTTAATGCGTGATGCACTTCTGTTTAGACAGTGAAAATGATAAACCTTGTCATCTAAATCATCTAAGGCTTGTCATCTAAGTCACTATTTTTTTAACCTCTTTTTTTTAAAAGATATTAGCGTTCGTCCTCATCAGGAACATTCCTGGATATGTGCGATCTGTGTATAGCTCATTCTTTGCCTGGTTTGGCAAAATTTCTCTAGAGGTAAGCAGAATGATCAGAAGCGCAGTGAATTGAGACTTAGAAATATAAAGTGATTTTAATATCTAATTGTAGTATAACACATAAATGCTGAAAATATTTATTGACTTATTTAATGCTTTGCTGTTGTGTTTGATCCTTTTTTGCATTGTAGCTTCCATCTACACTTGAAAATCATAGCTGAAATAGCAGTCTCACAGTAGCAAACTTCTTTCTCATGGTGTTTTGACGGGGGAGTTTAGCATTGTGAGAGTGGGGATCTAATGCTGGAGTAAGCTGTGGTGTCTTTGCAGTTGGAAGATAAAAAATTTTAGCCTGTTGAAGAGTCAGCATGAATTATACTGCCTCATATAAATACACTTATAAATGTGTTTGCCCTAGAAGGCTCTCCTGCATTTTTAAACAAATGTAACTTTACAAAGAAAACCCTTCTTACTGCAAATATTCTCTTGTCTGGAATAGGAATTCTCTTGCTTTCTGTTTTTTTGCTGGATAGTAATAATAAATGTTCAGTTTTATTCTGTTACTCAGCTATATTTTAAAAAGGGAAAGGAACATAAAGGAGAAACTTATTGTAGCACAGTGCATATGTAGCATGTGATTTTGGATTTCTTGCTTAGGGAACATATTTCCTCTGTTCTGATTCCTGGTGAACATGCTGGTTGAAGTGGTTCCTGGTTAAAGTGCTTATCGATTCCAGGGACCTTTGCGTTCGCTGGCAGTTAAAGCGTTATCTTTATTTGCAGGTAGATTAGTTCAGTCCCTCACCAGAGAGACAGTGACTGAGTGGATGTGTATTCCTCATTTCTGACATAACGTGAACGATGCACTCCTGTGCCATGTGTGCTTAGGGGCAAAGCAAACCCGTTTTACTGTGTTCTGTAACAGACCAATGGTTTTGTCTGATAACAAACACATGTGGAAAGCAGCTTCTCAGAGTATGTTGTTTAATCATAAATGCCTGACTTAAGCAGAAGTACAGTGTGTCAGTTGACGCAATAGTAATAATAATGTTTTCATGGAAGTATTATTAAATACACTCTTTTTTTCTTCTAGCTTTTCATTTGCCAATACCATATATGGCTGGCAGCAGACACGAAGGGGATCTTGGTGCTTATTCCTGGATATCCAATGTTTAACATTCTTGTCAGCACTTTTATATTTGTGTGTGTGGCACATGAAATTTCTCAGATCACTAATGATCTCGCACAAATTGTGGTTCCTAAAGATAACTCAACTCTGCTCAAAAGGTTGCTGTGCATAGCTGGATTTTTTTCAGGACTGCTCCTTTTCTCAGCAGTGCAAGATCAGTCAAGGCATTAACTTGAAAAGATTCTTGGAAACTTTCTTCAGGTTTACTTTGTGTCTGCCTGAACAAAAGTTCTCAACTGGATGTACAAGAAAACATTTAAATTAAGTGTGTGGAAAATGTATATAGTGCAAATGTACATATTTTGTGTGGAAACAGCCTTCTCAAAGTATCTGGGAAACAAGAATGCACTGTACAGACTTGCATGTGAAAATGAGTCTTTTCTACTGGATACGTGTTCCTGTTTACATACCTGTTTAAACCTGACATGAAGAAGTGAAGGTAGATGGTTTAGCAATATCATGTGCATATCATGGGATTAGCTTTACCTTGGGTCAGCTGAATGAAGAGTGGACATTGCTCAAGTACCGCCTACACGTAACACATGCGGTAATCAAGGAACAAAACACTTCGTTGACTTCGTTAATGGTCACCTTTAGGTGATATGAATCATGAAGTTACTGGTTAACCAAGGCATTTTTCTGAACAAAATGGTAATTTATTGTTTAGAAATTAGTATTTTGGGTGGAGATAGTATTTGTTATATGAAACCATTTATATGTGGAAGTGTCATCACCAGTTCAGTGATTTAAGATTATATACAAGTTTACATCATGTTTTATGATTTTTTTCAGAAAATTTAAAGACGTTTTCAGCCAGTGTGGTGAATTCTGCGGTGACATTTTTGTTACAAAGGAAATTTTTGGGTTTTCCCCTCCTAAAATTGTTTGCTTTTTCCTAAGTTTTCCACTAATTCATGTAACTATGTGCAGTTCCCCATACAATCCTAGTGAACAAACAGATGAATACTTTTCAGAGACTAGGCGCCAGATGGAGAATTTTTAGAAGAACCCCCCCAGCCTTTTCCAGTCAGACAAAATCCTATCAGATCCTAAAGAAATAGCACAACAGGGGGACAGTGATCTCAGAACCTCTATCTGTAGGTGGTCCATCAGGGAACCGGTGCCATATTCTACCCTGTAATACCATTGCCATTTTAAAGCATCTGAGTCAAAGATGCAGGTCGACCTGCTGATATCACGAGGAGGAGGGATTGAGTTACCTTGTTGCATGCAGACAGTTCAGTCTCAGAATTACAATTGCAATGAGATTAGAGGTGTTGGGGGAATCCCTTTTTCGCCATCCTTTTTAACAGTGTCCATCTTTCTTATTACCTCTTTCCTTTAGCATAAAAAGTAAACCAGAAAGAACCAGCCTTTCAGTGTGGCAGTGACGAGATGTCATTGATGTTCCACTTGCTCAGTTAAGTTACCATCTTTCTTTGCTGTTTGTGGTTTTGGTTCAAATGATAGTTTGACCTCTCGTTGCTCTTTCTTTTTATTCTTCTGCTGATCACTTGTTAGCACGTTAGTCAAAACCACAAACACAATATTGTTTCGCAAGCATATGTGCAATTATGTATGATTATAAAACAGTATGCGTCCTAGTTTGTACTGTGTGTACTGTCACACATATTTTTGATCTTATATCAGTTAAAAAAATTGAATTCAAACTTGCAGCCACCAATAAGTGCAAAAAAAATTGTGAAAAGAATGGCTTCAGTTTCATTTTTTGGTGGAGAAGCTTGTTTTAAAGAATGACCAGTCATTCTTCATAAAAATAGAAAAAACAAATCCTTCATTTCCCCCAGATTCAGCAGTTTTACTAAGTCTGCCAGCTATTTTGAAGATTGGAGAGATTTTCAGCTTTTTGTTCTCTGCGTGTATCACTTCCAATGTTTGGAAACTTATCCACCTCAGTCAGTGCATCTGAATGGCTGAAAGAAATGGTGTAGGTGAGCACTTGTGGGGGACAGGATGCGTAACTGTCATCTGTGCCAGTATTAAGAGCAATGGGGAGCTGTGAGTCTGAGGGATAATTTTGTTTTTCATAACTTTAAGTATTGTAGATATAATTTTATTTATCTCTTGTACAGATTTGGTTAAAAGATTTATTTTTAATGTTTGAAATAATGCACTTGTTTACTATTATTGTATGTGGGATAAATATATTTCCTTTTCAGGTTATGTAAAAATATGAAGTAATTTAAACATTAAATAAATGTGCTGTGGATGCTTATTTTTGTAATGAGAGCAGCATCAATTGAGTAAAAACTTCTTGTGGCTTGACTCTAGCTGTTTGCTCTCCAGTTCACTGTTGTGCCCACCTTCAACTACAGATCAGTATTGCAGTTTCTCTGAAGTGATAACTCTGAATACTTCTACTACAAACAAAGGGCGGATATTCATTTGTATCGCAAACAATTCCAGATGCAGGGCAGGAAGAACGATTCTTCTGCTGTTAATTACACTGTCCCCAGTTTGATGCATTTCCAGCCCAGCCCACCCTTGGCGCTTGGGGGTCTTGGGCAGAACTCCACAGCCGAGGTGTCGAATGCTTTTTCCCACTGCGTTTCAAGCTGGAAACTGCTGCAGAGCTGTGCATGAAAGGAGAGGAACTGACTCGGCTTTTCCTCAGTCTGGCAATATCAGGAAACCCGTCCTTAAGATTTCTTTGGGTTACAGAGTTTAGCTTTTAATTTAGGTATTGGAGTCCCACGCTAAAGAGAAGGGGCTCCTTAAGCAAAGGATTCAGAGTGGTAGTTAATTCCTATCCCTAAAGCTCCTTGTGTAATCAGGGAGATTTTATCTAACTTGGGCTCCTGAAGTAACCAGTGCAAATACTCTCCCATCTGCTCCAGTTCCATCTGCTCAGGCATCACCCCCCGTTAAACAGAAACCCTGCACAGCTCCACCTCAGTTCTTGGGCACTTCACAGTCTGGTATCACTGTCTGTGATTAACAACTCTTAACACAAAGCTGTTCAAGCATCATTATGTAAAATAACCAGGCGGCAACATCACTACTTGATGCTTTCCTGTTTATTAGATCTTACATTTCATAAGTTTACACAGGCAGCTGCAGTGCTTGCTGTTTATTATGATTTGGTTGCACTCATCACTTAATACAGCATTGGTTCATACCGTCATCGTACACCAGTGAAAGAAGCTGTGAATTTACTGCTTTAACTATCAGCACTTCAAAGTGTTACTGATTCTTGAGCCGTTAAGTGTCTTTAGCCAGCTTTATAAATCTGTGCTTCCATAGTAATTACTTTAATAAGTAAAAATAAATAATTTGTTACTAAACTTACCTCAAATGAGTGAAGCTTTCAATCCCAAAATAGTTCAGGTGTGCTTAATACCCAGGTCACCTACATCATTCGGTTCTTTTCAGCAGGGGGTGGAGCTACCCCGCTGGTACAAACCCATTATGCACATATATAACAATTTTAAGAAATCTGAAATATATTGGCACCGTTTACATATTAATACAAATAAGATGGTTGGTATTTCATTGATTGTCACGTCATCCTCTAATTATGAGAAATTGTTATGCTCCGAAATCGAGAATATTTACAAAGTTTAGTCTTCGTTGCATTTAAAATCCATTCCATTCATTTCTGTTTCAAAGCACTGACTGCGCATATGTTTGAAAGTAGCGAAAACTCACAGAGCTGTTGGGAACCAATTGCTGATTGTACTTTAACTTTCCACATCCGGGATAAGAGCGGTAAATTTGTCATTTACTCTACGTCTGTGCACTTTTCTAATTCCCTTTTCCCTGATAACCATCCAAGCTGCTGGAAGAAAGGAGTGATCTGCAAGGAAGCAGTGGACTGACGCAAGGTTCCTTGGTCCCTTTTGGATGAGGTAGGTGTCATGGAGGCCACTTGGAAAGGAAGGAGGAATGGCTCTTTAGTCCAACTGTTTCAGAAACTGACTTAGTTTTTCAACCTCAGTGACTGCAGCTTGAGCTGCGGCTTGTTGCATGAAAGCCACCAGCACAGCCCCTGTGGCCGGACGCGTTTGTTCCCACATTGTGTGGGCAGTGCTTTGCTCTCAGGGCAGCCCTGCAAACTCCTGTGTTCAGGGAACAGGGTCATAGCTGTAAAAAGAAAAGCCAGTGGCTACTTTGGTCTTGCTACAAACTTTAACGGCCTTATTTTACAGTTTCTTTTTAGCCTTAGTCTTAAATTCCTAAATTACTCAGAATTACTCTTCGTGGGGAGCTAAGAAAATGTGCATTTAGCAATTTTAAAGCAGGCTCAGGTTTCTCGCGATGCCCCGGTGAACATCCAGCTTTGGGAAGAGAAAATAGTACAGAAAAAAGACAAAGCCTATGTGTCAGCTTCCAGCAGTCTTTGAGATAAAATCCCAAGAACTGTTGGTGTGAGCTGACCCAGCTGGAGACCCCGGAATCACCTGTTACACTGTACTTGAGGGTTTAAAGAAGCACCAGAAAAATTCATTTAAAATATGCAAAATGACATCAGGAGATAAATTCTCGCTTATTGAAAATTAAGGAAACCTCGATGCAGTTCCTTTTAAAAAGTCCATATTATTAAGCTTTCGGCTGCACAAATGCCTCCAAGCAGCCCCCTCCTGGAAAGGCAGGTATTTCATCAACTCCTCTTTAAGATGCTAAAAAATAATCCTTAGTTTATTATAGTTCTCCCACAACTTTTTTTGCTCCAACTAGAACAAAGAATGTGGAGGATATAAAAAACAAACTCTATCAGGGCATCAGGAATATCACAAAATAAAAATTTAAAGCGTATTTTTAAGGAGTTCAAAGTCAGTCCATGTGGACCATAACAAAATTTATGCCTGCTTACTTGCAGACAGTCCTTTCTGCCTCCAATAGTTTGTAACAGTTTCTTCTAATATAACCAGCTGAATGAATGGATAGATTTTAAATGTTTTATTGCTTACAAGCTGTCAAATAGGTTAAATATCTGATAAAAGAACAGAAGACCCATTTTCAACAGGAATAGTTTCAGGCTTTTGTGGTTTTGTTTTTTTCAAAAATAAACTTGCTCATTATATTTTTATAATCTCTACAAAATTAATGCCTAATAAATCTGGAATTTCTGAGCCTCATCCTCTTGCACGAGTTTTCATGCCTATACAATACTGCTTTTCATGTGCAAAGGCGAGGCAGTGGTACCAGCCCAGTGAGCAGAAGCCTTTAAACCTAGTGCTCATTTTGAAGTTTTGATTTCCCTGTTAAAACTTTCAGATCCCAAGATGGAATAAAGTTTGCTATTTATTAATACATATATTTGAAAGATTATTTTCTGAATGTAACAAATATAAAAAGTTATCAGTGTTTACAAATTCTCAAAAATGTTCGAAGTACAAAAGGCTACGGTACATGAGTTACGTGGGTGTGATTCTCTGGCACTGAAATCACCGTAGGACTGTGGGCATGCACAACATACACCAGAAAAACCCATGCGTAGATCGGAATAAATCCAGAAATAAGACAATTGGCTGCTTTCTTTGATTACAAATTCATTGCTTCTGTTAGTTTTCTTTCCTCAGGGATACCATTTACCTGCAAAGATGAGAATGTATATAATCCATCAGTGGCAGATGATGGTTCAACAATACTGAGCTGTTAATCAGTAGCACTGCACATAAATAGTATTTATTAGACCTTTATCAACAACAACGATGGAAAAACAGGACAAGGACAACCTGGACCAAAAGACAACATGTACAAGAAAAAGCTTTGCTTGTTTTCTTCTGGGAACAGATCTGTGAAAAGGTTGCTTAGTTGGGAATTTCTTTTCTATTTGAGAGCTAACAGACCTCATGTGGAGACCGTGAAGCTCAGAATGAAAAATGCCGTACCCAGTGCACATTTACTGTTTGGTCTTTTGCATTACAGGAATATCCTGCAAACTTTTCCATCTCAGTGCCTTAAAACAGTCCTCATGAATTTTACCAGTTATCAGAGAGACAATTACAAAACTTAATATGCCTTTTAATAATGAAGACCAGAAGCAATTTTCAGCGGCATAATATAAATGTAAGATGTCAGTTGTTGCCTTTTATAGAATCTTTCCCAATTATGTTTTAACTCTGTGAAACAGTCAAGGATTATGCCAGCTGTTAAATCTGTGTTTTTATATAAGGATAAAAAAAATGTTTCTTATTGGGGATTCAGATAGTTCCTGTAGAGGACAGTGGTTATTAGACATGCTCTGCCTTTCAAATTATTAAGTATGGTCTATTGAAGCTTTAAAACAGAAATATCTTCTTATTCATGGTGCTGACTGTGTTAATAATCCTGAGTATATTATTGGGAATTCCCTGTGTAGGACAGGGAGAAGGTTCAAACAATTAATGTCTAGTTCTATGATTCTTCTGGTCTTAAGTGTTTTAGTTCTCTAAATTTCTTATTTGAACAGCTCATTACAATTCATTGCTACGTTTGGTCTGATGCAATTAAAAAAGTCTTAGGAGCTCCTGAATTTTGTTTTGAACTGTAACATTCTAAAAATCTAATCTTCTGACAACACGCATCATAGATATCCTTCAGAAGATAGACTGCAAGAGGCACATGCCATCATGGCAGAGAAGTGCTTGCAAGTGTCATCTGCGCAACTGAATTATGAAGGAAGGTATCATTGTCAGCTAAGAGAAGACGAGGAAACGTCTACCCAAAACAGATTTTCCTTCTCCCCCTCAGTTTCTGAGAGCTTGTCACAGGCACAGTTGGTGATGAATATGAAAGGAATATCATAGAATCATAGAATAGTTTGGCTTGGAAGGGACCCTAAAGATCATCCAGTTCCAACGCCCCTGCCATGGGCAGGGACACCTCCCACTGGATCAGGCTGCCCAAGGCCCCATCCAACCTGGCCTTGAACACTTCCAGGGATGGGGCAGCCACAGCTTCCCTGGGCAACCTGTGCCAGTGCCTCACCACTCTCATGGTGAAGAAACTCCTTCTTATGCCTAGTCTAAATCTGCCCCTCTCCAGTTTTTACCCATTGCCCCTCATCCTATCACTACAACCCTTTGTAAATAGTCCCTCCCCAACTTTCTCGTAGCCCCTTCAGGTATCCTACCAAAATCACCTACTACAGAAAATACAGCCACCAGACGACTCTGAAGATGTATTTTTATGGCAGTTTTTCACTTTCAAGCAACAGCCTCCTGCCAGCTTCTCTTTCATACCTTTTTAAAAATTTCTCACTGCTGTCAGAATTCAGAACACCCGGGTGGGTTCCCATCTTTTTACTGCACGACAGGCTGGAATTCTTGTAACAAAACCGTCATAGGAGAGCTGAACTGTGTGACATTTTTATTCTGCCTTCTAAATGCCTGAAGTAGTGAGTGTTAAGAGCTACATGAAATAACCCAGACCAGGGCTGGAGGCTCTTCAGGTGTACTGCCAAGGTCATCTGCTGTTTCCAGGTTATGTGTAATAAAGCACACAGGTAGCCAAGAGAGCAGAACTGCAGTCAGGTTCTTTTTTCGTAAATGTGTTTTTAATTTCGAGATAACAAAAAAAAAAACCACATGGGCAGAAGCATCTATTATATACTTGCCTCAAATCTTTGAAATGTTGTCATACGAAATTCTCCTTTAATCCCCGAAAGCAGTAATGAAGAAGAAGGAGTTTGAATGAAAAGGAAGAGTTGCTTATGTAACTCCTACTTTAAAACAAGTGTTCCTCCTGGAGCTGTAGTTCCCATATCATGTTCAATATGTATACATCTGGAGTTCTACCTAAGTACCTCTTTGAATAGCCAAAAATTACACTTTGGCCTCTACGATTTGCTGGTATGATCCTTACCCCCCTTCACATGGCTACAACAGTAGCTTCTTCTCAGACCCGATACGCTAACTGGAGAGAACAATCAGCCTTAGTTGATACTCTGATGGGATCGCTCACAACCTCATCAGTACATTATTGTTTGTGAAAATGATGTAAAAGTGATACTAAGGCACGGGAAAACAGCAGCATGGATATTTGCCTCACTGCAGAATCTCCCAAATCAACTCTCTAGTAACAGCAATAAAGAGCTACTTCATCAGAGCTTAACGAATATTGAATTAGAAATTTTTATTTCCTATCAAGTTTTAGAGAATCTGAAGAATGAAACCACATTTGGCTGTAGCTTCGTGTTGTAAATTATTTCTACAAGGCTGTTTCTAACTCAGCTGCACCAGATTCCAGTGTCTCATGCTGAGTCCTGACGTAGCACCTCTCCTACTTGTTCAACCAATCCCATCCCATATTTTCCACTGATGCATAAAAAACAACTCTGGAAGGACAATGCTGTAGGAACCTGCACTGTTCACCTAATAGCTACAAAATTTTCTCAATACTGACCTGCACTCTGCTGCTGTGGGATCTGAGTCTGATGTGGCAGGTTCCTATAAAAAATAATTTAACAACTTTATTGTTCCCATAAAAAGTCTGAAATATATTATGAATGAAAATTCAGTATTTAAAATTCATTTTTTGGTTTTGAAGCAATAATCCATTTTCACTATGCAAACACAAATTGTCAGATATCATTGTCAAAAGGTTAGCCCGGTCAACGACAGAAAGAAAACAAGTGTTAAAGGGTAGTTTCTATTATTGCACTTGTCGCCTAGGTTCAAAAGCTCAGGCATGTTGAAATGCCAGACATAACGAGAGTCACCACAGGTTTCTGATGTTACGCAAAGTTTGGTTTCCACACGTGAGGAACATGGAAAAGCTGACACGTTTTTGCAACTTAATTATTGACTATGGAATGAACGAATGCTCAACTTGTTTTACACATCAGATCAGTTCACTTCTAAGGCAAAGTTAGATTTTTGTGTTCTGCTTAAGTGTCTGTTTTTACAGCTACCATGTTTTAAGGTTGTTTTTACAGAAAGGAACTAGGGGTTGGCATGTAAGTGAAGTGGATAAATACTCTTTGTATAATGCAAGAAAGCCTTTGGTACAGGCTTTGAAACACCAATCATAAAAAATAGCTATTCTGAATAGAGAAGAAACTGTAAAATACAGTAGAGTGCTTTGCAGTAGTTGTACAAGGGATAATTTATACAGCTGTACATTCTGGAGAATTTAGCTTTGGGACAGGGAGAAGAAAACACTCTTCTAGCACTTATCTACATTATAAAGGGAATTCAGGGCAAACACGTGTAAATTAGGGCCAAGTTAGTGCTGGCTGTGGAGTAATATCACCGGGGCCGTGCAGGCCTGTCAGCTGAGGAGCTACCGACTGGAGCCAGTGTCCTAGAATGGCACTGAAAAACAACAGCAGCCACTTCAGCGAGCACCGCCTCAGATCTGATCAACTCCAGACACCTCAACCAAACCTTCCCAGCAATGCCTTTTTCCTACAGCACTCCTGTCTGAATTAGAATATGTGCAAAGCACCGAGTCAACAATTTCATTAAGTTGCTGATAAATGAACTTTAAAGAATAGAAATTAACATTTTTCTGGTTTCTGTTTTGGAGAGAGGCTGACAACAATGGAAACAGCCGAGAGCTCTGAGCGTTTTCATTGGCAAGTCTGTATTTATTATCTGTGTAACAGAATATGCTCTTATGTTCAATGTTAACATCTCAAATTAAACTCTGTGTGACAAGTACATGACTAAATATTATAGAGTCTGGATTTTCTGGTATGAAACTACGGCTAACCCACTGTTGATTTTTATACCAGAACTCCAAACACATGGGTTAAGAGGCGGGGTGTCTAAAATAGAACAGTTTTAATTGATTCCTCTGTCAAAAGTACTTTTTCCCCAAAACATGCAGAAATGTAACTGTTCCACGCAAAGCTTCTTGCCAAGTCTGCACACTACACCCAGCCATTTAATTTACAACAGAAGGCCTTTGTTTCTGCTTGTCATGCCAATATCAGAACAATCTTGCATTACGGAGCCATTACTGATACCTCCATAATAAACATATTTCAGATGACAAGCAATGGACTCTGTAGTTAAATTCAGCAACATAATGAGTATTAAAAACATCAAATGGAATCTAAATACTTACTGCTGCGTTTGCATCAGCGGCATGCTGGTGTTGTCGTAGCTGTCTGTGTGAAGGGGTGGCACAATCTCACCAGTAACAGGGTGAAACACGGGAAGCGTTGAAAGAGGCCACGCTATCTCTCTATTTTTAGACATGTCACGCAGCTCTTTGGTTGATTTCTGTATGGCACTGTGGTGGACCAGCTGGATGCTATGTCAAAAGGAAATAAAATAGTAAATACATATTTTGAGTCCTTTGTCATAATGGATAGCCTTTTACAATTATTGGTTTTCTTAAAAATACAAGGACTTTGATGCATGCTACAGTCTATTGTGCAGCAATTACAGTCAACCTTTAGACAGGATTATTTAATTTTTAAGGCAGTAATTATTCCATTAGAAATTATTCCATTAGATTTTGATGTCTGGATAAATATTTTTCATAGGATCCAAGACTGTGTAATTTATGCCTATTGTTCCATTTATTTGCTGCAGTTAAAAGTTTGAGTTAACTCCTGATTCTCTTGGTAGATTTATAAAAACTCACAGATTAATTTTAAATCACCCCATAGTATAGGCATCAGATACATCCCATCATATTTGCTCTCCTGTCCACTGCATTTAAGATACAGGCTGGGAAGTCCAATAAGCAGGAGTATAAATGACATATTAACATATTTATTTCTAACAGCACTACTTCATTTTGAATTGACAGTCATTAATTTCAAACCCTTTTTATTCTGGTCTTTTATCCTTGCCAAGACTCTGATTTAAAAGCAGCTTTCACATTTATGAATTAAACCATGAATTAGAGAAGATGAAAAAAGATTATGACACACATGTATGAAGCATGACAAGCTACTGAGAATGAAAATTAAATGGTAAAAGAAAAATAACAGGAAAGAAGACACTTACTCTGGTGTTTGCATGTTTCTCTTTTCCCTAAAAACAAAACAAAATTTATGAATTAAATAATAGCATTGATAGTTGGAACATTAAATCTATCTGATGATGAAAATAGTAAGTGATGTAGAAATGCTGACAAGGTTATTGCTAAACGCAACTTGGCAGCATTTGCAAGTGGCTTTATGATGAGGCCTCAATGAACGCACGTATAGAGATGTGATAGTGATGACAGACACACACACAGACAGGCACACAGAGAAATGAAAATGCAAGTTAAAGAACAAGCTTCTGGCTAAAATAAATTCCGTGACAAAATGGAATTGTAGTTTGTGTAAGAAATGGCAGAAATCAGGTTACTTGCTGCTTTCCTTTTATGTGTTTTTCTTTTATGTCTAAATTCAGTTCATCTCCTCAACCAGATTTATTTTATAAAAGTTAGCATTTTAGAAATTACTTAATATTGTCCTGAACCAATGATTCTTTATTAGTATCTTATTTGTTTGGGGCAGTTTGAAGAGTTCTGCACCTCTGAAGATTAGGTGGAGTTTAGTGCATGTGTTGAGATTTTTAACCCTTTCAACTAGAACAACTAATGGCCCTAAACCGTTTCTCTTAGAAATTACTGTATGCGCTTAGATAAAAATAGTTCAGTATTTCAAGGAGATATCCTTTGGCCCATTTTAAATGTTTTTAATGAACTGAATGGATTCTTCTAACAAATAGTCTTCTATGCATTATAATCTTAGGAATATCTACAATTACTTATTAGCGTGTTAAAGTACTCACACTCCTTCCCGTCGGCAGCACATGATATAGGCAAGTATTAGAAAAAGCACCAGTGCTATTGCCGAGGGCACGGCCAGTGTAATTAGGAAATCCGAGTAATAGTCTCTGCTTTTCAGCGTATCAGAAGGTGGCTTGTATTCTCCACCATCAGGTAAGATCCCCTCTCCACGAATCACTTCCTGAAAGGTGGAAACTTGTTTTGTATTGTCAACCTGATACCCAGAAAACAAAAAAGAAGAAAAAACAGAAAGACAATTATCTTATAACAAAGTAACAGAATATAAAACTAAGCAGTATTTACCTAAGCATAACATATAAAAGAATCCATATGACACATCTGGCAAATTCTGTACAATTCCAACAAACCATTTTCTTTCAGCAATAATACCTTTTATCTTGTTGAAAGCTTCTGATCAATCTGATAAGGAATATTAAAATATATTACTTATTTTGTGCCTATCAGAGATACTACATTTTTTTACCAATTCATTTTAGGGATATATCACACAAATAGCATTTGAGTAAAAATTCAGTAAACATTTTTATTGCAAATTAATTAACACTGATTTCTATTTGGTGAACTAATCCATTTCTTCCTAGTCCTCCTAAGTAACAACACTGCCCTCTCTTGCATGAAGGTGGTAGAAATGAAGAGTGAAGTACCTAAGTTTTTCTTCCTCCTCCTCCCTATTGAGCTCCACATCCAGTGCTCAAAAAAAGGCAAGAGGCATGAATGGAGCTGCTGAGGACTGGGTGGCTCTATTGCCTCCCCCAATCCTGCTGCAGGAAGCACCCTGACATGAGATGTGCATTTAGTTGATCAGAGCCAAGAGTTCCAAGCTTTTTTTTCTACCTCCTACTTCAAAGAATCTCCAGAAGGCTGCATTCCTGCTCACAAGTATTTTAGGGTTTTTTTATGTCCTCATCTAACATCTGTGGAAATAAAATCTTTTTTCACAACTGACTTTCATATTGCACTGAACTGACTGCCTTTCCCACATGACTTTTCAATTTTCTGTCTTAATTTTCTTGTTAACTTCAGTTCGATACTACTTTTAAATGTCATCAGTGTTAAGTTTTTAAACTCTCTCAAAATCATTAATGAAAATAAATTATATTTGCTACACTCTTGACCTTTTGCCTGACACCGGTTTCTTTGAGAAATCCTGCAACTGATAGTCATTTCTTCCTAATTTACACTTTAACTCCAAAGTCAGGGTGTATTAAAACTTCTGCAGTGGATGAACAGGTTTTCATGGAATGCTAGAAATAATGTTTTCTTGAGCTTCACATGCATACGTACACATATATATATATCTCAAGTACAAGACAGTTTTACAAAACTTAAATTTTGTATTTTCCACTCATGAATTCCGCAGTATCTTTTATGTTAGGTACACCAAGTTCCACCCGGCTGCTTAGCTGAATCTCAAACCCTAATCTAGAACTTTCAATGCACTTTTTGATGTGGCCGACAGAAACCCATAAATGGCATGAGAAGAAGCTATCAGAACACAACATTAAAAGGAAGCAGATATTACGTTGCCCTCTTTTCAGAATTTGGGACCCACACACTTATATCCACTCTTTGATTTAGGTGCTAACCACCACCATCACCTCATAAGAAGTGGAAGAAGATACAATGGTTGTATTCTCACTCACTGGTCTATGTTGTGGTTATGGGAAATGGAGCTCAACTCCCTCCCAGACCATGGATCTCAGAGGGCTTCCTGCCCCTCTGCTTGCCTTGTGAAAAACAGACTGTGATGAGATAGAGGGAAGCTTGGCTCCCTTTTCCCTTTGAAAAGGTTACAGCATGCAACAGCAATGCTGCTGGCAACAGTAAACACCACTAAACGTGTTTAAATTCAGTGTTCTCAGCACACTGCCAAAATAAGTGTAGAGTTCAAGAAGGTTGCATTATATGCTACTGCAGAAAATCAGGCTTCTCTGAGAGCCTGTTCCTGTTACACACCCCAGGGTGATCTTTGGTTTTCTCAAAACAGCACAACAATGCTGCTTCACGATTAGTTTACGAGCCACTGTTAATGTTTTCTTGAATTTGACGGAGAAGAATGTTTCCCATTTATTTTTATTTCATTAGTCAACACTATTTTATTTTCTTTTTCTATTTCATTTTTATCATGAAATATGTTTTAGACAATTTTCAGAAAGATTTTTTAAAAGCGCAGAAATACTATTTAACTGTTCAGTGTTGTTGACTCAATATTTGCAAAAATGTATAGATATAGATTATAGACACAAACTTTTTAGGAAAGCAAGCAAAACTAGCAGTATTAGCATGCTGAATTAATGAACTACACCTACATAAATAATTCTCTCATTACTTTTAGTTCTGCAAGCACTAAAGTTCTCTGTCCATTTATATAAATCACTGCCAGCAAAAACGAATAGGGTGGTCTCACTGGTACTCAGCTCTAACAGAATTTAGCATGCAAACCAAAACCCTTTCACAATCTTAAGTACATCTGCTACATGGAACACAATGTCGATCAGTCATGAACACCTCCAGGGATGGAGCATCTATGACTTCTGAGGTGTTCAAGGCCAGGTTAGATGGGGCCTTGAGCAATGGTCTGGTGGGACGTGTCCCTGTCCATGGGACGAGGGTCGAAACTGGATGATCTTTAAGGTCCCTTCCAACCCAAACCATTCAATGATTTTACGATAAAGAGGAATTTGGCAGAGTTGTCTGGTCAGGCTGCCAAAACTTCTACCTCAATCATGTTTCATATAAAACACTACTCTTGTACATTTTTATGCAATAATAAAAAACTAACTCACCAGAGAGATTTTACACCAGTCAATATGGAATTGAGTACGAAATTTTTTATCGCAGGTTATTACAGGCTCCATTTCTTGACTGCATCTCAGCTGATTTTGTGGGTTTTCCACTTCTCGTAAACATGAAGAGAATGGAACATCTGCCCCAACCATAACATAGACACTGCAGAAAAAAAATGGAGCGATGACTCTCAAGGATACCTCTCCCAAATCCCCAAAGGACAATGACATACTCTTCCAAACATAATTACTGTTGACAGTAACATTCAGCTGTGCTTTAAAAACAAAAATTACTTCTTAAAATTATTTGATGGTATATTTTATCTAAGCATATGAATAACTGACTGAAATCAAAAGGATTATTCACGATACTTATTACAATGTATTCTGTTTTGCCGCATAAAGTAAATGCTTAATTACCATCAGAGTTGTCAATTTCTGTGAAGTCACACAACTTCAAGTGTAGGTGACTCATGTAAGTAAATCAGATCTACTTTTGAAAATTACATTAAAATAGTACAATTTCATCTTAAGGAAATCTTCAGTCTTGCTCAGCATAGTATTTTTATAGGGTTTCTTCCCATGTTTTGAAATAAAATTCACGAGGACTAGTTATTTCTAAGCCTGCTTCTAATACGAACTTGCCAAAATCCCCAGCTTCTCCTGAGAGATTCTGTACCATAGCTATGCACTGTCAACAAAATTTGCAGAATACTGAAAGCTGATCATAAATGTAATACTTCATTTAGCATTACAGTACATAAAATAAGAGCTTCTGTGCTAATGATACTCATTTTCATAAATATGCAGAATGCTACTGAAAATGTAGTCTGCTGCACCAGGTAATAATGTATCAACAGATCTTGCAGGAGAAATTAGGTCCTGGTTGCCATTTGGTATATTAGGCATTGTCTAACTAAATGGTCGAAATGTAGCCACCTGTATTAGGAGGCTCTGCTATTATTCTGGCTAGTACAGAAATTGCTTTCCTTCTTTAGACGTGCTCAGAAACTCCAGATGCAACAAAAGGACTCTGAAACAACATCATTTTCTGCACACATCTCAGATTTTGAACCCCCAGCCCTTTGTTAGGTATCATTTGACCTAAAAATATCTAAAAGTATCTAACAATAACCAGGCGTCTTTATTTTTGCCATGGAAAAACACTACCACAACCACATTTTGGAAAGACTGAATCCTTATTAGTTTGTAAGTGAAGTACCATATTTCAGAACAGAATTTATGGTTACAAATCACAACTGGAAATAGTGCATGCCAGCAGTTTACACTCAGTAACCTAAATTTGCCAGGTAATTAATTTGCACTAGTAAGAATAGAGTTACAAATTATACTGTTACACATTAAATGCTCTTAGAAATCTAAGTGTCTTTGTAACCTCTGCTCTATCAGACCTTGTTTCAAAATTTTCAGTTTTATGAATTGGGAATTATTAGCAAAACACGTCAAACAACTATTGAGAAGTAAGACTGGAATTACAGAAGAAGCATATTTACTACCAACTGTTTTATAATTAATGGCATTCATTAGTATTCCTTGGATAGAAAAATCAATGTATAGGAACTGTCACCTGTTGAAATGGTATCTAACACGATAAACACATAGTATCACAAGGGTTTGGAACACCAGCAAACTTCTCATGTCTACTTCCAAAATATAAAACACCAATTACAAAGTTTCTAGAAAACCTGGAAAAATATTAAGCTTTTCTGTATGGAAAAAAAAAAAAAAAGAGGAAAGCAAAAACATTAGATGGACACATATGCTTACCCCTCTTTCATGTCATTAATAGGAAGTGGAACTCGCCCGCCCCTGTCAAGGGCCGAAGTAATGTTTATAGCGTTCAAGCGTTCTGGCTGCCACACATTTTTCACTGCTCCAAGAAAGTCACCAAGAACTTCACTTGCTAACATTTCTTCTACGTTCATATTCCTTATGAAGAACTCCGCTTGATACGGTAAAGGAAAATCTAGTTGTGATGAGAAAAGAAGAGTTTTGCCTTTAACAGAGGCTTCATAACAAAGAATCTGAAGTAATGATTAATGTAATACCCAAGATGGATACACCTTTCCAAAATTCTTGTATTTGAACAAGGTCATTCTGAACCTAATGTGATGATGCTGAACTAAATAGCTAGTACCATTAGCTGTTCCTTAGGCTGGAAACCATTGGCAAAGTCCATTTGAAAAGACAGGGTGGGGGGATCAAATTAATGAAAAAAAGCAGACAGACTTTTTTAATGAGTAACAGTCCTACTTGATAGAATTAATCCTGATAAAAATAACAAAATTGGACCAAAACAGGGATAATTCCCTTTCTTCCCTTTTGTGCCCCTATATCTGGCTTGATATATTGGCAGATTAACTATTTTACAGTATTCTTCATCCTAAAAGAACAGGAGCCTATAAAATAGTTTGGCTTATACAGTACAAAACAACAAGCTATTTTCTGTACATACCTTCTGCTGACATGATATTAATGACCAAATTATGTCTTGCTGTCTCAAAGGTACGCCTGTTATATGCAGTGATCTAGAGGCAAAAAGATATGAAAATATGAAAATCAGGTAAATGAAATCTCAATGAAAATTCAAACAATCATTTAGAAATACCTATCACCTTTTAAATGTGTAGCCTCTTTATTTCGAACTGTAAGAACACTCATTCATTAATATAAAATTTGAAATGGAAGATCAGTTTATTTGATGCAGTACTACCTTCAAGTCAGGGTCCTGGAATTTTCTTAATCAATCTATAGCCAAATACAATTATCCAAGGGATATATATATGAAAATAATATATTGTGGTCCAGACAGAAGTGTTCTGCCATGCATGTGTATCCTTCCTTTTCTGCTATCTTTGATTTAAGAACGACTACAAGCAACGACTGGTTTCTCTACAACCCTGTCCACCCTCCAGCCCCCCTCCATCAATACTAGAAGATCTACATTCCTTGATTGCTCCTAGGGAACTAAACTAGATGGAGATATTTAAAGGAAAGAGTGTCAGGATCCCAGCAATTCTAATCTGTGGGACTGGGGTTTGGTTTTAGCCCCAGTGAAGTCATAGTCTATGAACAGATTCACAAGCATTGTCCCAGCACAAGGAGATTATTAAAAAAAATGGAATCTTTAACTGTAGGGGAACTGAAAACTAGTAGGTAGATGCAATACCTATGAATTCTTTTTTGAAACTTATGCCTTCGTGATCAAATTACAAAAGGATACCAATCTTATAGCTTAAATGTATAGGATGCCTGAAATGCTCACTTGTGGTTACTCCTCAGAAGTGACTGTACTCCAAAGTTGCACTATGATTAAGTGATCATTCACATTATTTTCCCTACTACATTTTTTCCTGAGAAGTAATAAATCTTTCATGAAACAAACTGAAAAAGACTAACTCTCTTCCTAATTTTAAACTTTAGTTCATTCATTTCAGGGGCAAAGGAGGGGCAGAGGAGTGTCAGTAGTCATAGAAATATGTTGCTTCCCAGCAAATGGAGCAACAAACCATTGTGATGTTGATTTAAACAAAGAGAAGTAACATACGTTGCACTTTTAAGGGTAAGTAAAAAGGAAAAATGCTTAGGAATATCTTCTGCAGGTTCAATTAAGTACAGAGGAAAAGCATACCTGGCACAATTACATCGTACATAACGTAATTTCATTATAAAATTAGTAGAAAATAAATTTGAGATTTTTCCAGTTCTTGATTCTGTTAATTTTCCAAAGGTTTGCTTCAACCTCCAAAAGTCTAACTCTCTGGTTGTATAACCTCTATACAGGAGCATGACAGTACCCACTCCAAGTCTGCACCTCAGCAGTGAGCATTGCCAGTGCGGAACATGCACCTGTACCAATAATGACAGCGGTGGCGATTATCTCTGTACTGAACAGTCCTGCAAGCACAAACTGTCTTTGCACAGCTTTCAAAGGAGTCTGAGCTCAAGAAAGCTCTATTGCAGTGCTATGCATAACGTTAGGCTCTTCTAATCACAACGTCTCCTCCAATTGATTGACCTACCCATGACATCACCTCACGAATTATGACTGGAGTTATATTCAGGCTGGGAATTTACAAACACACCTCTCAGATGGCACTTGGGAAGTGGATCAAGTGCAATCTGACCTCCTCACATACTACAGAATGAATTCAAAAGCCACATCTGAGAGTGGGATTGCAAGGGAATTAATTTGTATGCTAGGCAAGATTTAGTTCAAATATAGGCTTGGGGTCACGCTTAGAATGGAGGTCTCAATGTACATCCTAGAATCTAAAAGCACTTGCCACTTAAAAAAGGGCAACTGAAAATAATGGTTTCCTCTACAGAAAGCTAAGCTGAGTCTGCAAGTACTTCTGCACATGATTAATTTTACAGATTAGTGATTAGTCCTGCTGAAGTCAAAAGTGAGCCATGTATACAAAATTAAGCATGGGTAAAATTATCTACGGTATAAATTAACATTTAGAGATGTCATTCTTGAGGAAGAAAAACTGTAGCAATTGCAATTTAGAAAAAAAAAACCCTCATCAAAGGTTTAAGACAAATGGACTGCTGAAGCAGCAAAGTGGCTGGAGTGACTTAATAAGCAGATTTCTGCTTAATGCTGTGACCCTCACGGTGTCTGAGTCAATCTGCTGTCTATGATATACATGGCAAAAAATACAGTCCTTTCTCCATTTCAACTGCTGCTCAATGAATAATTAGTGCTTCTAAGTATTTGGATAGCTAGTTGTCAAAAATAAAGTAGTGGGATTTGTCATTGTTACACTTACAAGAATAGAACTAAAAACATTTAAGTGCTAATTAAAATAAACTGTATCAATAAACATTCAGAAAGAACCAGGGAATATTTGACGAAAAATAACTTTTAAAAAAAAAAGAACACTAAAAACCCCAAACCTTTTTATTAACTAAGCGCTGTATTTTCCAGTGGGGAGAACCCATATTTATGGTTGAATGTTACAAAGTTCAGAATTCAGCTATTCTTCAAGTACAGCTGTTTACAAAGTTTTCTGCCATGTATTTTCAACAAAACTTTAATATATTCATAATTGACTGAAATGAAATGAATCTTAGCAAGGTCAAGAATCAAAAGGCGTTGCATCTCAGAATACTAACCTTAATTGGTTATTGGTATTTACTAATTATGTATAAAAAGTAAAATATGAAATGTCATACAGCCTGGATTTTACCTTAAGAGGATATGATGATACTTAAGAGAAAATGTTAATGTTGCAGGTCCCTGTTCTTGCCTTATAATCTTTTTTCTTTTAACTAACTTTTTGAAAATAAGAGGCAATACTTGTTGACAGTTTCAAATCTTATACTCTAAAACAAAATATATCTTTTCAACTTTCAAAAGCAAATACCTCAATGATGGTTGGCTTGCCCACATTCTCTACAGTTGGTGAGCCATACAACACTCCATCACTGTATGGAGTCCTTTGTATGTAGCGTAGCCATCCAGGTCTGTCAGGGTAACCCATTAAATTGGTATTAAATGTTATAGGATCATTACTTATTTCACCTAGATAAGAAAAATTATATTAGAATATTTACAAGAAAATGCTATATGCTTTGATTTTGACGTTTCTATCAGAAAGTCTTATTCTGACTTCAAGCTTTGTAAATTTTTCCAAAAAGCAAAAAAAAAAATATTGCTAACCTATATCATATCAGAAATATGTAAACTCCTACTTAGTACTTTCAAGTACCAAGAAATTCGTATTTGAGAAGCGTAACTAACTGCAGAGATGAACGCACTGGTACTCCTAGAGCTCTGGCTGAGTGCTCATGCTCATCAACTAATAGGTCTGACTTTCAGAGCTCAGTTCCACCTAGAACTGAAGCATCTAACCTCCCTTCTGACGACAGCACAAAGGTCTCAGTCCTTCAATTCCAGAATAACTTTCTTTTTTTATTTCTGTTTTTAATGATAGCTCCAGAGACTCAGTGCACCCAGGATGACTGTAAAGAGTGGCTGTGTAATCACCAATGCCTGAAAGCTTCTGTTAGCATCAGGATATATACACAGGTCTTCAGCACTAACACCCTTGCAGTAATTTCTCTTTAGAGAAAAAATTAATTCAAGAAAGGACTACAGACTCCTGCAAAATCACTCCACTGCTGGCTTATAAAACCAACGGGCCAGGTGCAATCTCTAAAAGCCTCCCAAGTCAAACCAGTGCAACAGTTCTTGTGGGTCTTATTGATCTTACAGTCTGGATTTGACTTGTTTATTTGAGCTTTTGTAAGCGTAGTCAGGCATACCTAAGCACTATTAGATCCTCACTGTTGAGGCATGAACACCACCCAGCTGAAGCACAGAACACACGCAAATCCATTAAGCCTGTGCAGACACCTCTGCACTGTGCTCCTCTAACTCAGCTTGGAAATGGCAACAGCAGCCATTGTAGGACAAGTGACAAGAGAAGGTAACAGACAGGCTGGCACTGAAGGGAGAAACTGAGTCCAGTGAAGAGGGAGTGGCTCTTCTCTCCTCCAGAGAGGAAAAAAGAAACCGAGACGTGTTGCCAAGGGGTAACTAGGTTTCAGATACGCATTTACACATCTGGCTGCAGATAAAAGGGACCCAGAGCCACAACAAAACAGCATCAGGGTGCAATATAACTTTCCAGGTTCCTCCCATCTATGTGCCAAAATTGGGAGAAAACTGGGACAGAGGCAAACCCCACTCTGCCAGTCACAGGAATTGAAGTGTCAGGTACACCTGGCAGGAAAAACATTTTTTAAGAAGAGCAAATTTTTTAGAACAGTTGGTTTTATTCATTAAAAAATTCAACCAATGCTAACAGAAGCTTATTTTTTCTTTAAAGCACGTTTTCAAAATAGTACTCTCGAGTCAATTCAAAAACTTATTAATGAAACCAGTTTTATGTGTGTGCTGTACACATATTATAGGTTTTTCCTATTTTATAGGAAAACAAGATAATTATATAATTAGGATATATTTATATATTTATTCCTTTTAATTGTCAATAAACATATGGGGCACAATGTCCTCTCCTCCTCTTCCCACCCTCTAGATTGCTTACACATATTCTAACCTAATGATTGATCCTTTAGCTTTACCTTAGCGTACATCAAAACATCGTATTTAGGAAATCACAATGAAAGAAATCACAATGAAATCAAAACGATAGAAAACATCATTACATAGTATCGTATTTGATTTAATCTCCTATTTTGCCTCAAGTTTACTATATGCTTTCAAAGTGCTCCTGTATATAGCCTGATGCACAGTCTGAAACAGTGATCAGATATTTGCATTTTTAACAGGCATAATTATTCAATGGCCACAATTTCATATTTAACACAGAATTAAAGGAAACATATATTTCCTAATCTTAGATACGTCTTATTAGCCTTCCCATACTGTTAAGTACATTTATCACGATACACAATTATATGCAGCTTTCACAAATGATGATAACAAAACACAACATTTTAAACTTGTAGGACCACATATTTTATTTCATTTGAAGATATTTCAATAAAAACTAAAAACCGTCCTTTGTACGTTATGTGCTAAAGTGCATGGTATGCTAAATAGACTTGAGTTTTCTAAAACTCTTTTTTTTTTCCCCCTACATTTTTATATAATACAGAATATCATAGCATCCCATACCAGGCTTTGGGTAAGGAGGAAACTCCCCCTTAAAGTACTCTCTCTCCAAAACATGAACAAAAAGAACTCCAGCAGAAGGGTATACATTCCGATCAGAGTGCACCTTAGACAGAATCGTGTACACTGAAAAGCAGAAGGAAAGATAAGAGATAGAAAAAAAGCAAAAATGAGACATGCTCTAGATAACACAGCATGCATTTCAACAGCAGTGTGGGCATCATGGAGAAGGAAAGCAACAAATATTAGATACCTGTTAATAACTGTTTTATAAGGTTGCACAGACTTAAGAACAGAATGCAGAGCAAACTCCCTCCTTCCCCAAAAGGATCCCTTCCAGCATTGCTATAAACAAAACCAGCCACATTAGGATACCAGAAGTTGTACAAGCTCTTTATTTTTATTGCAATTACCAAAAAAAAAAAAAAAAGAGGAAGGCTATTGTAGGTTTATAGTTAGTTTATTTGTAGTATTACATGAATAAAAATACATTAAATGAACAATACAATCATGTTTACTTGATATTCTACATAAAAATAAGGAGTATGAGGAATACAGAGGAACCTTAGTAATCAATGGTTCTGATTCCTCATCCAGTGAGGAATGGAAGTGGTGTATTTTTCAGTTCTTGCTTCTTGACAAAACAATTCACTTCAGCTGAGGATTTCTAAGAGTTCTTAAAGCTAGACTTTGTTAGACCAGCAGGTTTGGATAACATACATTGAAAGATTTGGTTAGAAAGCTCATTACTGAAGACATTGTGCTTGTGTTGTAGGATAAAACAGAAGGACATGAGTAATTATATGGCAGCCAGGTGTCACCGATTCCAAACAAAAAAACGAAGCCATATTTTACAGGACTTGGAATTAAAAATTTAAAGGAAACAATTCAGAACAACCAACATATGCAAAAGCAATAAGATATATTTCATCTAGTGACAAGT
Source organism: Cuculus canorus (assembly GCF_017976375.1). Classification (NCBI taxonomy): domain Eukaryota; kingdom Metazoa; phylum Chordata; class Aves; order Cuculiformes; family Cuculidae; genus Cuculus; species Cuculus canorus. Next base: position 134,912,091 of record NC_071402.1, on the reverse strand, counting down.
TTAGTTGATAAAGGCAAATCTTGTTTAGGGATAACATGTGATGCAGTACTATTTACACATTTTAATGAATTAGAAGAATAAAATCATTAGGATACGTTAAATGGATAAGAAACCACTTCATTGACAAGTTTCAAAACTTAAGTATAAATGAAGCATACTGATCTACTAGGTGTTTATCAAGGTGTCCTAACAGGACTGACTGTCTTATTACTGTTCCGCATTACTAATGAATTCTAAGTCAATGCCCTAAAAGAATCAATCACTGCTGATAAACTCTGACAATGAGATGCGGGTTATACAGGCAGTAAACAAAGATAAGAGATCACCAATACAGAGACAAACAGCTACCCAACTCGCTCACTTGCTTGCTAAACTACAAGAAACTTTATGAGAAGCCACATCTTTGAACAGAGACTACAGGCCGTACAGCATAAAGGTCCCATCACAGAGACTCTGACAGAGACTTCAGAGTCCTTGTAACAAACTCCTAGGAACAAAGTTCTATCTCTGAGAAGATAAAAGGGCTCACTTCAACACTTGGATCAATAAGCAAGATACACTTGAAATGTGGATCAAGCTCATGTAATTTTCTAATCCTGGTATGATTTCTCCAGCCTTCTCATTACGCCAACCCGCTTACTCGAGATCCGCTTAAAAAGCCACTGTTAATTAGGCATTAATCACAGACATTCCATCCCTCGCACCACGTACTCTGTGTGGAATCTATCTCAATTTTAGATGCCTACAGAAACAACATCCACAACTGAGTTAGTCAGGCTCCTTTTATAGTCAGTGGAGAAGAAACAGATGCTTCTAAGGGTTGATTAATTTGATTTCTCCTGTAAAATGAGATGAATCATGTCCTAGATTCCTGACTACACATACTAGGTCTCTGCTGACAGCAGAGGTAGCTGAGAGAAGATGCAGACATCTGTAATGTAGACCTCTACATTTCGTTAGCTACTTCCCACTCTTCAAGCCTGACATTGCAGAACAGTAGTGTCAAGCTCTGGATATACTATCGATCACATTTCACAGAAGTTGCATTATCCCACTTTTGGAAGCCACTTTTAACGCAGCACTGAACAGAATATCCACTTAATAATTGTACTTTAAAGATAAAATTAAAATTTATGCTGAAATTTAAATAGTTTATTACAGTTTTGTGTAGTTAATAAATCAGCTAGCGTAATTTTAATTACATAGTCTAATTTAAGTACAGAAGCTATTTGATTTGTATAATTAAAATTAGTATACCGATGACCCAAAAAACTTTTGCACTTATTTCTATGAATGAGCTGTAAATAGAACAAGTAAACTAATTAATTTCCCTTAAAATATTTTCAAGAAAATCTAAAAAATTTAATTCTAACATTAATAGAGCAGAAAAGCTAGCAAAATCCATGGTGGCTGAAATGAATCAAGTATCTATAAAATTGTAATTTTCCATTTCTGATACTTTGACTCTACAATGACAATCCATTTCAGGAAGAGCAGTGAAAAAGTAATGTATATCTTCTCCATAAGCAATAGATTTAGAAAGGAAGAAGGATCCAGCAATTTAAAAACAATAACATGTAACATATTTCTTTTGTCTGTTAGAGGAAATCTATTGCCACCACTAAATGCCTGCCCATTCCTAGCAATGAGACAGTTGCTGAAGTAAGCAAACCAGGATTTCATGCAGATATACAACAGTCATCTTGGTGAAGTCTAAAAACGCCTCTCTCAGCAGGAAAAAACCCACAAACCTATTTTATGTTATAATGACAAATGGATTGTAATGACACGAATATGGAAACTATGAATTCAAAAGTTCTCGCCCCCCCTCAAAAGAGAATTCTTTTTCCCCGTGAAGTTCCTTCAAAATCAGAAGGAAAATCATGAGTCTTCAGCCCACTACAGCAATCACTGCTTTTCAATAACAAAATAAGTGAAATGCTATTTTCTTCGGAAGCTTTAAAACTCACATTTATTTTCACAAGACTTCCTGAGACTGAATCATCTTAGGTGATCTAGGGATGAAATCGAATAGACTTACCAATTTCTAGATTCTAATTCAATACAGCAGACTGCCAGATGTGAACTGCCTGGGCAAATTCCCTGTGGTAGGAAAAAACCTCATGGACTGTGAAAGGCTTCTGTAAAACTGATCACAGGAAAAAGATCTTAGCTACGTAGGGTCACAACAGTTCCCTGCTAGGAAAAAAAGACAGTTTCAGCTACCTCGACAGCACTGTTTTGTTCTTTCTTGTTTCCAGATCCCTTGGAGGACCTTGTGTAGATGCCAAGATATAACTGTACAGAAAGGCATGAAGTTCCATAAACCAGGAAATGAGTAAATTAAATGGGAACTGAAGGCTGGAAAACACACATCGCTCTTTCTGAAACATGTACAGAAAGTGTCCCAGCTGTTCTTCTTGTAGGTCTTGGACATGGGCACAGCCAGGAATTCAGCTGGGATTATATCAGCCTCCAACCCAGAGCCCATTATCAGATGCAAATGACCACTGTCTCCAGAAATTTCACATTTACCATGTCGATTGAAGCCTGTATGTTTATGATGTTCAGAAAAAAAATTCACCTGGAAATATTTTCTGGGAATGTCAATGGGTTATCTCCCCATCTAGTTTTAGCAGACGAAGGACAATCCCAGAAGTAACTTGATTTGGGGGGCAATAAAGATTGCCTGCCTTGATGGGCAAAGCCCTTTGATCAGTGCAAAGCCCTTCCTCAGCTACTGTACCATAGCTACAATATCCTCTGCATACTTGCAAAAACAACGCTAAAATAATCCTTTTAAGTGTGCATTTGAAAAATTTTTTTATGTTGTTACAGACAAGTTATTGTATTAAGCAAACCGCAGAGGTATCTCCAAGCAACCAGCCGTGATAAGAAACTGTGCAATATTAGGTTTATAAACAGCCATTATTTCAAGCAAAGCTATACGAACAGGAAAAGTTGGGAAAGACTCAAAAAGACACGCAGGTCTGTGAATGTTTAAAAGGTTGAAGAAATGTAAAATTTTCCAAATTACTTACCTTGAAAAAGCACTTTAGCCCTAAAACAAGGACATGACTGAAAAAGCAAGAATAATATTAAAAGCAGATTTGACTGAAACAACATGGGATTTAAATTTACAACCTAAACTCACCATTCTTCTCAACAGCCTTTTTTCTGCTGATAATATAACTGTGGGCTCGCTTAGTCGTCCAGTTAACTGTTCCATTATTGCCATCAGCAGAGCTTAACAAAAAAGCTTTTCAGAATAAAACAAACGCAAAAAAAAAATTAGTTAGATGAACTCTCATGAACCAAGTATCAGATGGGATCAGATACCTTCTAAACCAGGTTTTGGTTTTAGTCAGAGTTTAGGAACCTCAGGTTAAAAAATAGGTGGTGTCTGATCTGTATGTATAAATATATCTTGCTGATAGTCACCTTTTTAACATTTGTTTTTCCAAACAAGTTAAGTTTGCACTAAGTGCTTGAGCCCCTGCAAATGCTTCTGCTGATGTAATTGTAGTGACAATAAAGATGACTAACATTCTCTGATATTGCACTGGCGAAACCTCACATAAAGGCAAAACCATATTTTAAGTTACTTTCACTGGCATAATATATTTTGGCCAAAGTAGGGAAAGTAATACAAGCAAGAGCACAACTTTTTTTTTAATATAAAGCTGCTTTGTTGATATAAAGACACATGGGGCTGATCACCTTGCCACACATGCTTAACTAGTAATCAGTTTTGGAAGAAGAACCAGTAAAAATGGTCATTTTTCACCCCATGCAGTCACAACGCAGCTTGAGAACAGCTGAATCAGTGCAGCTGAAGGTGCAAGGCTTAAATAGGGTGAGGAACAAATGATTACAGCATACAGAAAGTAACTTGGAGCTGCTCCATTTCACCAGCAGCAGAATTGCCTTAGAAAGCTCCCTCCTCACCTCCCACTACTTGTTCTTTTGTTCCCTTTCCTCTGTGACGAATAATAGAAATATCAGCTGTTTATATAGTTACATGCCAACGGAAAGTACAGAGGGAAGGAATTGCAGTCAGATTCTACAAATGGGAAAGTGGCCATAATACACAGTCTTTTTATTTAAGATAGTTTGGGAGTGAGAATTCATGCCAAACCTCTGTTAAAAGATGGTATCAGATTAGCACCTTAATCTCCTTGTAAAAACAGCAGTTATCAGAAACAAACAAGTAGCGGTACTTGTTCAGATACACCAGGAAGATATGAGTAGTTATTGGCAAACACTCAAAACATACAAATATCATTTACACTAGAAAATTAAACACCTGTGGAAACTTCTGCTGACATAGTTACGCCAGTCAGCTATTACACTACTGATATCACATTCTCCAAACAGAGTTTAGGAGGCCCAACAGGTCTGGCTTAAGCAGTAGTCACAATACACAAATAACAAATCCATGCATGCAAGTGAGACATTTATTAAGAATAATCTACTCACAGCACCTAAAACTGAATTGGAGGTGAAATATAACAAAAAAATTATGGGCTTAAGTTACCACACCAACAAAGTAACATTTCTGAAGTACGAATCTGTTACATTTCTTTAGATGTTCAATATATACAAAGGGTTTGATTGAATAAAAAGGCATTATTCACATCAAGTTTTATATCTTCCTTGCAAGGACAACTTTCTCCCTGCTGAACTGATCTGCAGGCTTTGTAAATTTTAATATAACACCGTCCTAGGGATTATCCAACTCAATACCACATATGACCTTTACTGTAAATTTCTATAATCCTTGGAACAATCAAGAAATTCCAAAAAGGTAAAATAAAGTTGTTACAATATTTTGGGGAAATCAGAGGCTTGCTGGCAACAAACTAGCACCAAGAAAAACAATTAATAGAAAATCTGATTACTGAATTATTAAATGGAGGAGACTATACTTATCACAGTCAACCAGGATTTAATGCATCTTTTCTGACACTTGATGAGCTCACAAGTTTTTTCTGTTAAATACAGCAATAACAGCTTTTTAACCGTAAATATACCCTGCATCACCTAGCACTGTGAGAAACTAGATACTAAGTAATTCTAGCATATTTAAATGGAATTAAAAAAAAAAAAGATGGGTTCCAAGATGTATTTTTAAATACAATTTATCAATGTCTTTGATTTGGGTTCATAAGTTATGCTAGGTATAGCTATGGAGATTAAAAGAGGTTACCTATCCACTTCTTCACCCTACACTTCACTTCACAGGGGAACTGGAAAAGCAACCACTGTGCCTGTTTTCAGATCCTAGGGTTTACAGTATGATGTTTTAATATAAACATATATCCCCATCTACGTGATTTCAAATGACAGGTGTGAAATGAAACAGTGCAAGAGCATCAATGCTCATTCAACAGCTTTCACCACAGGAATGGCAGTCTCAAGCAAGAGAATGGACCTACTAGACAGTTAATTTGTTAGATTTCTAATAAGCCTCACAAGGTTTTAGCACTGGTCTATGCAATCTGACTATGCATATACATAGATATATGTATGTATATAATGATAAAATCTGCAGGTAAAAAACAAAGGCAAGGAGATGATAAATAATGGAGATGATATGCCACTAACACAGAACAGTCTGTGTTGTTTAGCAAAAAGGTGAACAGTGATGTGCACGTCAATAGAATAAAATGTAAACGCACGCCCAAGAACAAAGGCGTGCCACACGTGCACCACAGAGCAGGCACTTCAGGGACACTGAACTTGGATAAAAAAACAGGGAGATGTGTCAGATAATAACTGGCTGAACAGAAGCTTTCAGCAGGAGGGTGGTTAGAACGGCTGACAGCTGAACAGCAACATCAAGGAGGAGCAGGAAGAGTTTATTTTTGTCCTTGACACAGATTCGATCACTGCTCAAGAGATGTGACTATTACTGACATAGGACCTTCAAGAAATATAGTGACAACATGAAGAAAGATCAGAGAAAATCTGTGAATATGATTAAAGGATGACAAAAAAGGTCTTATACTACAGAATGCAAGGATTCAAATTATACATTTTATCAAAGAGACAGTTTAGCATTAATTTAATCAGCCCTGTATTCATGCTGAAAAAATGTTAATACTGTCAGGATTTTCATCTTGTTACATGTTGTCACAGTTGCTGGAGCATCCAGTGCTTGTAACAGCAGGAGTAACTCACAGCTCTGCGCCTAGGACTTGAAGTACACACCCAGGCAAAGTATATCTACACTGTTTGCATTTTTCTTTTAAAAAATGATATTTTATTTAATTAATATTTATTTTTATTTGCCTTTAATTATTATTTTATTCTTTAATATGTTTCTCTTACTATAGTAGTATAATTTTATAGATATATAAATTTTATATAAATATTTTAATATATTTTTATAAAATTATACTAATAAAATATTATATAATTATACAATAAAATATATAAAATATATGTACAATTTTATATAAAAATTTAAATATATTTAATATTTTACATCATTTTCCTTTTTAATTATGTTTTGTAGGTTTTATGTAAAGGTTTTGAGTATTAATATTTAAGGACAGAATATTTAACAGAGAAGATACCCATTACAGTCTCTGCCTACCTCGCAATCCAAAAAGGACCTAGGTATCATAGACCAACTTCACCTTCTTCATTTCTTTACTTAGAGTCGAACATCCACACAGCATCCTGCACCCTCACCTATCCTCCTTATTGCTTCTTTGAAGTAGGATCTCAAGCCCACCCTTCCCACCACTACTGCAGCACACAGCTCCATCTCTCAAAACCCATCCTTCTCCCTCTCTCTCACACCTTCTCCCAGGACCATGACCTAAGCACGTGCACATTACCTGCATGCCACAAACTTGGCTCCTTACTTTCTTACTACACAACCCTGCTCCAAAAAACTACTCTCGCAGCCTTCCACTGCATATCCTATCTGGCTCAGAGCCCTTCCTGCATCCTGATCTGGAAAGCACAGGTCCACACACAGCACAAGTTTCCAACACGCCACTGAGAAATGCAGAGGTGAACAGCCAGAAGGTGACACCACCGAGATACAACAAAACACCATCCAAAGCAACCATATGCATCAAAGTGCTTAGCCCACAGCGCAGATCAGAGTTTGCATCCAGCAGTTACTGAGGACCCACTGACATCTGCACACAGATATTTGCTCTGTGGGTCACATCATCCACTAGCAAAGGCAGAAGTTGCACCACCACCTACTCTCCCTCTTCTTCCATACTCCACACCCATTCCTTTTACCCAATATGCAGTACATAAGCAACCATCCCTGTAATTGTACTACTAATTAAAGTGGATTCTCTCAGTGGAAATTCACATGAAGACTAGGTATTTCCTAACAGATAAGATTCTCTTCAACTACAGCTTCTATATAAGAAATAAGAATTAACTTGTGTAACTTCTCCACTGTGGATTGCTCAGATCTCTCTGCACTCCATTTATTTTAACTATATAAAAGTTCAAACTCAGAAATGTTTCTAAGCTCTACGCTTGCTCATCTTTGTTCATTTGTAGGTAATGGTTTTCCTACCTGTTTCTGTGCCACCCACTGTTTACTGTAACATCTGTATACTTCTCCAAGATCATTCGAGAAAAGTAACTGAATAAAGCATTTTGTTAGTCTCGCCAAGAAATTTCAGCATTTGCATACTTGGGAATGCTGCAAATTATATACTGGGAGAATAAAAACCTTATGCTTTATTAATAGTAACATTTACCCACCAGCATTCTCCCTCCTACTGCAGGTCTGACAAGAGAATTAAGTTAGATAAGCTCTTCCATGAAGGTGAAAAAAACTTCGCTAGTTCCTGTGGTCCAGCCCCAAGACCATGGTGTAACCAAGGGCCATGGTCAGGTCACCCTGGAGGCCTGGTGTTTCAGGATGCCCCCTGTATTTTTATCATGTCTTGATACAAGTATCCCTGCAATTATATCACACATTTCTGAGGTGGATAAGGATTTAAAAGACTAAGGGAATCCAGAAAAGTCATAGATTTCAAGACACTTGAGACGTCTGTCTGATCACCAGATTGTTAACTTCTCATCTTTGTGGCTTGGACTGTCACTAAAAATAATTTACATTTAAAAGGCATTTTGGTGGTTTGTGTTGCAACTGTAACAATATTTAGACACAGTCTATGTTTATGTAAATACATATTTTTAGTATACATAGTGAGCACCATAACCATGCTATTAACAGAACAATGTCTACTTTCAACCTATGTACCACGTTCATGCTAATTACAACACAGCAATACTTATCAGTGAACACTGAAATCTGTACCTTCAGCTCTCCATCTGTGGCACCCTGGTTTGCACTGAACACACTTCAGCAAGACAGCGATGCAAGAACTTTCCTCAGGTTGGAGCACTTCTTCGTGCTACTACTTGCCTGAAAAGCAGTTTTACTTTGGTGGCTGCAACTCCTGAAGAACTTCATTGAAATTCTAACCAAATCTAAAATAACACTAAGGAGCAAAAATAAGCCTCTCTTTACATACTAGAAGTTACATCTAGAGGATTACTTCCTGCTGTAAAGTTGACTTCTTTTTGTCTGGCTTTAGGACCTCTAAAATGTCTCCATGAAAACGATACTATCCATAAATAATGTGCTTCTGTAATGAAAAGCACACTAAGGGAATGACTAGCTTTTCCCTCCTATAATTACTTACTTCAAGCGAGTACTTACTGACAATAGATTTTATTTATTGATCTGGCTCAGATTAGTACCAAGACTTGGCAAACACCATCTTCACAGGCAGAGATTCAGAGCTCTGTATGAAGAAAAACTGTTTCTTTGTCCTAATGGCTGCATCCACAAAAGAAAAAAAGGGCAGGTACACTGCAGTATTAGTGCAAACACTAAAAGAGCAGATCATCTGTGAAATGTTCTACCTCCCTCTGTGTGTGTGGCTGAGAAGCTGTGAACAGGACGAGACAGGGATGTAATTCAGTCTCCTAAATACCCATCCTGGTCTGGGATTTCACAGTTGTTATAAACTAGGATATATTTACAGCTCTGCTGAAAGGTGGGGATTCCCAGCACATTCTTGGCCACTTAGCACACACCAGTGTAAATGATCCCATGCCAGTCCAGGACAGTAAACTGATTTCAGCGCACAATTTTTGTTTGTGGACGGAGTAGTTTTCAGCCAGATGACCCAATTCACAGTATCACTGTACGAGTTATTCAGTGCCCACAGGAAAAATGCCTGGCTATGGAAGGGCAGGAGAAAGTTCTCTGGCAGCAATGCAGCTTTATGACAAATTAATGTGACCACGTAATCACAGCTTCCCAAGTCAGAACTAATGAGCTCCTTCGCTATTTTGACTCCATTGTACAGAAGGGAGAATAAGTCTTACTTGCACTACAACCCCCTATTCCTGGGATAAAACAGGGGCTCTGTGGACAACACAGACACTGACAAAGTGTAGAAATATAACACAACAACTACAAAATGGCCACAGGCATTCACACAACATTTTGATGAACATTTTCTCTACAGAAGCAGAATATGGAAGCAATTCATTGGTCTGCAAACTCTAACATGGCAGGTACTGGACACTCCTGCTAGTTTAATCTAGTAAACGTCTGCCATACCTGTTACTGTGAAGCTAAAGTCAAAGGACTACCTAGTTTGTATTAGAAATGTTTAACTCTAAACGTAACTTCTCAGAACGTCAAGTCACATTTTCTTCTAGTGGTGGAGAAAATTACCATTAGCTAGTGTTTGAGATTCAGCACTTTCAATAATATAATAGCTCCCTAGGAGCAAGTGTTGGATTCTGAGATCACTCTTACAGACTTTAGCTTCTTAAATATCTTGAAATTCCTGGATTTTGAGTTAATGTTTTGCCCTGCATAGAGCAGGGAGGAGCATAGGCAGCATACAATAACGCTGACTTATAACAGCAAACATCATCTTACAGAAAGCGTTTTAAGTATTTGTTTCATACAACTTCAGGAAGTGTAAAAAGCGTAAGTCAAGCTCCTCCTTAATCTCTATTAGTAGAGGAAAGCTCAATGAAATCTATTTACAGATGTTGCGCTACTTCTTATGTTCTATTTTGTCTCTAAGATGCCTTTTGCTTGGTTAAGTCATGCTTCAGCACTGTAGTCTACTTAAGAATAGGATGCAAAAAGAAAGGATATTTATGCAGGGCTGTGGATCACCTCAGAGCTTGTAGTCCAGGTTGGAATTTCTTTCACGTGGTCACAGTTGACATGTCAAGCTCTGGGAAAGCAAGAAGATGCTACCATAAAAACAATGGGGTTTGTTTCGAGGTTTGGTTTGTTGTTTTTTTCTTAAGGAGGGGCAGGGGTGAGCTCAACTGAGCTCCTGAGACAGTTCGCACCATTCAGCTTTTATGAACTGTCTTGTACCTGAATTCAGATCAAAGAAATACTACAAAACTCCACCAAGATGAAGAATAAATCATAGAATCATAGCCTATGTCAAGCTGGAAGGGACCCAAAAAGATCATCAGGTCCAACTCACTACTCCTCGCAAGACTACCTGAAACTAAACCATATGACTAACAGCATGGTCCAGATGCTCCTTGAACTCTGACAGGCTTGGTGTCATGATCACTTCCCTGGGGAACTTGTTCCAGTGACCCATGACCCTTTCAATGAAGAGCCATTTCCTAATGTCCAATCTGAACTTCCCCCAACACAGCTTCATTCCACCTCCTCATGTCCTACTACTGGTCCTCAGAGAAAGGAGATCAGTGCCTTCCCCCCTCTCCAATGTCCCTCAAATGTTATATAGGTATCACTTAAGAGAACTTAACTGAACTTAAGTTCATGCTTCCTTTTTTACATTAGTCTCAAGCTGTGCATTCTGCTGCTTTAACTAATGAAATCCAACAGAATCAAGCTTAAAAAGGTCTGATTTTAACTTGGAAAAGTTAAGACTAGAAAACCTTAAGATCTCTCCCCTTAGCATGTAGCCCACAACTCAACTTCTAGAAGCTCATGTCAGTTGAACTTTTTTCTAAACTTAATGTCTGAGTTGATATTGAAGGCTTATCCTAAGACTGTCCTAGTTGTTTCTTGGTTGCTGTCAGACAACTTGGGAGAGGGAGACAGAAGAAGTCAGAAGAATTTCCACGTCAGGGGAGAGCAGTATCTCATACCTAAAAAATGCAAAGTTTTATCCACACATTGAACTACTTGATGCTCAGGTGCTAACTGCATCTTTAACATTTCCAATGCCTCCTGTCCCTTCTGCTGTCAGCATCCTATGACAAGTATGGCCATACACTTAAGAGAAGTATACCTAGATGTTACCAGAGAAGACACGAGCAGACTTTAAACGACATACCCCTGACCTCTCAGGCTGCGAAACTGCAGAATCATAGAATGGTTTGGGTTGGAAAGGACCTTAAAGATCATCTAGTTCCAAACCCCCTGCCATGGGGGCCACCCCCCACTACATCAGGCTGCCCAACTCTCCATCCAACCTAGCCTTGAACACCTCCAGCGATGGGGCATCCACAACTTCCCTGGGCAATCTGTGCCAGTGCCTCACCACCCTCATAGTGAAGAAATTCCTCCTTATGTCCAGTCTAAATCTGTCCCACTCCAGTTTATACCCGTTCCCCCTCGTCGTATCACTACAAGCCGCTGTAAACAGTCCCTTCCCCAGCTTTCTTGTAGCCCCTTCAGGTAGTGGAAGATCACTATAAGGTCTGCTCGGAGCCTTCTCTTCTCCTTAAATAACCTAAAGAACTCGATTTCCTGCCGTCAAGATGCCCTCAGGCCGGCACACTCTCCCGAGGGCCCCACGCTGCGGCCGCCGCCGTCCCCCGGCTCCTTCGCTGTGAAGAACCGCGGCGGTGCGAAACCCGCTGAGCGATTCCAGGCACCGGGGCAGGACTCAAGACTTCTTCTGTAGCCTTAACTGCCACAGTTCGACCAAGAGATGGGAAACAATTTTCGTGGAGAAGGGGGGGGGGGGGGGGGGGGAGAGAGGGGAGAGGAATACGGCAGCCCCCCCTCCATTCTCCGAGCAGGGGCGAGGCCAGGGCGGCTCGAAGGGGCGGCGGCAGAGGGGCCCGCGCGTCGCGACCGACCTGTGAGCAGGAGGGTGGCGAGGGCGCCCCCGCCGCGTGGACACGGCCCCGCCGGGCGGCACAGCATCGCTCCTCGGTGCTCCGCCGTCTCCTCCCGCCGCCGCCGCCGCATCCTCAGCGCCACCACCCGCCCCGCCCCGTCACGGTCGCCAGGCAGCGCCGCGGGGCATGACGGGAGGCTGCCATGTTGGGGGGCGCGGGACACGTGATCGCGGGGCGGGGGTGGGTGGTGCCAGTCCGAATCACTACCCCTCTGTCTCCTTCAGGCCCAGTTGCTGCGCCGGGGCTTCCCTGCTCATCGCCCTGCCCCAGTCCTTGTCCCTGCAATACCAAATATGCCGGCAAATAAACTCTTAAGACTGGTTTTGAAGTTTTATAAATCAAGCATCCTTTATCAGGCCTGGGCAACACGAGGGAGCGATCTCCGTCAGTCATGTGCCGCCAGAAAAAGCTGGTTGCAGAATGTATTTCCCACTTAGGTGCATACATATAAATTTCCCCAGAAATCTTATGCATGTGCTATTACTCTCCAAGGACTAATTCTAATGTTACTGTGAACTTCACAACAGTCAAGATTCTTGCTAATTTGGAGCTGACTCCAGCTGTCTGCTAGACTGTGCATCCGAGACAGGGAGAGACTCCAAACAGGTGATTGCAGAAGAGACATCTGTTCAGCACAGATCTTACTTCACACAAGACATTATTTACAAAGAATGAACACTGTCTGGGAAAACACTGCTTGAAAGAAAACATGTTATCAGACAGACATTCGATCTTAACATTCAAAAAAAAGTAGATGAAACTTTACTTTAGCTTAAATAAATAATATTCCAATTTCTGTAATAGTTACTACTTGTCATATCACCTGCCACGGCCCTCCCGGGGTTCAGCTGCTCTCTCCTCAGATCAACAAACGTGGCGGGAATGAAGTTGAGGTGATGCACTGGGTGGGGAGGGGAAGGCAGCAGTTGTGGTACTTTCTGGAGGTGTTCAAGGCCAGGTTGGATGGAGCCTTGGGCAGCCTGCTCTAATGGGAGGTGTCCCTTCCCATGGCAGGGAAGCTGGAACCGGATGATCTTGAAGGTCCTTTCCAACTCAAACCATTCTATGACCTTGCTGTATGCCTCTTGCAGTCCCACTCCCTCTGCTACAGCCAGGACAGCTGCAGTGGGGCAGGAGAGGGTGAGCTGCCAGCTTGCCTGGTGCTCTTGGAGAATGTTGTGGCCACAGTCCTTGCAACATCAGTTTTCTGAACATCTTGCCCATTTTTTAAGTCTTATCTCAATTGTACCTGCAAATCCATTACTCCACAGATGCACCTGCAACAAATGGAGTTGGGATCAGGGGTCCAAGCCCCAGGCTCCCGTGTGCGTTAGGACTTGTCACTCCTCTTGCATTGCTGTCTGGCAGCTTTGTGGCCTCTATTAAAGCTCGTTCCCTATTTCCCAAGTCAGGTCTGATCATTCTGGGGAGACCTTATAGCAGTCTTCCAGTACTTAAAGGGGGCCTACAGGGAAGCTGGGGAGGGGCTCTTTATCAGCGAATGCAGGGTTAGGACAAGGTAGAATGATTTTAAGCTGAAAAAGGGGAGATTTAGATTAGATATTAGGAAGGCCTATTTTCCTGTGAGGGTGGTAAGGCATTGGAATAGGTCTCCCAGAGAACTTGTGGATGCGCCATCCTTGGAGGTGTTCAAGGCCAGGTTGGACAAGGCTTTGAACAACTTGATCCAGTGGAAAGTGTCCCTGCCAATGGCAGAGGGGTTGGAACTGGATAATCTTTAAGGTCCCTTCCAACCCAAACCATTCTATGATTCTATGATTCTGTGATTCTATGATTCTATGATTCTGTGCTGTCTCACTTCACGCTGACTGCACTATGCTTTCTGGACTAACTATTGATTTTTTTTTGCTTCCAGTTAACGTCTGTGCCGTAGCCCAAATGCTATGACAGTATTTGCTCCACTGTGGAAGCAAACTCCCCTGTGTAGGAAGGAAGAATATTGTCAAATACAGTTCTTGGCCATGGAGGTGTATTTTGTGAGTAGGTGTATGTATATTTCATATACAGCCACTTAAGATGCAGCGCTATGTAAATGCAGCATTTTCTTTTAGGGAGCAACACTGTCAGTTTTCTATATGGTACACATATAAGAGTACTTCCTGTACTAGAACAACATGTAGAACTACATCTAAAGCCTGCTTGCTTTTATGTATTATTTAGTAGGTTTGATTAACTCATTAATTAAACTTCCAATATCTTAGGCCACTTATGCATGGAAGGGTAGATTTTTTTTTTTTGACATCTATTTTGTAAACGTGTTGCTGTTTAGTCTAGTATAGAAGTACAGTCAAGTAGGGACAAGACTTGGATGGAAAGTTTCCGTGAAATATTTACTTGGAATTGCACAGAAGGCAGTTGAAGATTTATTTTCTTTTTACCTTCCACAACTTAACACCACCACCCCACCACCACCACCCCCTCAACAAATAGATCTGTTTCAACTTTTATTTTCTCCTTCTGGTGGACTGTCATGTTTGATATTTGCACATTACAGTAAGTCTTCCATTATCCGTGGAAATGACCCGACTTACTTTGTTCTGCATACAGAAATTTCATAAGCATTTCCATTCTTGTGAGCCAAATGCATTTGCAAAATAATACTAATAATTGTATGCTTTTGAGGTGTGGAAGGAAGAAATATAATCTGTCTTACTCAAATTTTATTGACCTTATAGAACTCTTTATAAGCAGAGGGAAAAGACTTTACTATGTATGACTTTAGACTTGTTACAGCTCTAAATTTCAACTAATCCATCTCTTAAAGGGGAACTTCTCATAGTAAGAGGCTCTACAGTATCAAAATTCTGCCTGACATTAAGGTGCAAAATACTCTGGTGTTCTAGTCTGCCAGCTCAGTATCCCAGATAAAGGATTTTTGGTTCTTTTTTTTCACTGATGGGTTCACAATATGTTCATATTTTTAATTTGGCTACATAGATATTTAAGAGCAGAAATCATATTCCTTCATCCTTGTCTACAAGTTCTCTTCTGTTTCATGGCATTTTATCACTTAGAGTAGACCTGCTTCCACTGTCATCTGTGATTATTTGATTCATTCCCTTATGGAAATGCACACAGCCATACTGATGCAGCTGTGCTATAACCATCTTGGATAGCTAGCTCATCCTGTGATGGCAATGTTTAGACTAACAAGTGAGAATACTGGTGGCTTTCCAACAATAATTTTTATGCTAGAAAAGTGTCTGATTTTTGTAAACATCTGTTCTGTCATCAGCTTATTAGTTACCATTTTCTTTCCAAGTAATATCATGTTGAGATGTTATCTCTATAGACACTATAAAACTGTCAACGTCAAGTTTTTTACTGTAGTAGCAGTGCTGTAGTAGTGTTGAGTGCTCTGCCACCTCTGCTACGTTTATCTATAATGTTTTTGTGAGATTCACTGCCTAAGAAGAAATGGTGATGTGTCATTGATAAGTAAGAAGTGCCACAAGGGCTTGTCTCTCTGCTCCCTTCATAGCAGTCCTTGCACATGGGTGAGTATCTTTGTTAGTCATATCTTGAGGCTGGGATTCCAAAGCATACATCCCCGACCCAGCCCTGCAAGACTTCCTTTGACTTGCCTGAGAAACTTTGGGTAATTCTGTGCACTTTCCATTCATAAAATGAAGTGATATGGACAAAACAGCTTGGTTAAATCAGTCACCAAGTGTGGGTTAGAAATACTCCCTTTTGTCAGTTTAGTCCCAGCCTGGCCCAATTCGCCAGTGAGCAGTTTGGCTTCCAGTTCCCTCCCTGGAATGTGAGGAAAAAAACTTGTGGGTTGGAAATGAAAACTAAGACAGCTTTAATGAAATAATAAGAAGAATAAAATACTCTTAGTAAGAAAATAGTAAAGTATATACAAATATATGAGATTGCCCCCTCTCCGCTGATGACTGCATCACCACAGATGCTGCAAAGCAGCTATGAGAAAAGGTCCCGGGCTAGCAGGGAGTTGGGCTCAGGAACTGGATTCAGGAGTGCACAGATCCAGGATGAGGGGCAAAACGACAGAGGAGGTCCTCACTGGAAGCTGGCCATTGAAGAAGAAAGAGTGACCCTTGTGATCCCTCAGCTTTATACCAAGTGTGACATATATGGGATGAAATACTCTGTTGATCGATTTTAGGTCACCTATCCTGTCCACTTCTCCCTGCTGGTGTGACCCTTTTTCGCCTCTTTGACTTACAGCATTCCACCAGCTCAACGATGGCTTTGGTTTCTATAGGAATAAGTATAAGCAGTGGCCTTTCTGCATACCAGTGCCTCATGTTATTACTTCTAGAGAGAAACTCTGTCTGAAAAAACATGCATTTAACTTCCAGAAAATGAAGTTACTCAGATGAGACTTAGCTGAAGTTATAAAACTTATTCTACTTTAGTTCAAACCAGAATGCCTCTGTAAGTAGTTCTTTCTCCAAGTACTGTAATTTAACAGATGGTAAGAGAAATTAATGGAAAGGGATGCATTGATGAGACATTTTTACAGAAATTGCTCTGTATTCCACATATAGTGCACTTGCTTTGGCGAGTAGAAGAGCTGACTTCTAATGCTTACTACAGTAAGTTTTACTTCCAGAGTATAAAATTCTCATTTTTTTAAGGGATGCAGTAGTGGCAATGACTGTTGCTTTGTGCATTCTGCAGACTTGTTGCAAAGATTTAATTTGTTCTTCAGGCACATTTGGCAATCAACTTCATGCAGAATAAATCCTACCTAATCCATTTGCCTCTTTGTCTTTTAGAGCACAGGTGCTTCCTGCTTGATCTTTATAGATACTGAGCACTTGGAAGTGTTCAGTGCTTCTGAAGATCATCCCACCTAAAAGAAAAAATAAGGAAGCGTAGTCTTTTTTTTTGTTTTCCTTCCTTCCTTTTTTTTTTTTTTTTTTTAAGGCACTCTTGCAGGAAAATACTTTGTTATCTGTATGCAGCTTTTAGTAAGGTTAGCAACTATTGTACCAAGTTATTATGTAAGACGTAAAAAAGAACAACTACAATTCTTGTTCTGGTTTGCAAGTCCTGAGGAGTTTATCACACCACCTTTCATTACATTCCAAGGATTCTTATTTCTTTTGTATATCTGTCTTTCTACTGTTTACTGGAATATGTTTTGACATATAATGTGGTAATTTGTGACTGCAGTGTACTGTTAGTTTTCATGCAGTGTTCAATGCGCGTTTTATGTGCAGCAGTGCTACAGAACACTAAATACAACAAAAAATCTTCAAAAATTTAGGGTTTAGGACTTAGAAAATTGTGTGAAATGCACCCAACAGATGCTTATGGAAACAAAGCACATTATTCAGAGTTGAACAGAAATAGATTTTTACAAACTTTGTTATTAGCTGATTTAGCCTGTGTATTTTATCTTCTGGAATTTTAAATAGTTAAGAGGAGCCTCTAGAATTTGGCACCTATTTTGGAAAATACCTGTGTTTGGAGAAAAAAGGTTGTATATGTCCAAATATGGAGGTGATAAACAAGAACTTGGAAGAAACAAGAAATGCACTGTAAGTTAATCCAGCCCACAGACAACTTCAGTTTGCTGAACCAGCATTTGTATAGCCAGTAGCTCTGTGTGTCAGTGATTTTTGCCTTATTTTAGAGGTTATAGTTTCACATGTCAGAGTAGTTCTTGTAGCTTTTCAGACATGCTGTACCACACCTGAAATATTAGTTCTTGTCAACATTATGGGAGAGTTTTCAGTCTTTTTATATGGCTTATGGTTGCCTCTCTCTCCCTCTTCAGGCCATGGTTGAGCAGTAGTGAGTGAAACAATATTGAGTGTGTTTTTCTTTTATGAGACACTTCCATTTCAAAGACACTTGCAGGTGGGTGCTCCCTCACATCTTAGTTTAAAAGAAAGAAACTAAGATAGTCAGTGACTATGTGATTTATATCACACAATTTTTTCATGTGGTCAAAGCTTTAGTGAGCATGTTGGTTCAAAGAATTAACATTTCTATCTGTGTTTCTAACTGCTATTCCAGAAAGATACGAAAATAGCTAGACAGTGGTAAGACTTTTCTCTCCTTGCTCTGTATTGGGAAAGACCGCGTCTTGTGGACTGAAACAGAATAAATACTACACATATACTGATTTATCATAGAGGCAAAACAAGTACCAGAACCATTCTATGAATGTCTTAAAATGTCTGTCTGTAGTACTCTGATTAGTAGGTTACTTAGTCCAGTGTAAGTATCTGTAAATTAATATTTTCTTCATCTTTCTATGAGCTCTGCCCTCCCTAAATCTCTAGATTTTAATTTGACTTAATTTACTGTAAATTCTGCATAGATAAGTTAGTCTGGTGGCTAAATTAGTTAGAAATGCTGAAATAATTCTTGTGTCTTCATTGTTCTTCAATTCTTAAGTTATCTCCAAAAATCTCCCTGTTTCAGCCTTTTTTGTAATCCATGTCAAGGCAGACTTCCCCCTCCTGGGAAGGTAAGAGTGGGTGCCTGTTCAAAAGCATATGTGAAATACAATTATCAAATACAACGTGAAAAATGAGAACTTCTAAATTCTGCTAACGTGGCTGCCTAAAGCTCTGTACCTTTTGTAGATAATGCAACTAAGTGAGGGCCTCTGTACTTGCTTATGGAAGCAAGAGAATATTTATACCTTGAATTATTTTTTTTTTCTTTTTAGCAGAACATAGGCTTTGGAGTGCAGTTGCATGATGATATATGCTCCCTGGATGCACAGAAGTAGCTCAAAAGGAATTACTAGAGAAAACAATGGCCTAGATGAGCACATCAGCAAATGCAACCTTAGTGAGTAAATCCTCATCTCTGGCAACAGATTTTTAATGTGTTTGGGTTTTTTTTCTGTGTATTAATGTCCTTCTCTTCTGCCATGACCAAATAATTTATTGTAAAATTTACTGGGCAAGCATGACATTATCCTAGAGTGAGAATTCATAGCAAATGTAACTTGGCACTTGTGAAACGTCATCTAATCTGGATGTTGCACATTCTATGTATGGGTTTCATGTGCGTTGCCGTACATAGGTGAGACTGCAAATGTCCACAAACTTAAATCCTTTATTATGTTTGCTGCAATAAATCAGTGGTGCTTTGGGGTAGTTGTTTCTATGTTAAGATGGATTCTATGGGTAAATTGCCAAATGGAATACACCTAGCAGAAATTCTTGCATGTGCCAAACTTTGGATGTCAGTATTGTGTTGGCCAGGTTATGCAACACACAGATCCAGCTTATTATGAATACTCAGTCCAGAGAAGTGGAAATATAGGCCAGCTCAGAACAAGGTGTAGTTCCTTATATCGGAGTAGTCAACACCCAGAGCTTAAGGCAACAACTTTCAAAAAGCAAGTTAATCGTACATCCTATATGACGAATAAAGGAGGGTGTTGGGTTTGTACCTGGAATCATTTCTTGCCAAGAGTGTGGGAGTTGCAGAAACACCTCAAAGAAGCAGAGCAAAAGCTTGTGACAGATATAAATGTTATGTACAGATTTAAGAAAACGGTTCAATGAAAAATGGAATGTTTTCAGCCTGAAGGCAAGAAATTTGAAAGTGATGATAGGAAGAAAGGCCAATGTTTTCACGGCTCAAAGAACAAGTTTTCTTTCTGTTCCAGAACAAGCTTTGCTTGGAGGAACAGTGAAATACTTGTATATTTTCTTTTAAATGAGTTTCATGTTCTCTCCAGTGTGTTTGTGTGAGGTATTACCTTAGGAAGAGAGAGATGAGTTTGGCCGCTTAAGGGTAGCAGTTACGAAAAGCTAAACAAATGAAGAGCATGCCACAGAGTACAATAATCAGGTTTGCAGCAAGGAGAACATGGAAGGTGGAAGGGTGGAACGCAGCTGTTAGTTTCAGGATTGTTGAATATGGCTCTGTCTAAACTGAGATCTGAAGGTGTGCCTTGTCTAAACATGTCCGCTTTGTGCCTTGTCTAAACATCTAGCTTTGAGTAGTGTGGATCTGAGTTTAGTTTTGTGTCTTTTATAGGTGTCTTTGTGAGATGTATAATGACTGAGAGCAGCAAACATTAAAAGATGCCAGATGTGTTTAATTTTCAGGAGAAATGGCACATATAAACAAGATTGTTCTCAGATGACTGTGTTGTTTAACTGCCATGTCTTTGCACATGGAGTGCTCGTGTCTTCTGGCAAGTAATTCATATTTTATTGAGGAGAACCTAATCCTGTGTCATTGTGTTGTGGTTTTGTCTGACTGGCTAAGTAAATAACTAGCAATTGCCAAACATCTCAGCTTATGTAATATCACAGGTCATGAGGTGGAAAATGTAACATGAAGAGTTATTGAAATGCAGGATTGCATCTGGAAAGGTGGAGGACCAGCCAGCTAAAGGCAATTGATCAGAGAAACTAGAATTAATCGAAGAAGGAATAGCCTACACAGGGTCTTCTCCTTTACCACTCTCATTGACTTCAGTAGGAATTGAGAATTTAGAACACAGGAAAATCAGATCATTTCAAAATTGAGGGCCCAAACAGTTAATATATTAGACTTCTTCTGGGCATTCAAGTTTCAAGATTTGCACTTGGCAAATTACGGACAGGTTGTTTGCTTTCTTTTGGTAAGATTTTCATGTCTGTGTGCAATCTCTTATGCTCTTTCTTGCCACTACTCTGCTTTCATTTTAAAGAAATGTCTTTGTTTTTGTCTGTGTGTTTCTCTGATCTATGGAATAGTAATGGTCTCCACTGGAGGGAAATCAATGCGGCGCTATAAAACTTAGTCCATTCTACCTACATTCCACCTTGTGATGAATTCTTACAATGTTTCTGAATTTAAATCTTGCTTCTGTGTTACTGGCTGAGCACTCAGCCCAGGGTAGGCAGCACATCCAGAGTCTGCATGATAAGCACCTCAACGTCAAGTCTGGGCTGGACCACACTGATCACCTTCAACATGCCCTGCAGGTCAGTGTTACAGACACACACATGCCTGGTGGTGTTTGGGCCTTCACAGTTACTTGGTTGTAATCAGGACGTGACTCGGACTGTCTCTCTCTCTCACTGTGCCTCAGAGGCCAGCTCAGATGACTTTTGAGCTCACGACAGCATAACTGCCTCTTGTTTTCAGAAATCCAAAGGCAGAGGAGAGAAGCAGGAGCTGCTTTTATTCCTCTGTAAAGTGTTTCCCAGACTGCAGTCTGACACTCTTTCCTACCTGTGAATGAACATTCCCTCCAGGATGCTTTTAAAAGCCTGTGGGTTTTTTTAATTTCCTTCGCTCTTGGACGCCCTCTCCCTTCCTCCTTCTCTTAGGGGTAACCAAACCATCTTGCCACATCGCAGGACTGGAGTCTCTTATGCTTGTGGTTGTGCTGTCATCTTGAGAAGGGGAGAGCTTTTTTGTCAGGACTGTTCTACCTCTGACCTTTTAATGAACACCTGCAGCAAGTAAAAGATTCTGGCAAGCAACACAACAGGCTGACTCTGCATGGTTCTTTGCAAGGTGTGTGAGCAGATGAATGGGACGCTGTTCACAGTTAGTGGATCCTGAACTGGAAAGGGGACACCTTGGCCAGCAGAGGAAGACAGGCTGCCTTCTGTCCCATCTGCTGCACACTGGATGAGAGAGAGTGAAGACAGCACCTTCTGTGAGAGCAACACAAGTTGCACGATTAGGAGAGACTGGAGCGTGGGGTAGGGCATGCAATGCAAAGAGTAAGGGTGGTAGCAGGAACCCCATATCAGGAGGGAGACAAAAAGCTGCTGGGCTACGTTGCCTCCAAGATGACGAGGAGGAGACTTTAAAAGAGCATGGGGACAAGGTAAGGAACTGGATGGCAGTTAAAATGGAAAGACTGTCTGTATGCTCCTTTCAAAAAGAAGATGACGTGACATTTCCACATAAGGCAGAGACTGATTGAGGTCCTTCATGCTGACTTGTAGAACCATAATTGAACATACCTAGGTGACGTAGTACTGATGACAACAAAAGCATGGAAATTTCTTCTGAAGTCTGGTGCTACTACTGATTAAAACACTTTGAGTTAAAGACTTTTTAGCAGTATATGCAATTTGTCTGAACCAAAATTTCTTTCAGCAAGCTACTGCTGTTTTCTGACCTCATGAAATGGCACTGGGTGGGAGCTACACACTTCACATGCAATTCCAAAAGATGGCAACCTTAGGCTTCCAAACTCAGGCCTCTGCTGAACAGCTCTGCAGCCCTTAACAGTTCACAGTGGTGAATGTTAGAAAATTCTGGGTTCTCCCAGACTGAGCTTATTTTTATCCATCTGTCCTATTTTCCATATTTTTCTGCATATAAGACATAATTTATATGACTCAGTTAAAAAATGGGCAACTTCCCAAATGTATTTCTGTGCCTGAAGGAAGGGGAGGATAGGAAACCTTAGATCTACTGTCCCTGGGTTTCGGACTGTGACTTCTGTTATCTTCAGGAATGAGGTTCTGCTATCAGTCTGCACTGAAATGGCGCTCCTGTGGCACAGTGATAAAGCAGAGACAGTTCAGCAAAAACGTGAGAAAGGAACTACTCAATTTGTTGAACATTAGTATATTTGCTGTTGTCTTACCGAATTCTTAAGGCTTTATCTGCACAGTCCACTAATCTTGCCCATATCCATGTACTTTAGACGGCAATCACTACCATTTCGAAACCCTGTGTAACTCTGGATAGATATACTCTCTCACTTGAGCCATGATAGCATACAAAGTTTCTTCATACTGCATTAATTCTCATGTAATCAAAAATCCATCTTTTTTCTTGGTCAGTACTTATTTTCTGATTTGATCTTTGTGTCCAGTTCTGCTTTTTTTCTGTGGTTTTGTTTTCATCATGAATTTTACTTCTGAGTAGATAAGGACAGAAACTTCACAAACCAAAAAAATGCAGTTATTTGAGAATGTTTTATCAAATCACATAGATTTAACTGAAGCTGCAGTGACAAAAATAGAAAATTCTGTGTTTTTGTAACAAATGCTGATTTTGTGGTACAGGATCATTTCTTGATGGAAAATCAAGCATCTTGCTTACTTTCAAAAGTCATGCTTGGAAACCATTAGCTTGGAAAATTACATCTTGGTTTGGCTTCAAGCCAGATTTTGGAATCACAGCTTTTGTGAAGCAGAAATGTCTTTCTCCAGGCAGCCCTAGCAGCAGGGTCAAAGTCTGGGCCCTACTCTTTTTTTATGCCAAAGCTTTTCACTTTTGCAGTTGTTCATCATCTTCTTCCCCTCCCCAATCCAGAGATAGAAATTTATATCTCATTTTGGTTGTGCCAGGTCCTTATGATTTCCCCTTCCTTATGTATGCTGCACGCCTGCGGAGGGATAAGTACTGGCCTAGGCTATTACTGTCTTTCCTTCATGTAGGCAGCTCATCTGGGAGAGAATTTTGAGGGTGGTTTTGCTGCTTTTTGCTTTTGTGCAGAAAGCTTGTGATATTAGCACAGCCTGCAGGGATATTTCCCTCCCACAGTGCTGGCTGGTCAGTCTTTTCTAGCCAACTCAATATGCTGATCGTTTTTTATTATTTTGTATTGCTCTTTTCTTCTCAGTTAGGTTTGTTTTCTGCATAGGTAAGATTTCAGACAGGGAACTTATCTCTATGAGGTTTATCCTGTCCCACAACCTTCACTACTGTAGTGCCTGAGCATCTCAGTCTTCAGCACCTTTATCCTTGCCACCCCCTGTGGAATAGAAGGCTGATTTTCTATCTGCTTTTAACAAATGGAAAACAGAGGCCTGTAGAGGTTGATGGCTAGATGAAACAGTGAAAAATGGAAAACAGGCTCCCATGCACAACTCAAAGATGTTTGGCATCCTACCTACCTCTGTAAAACAGTTGAGGTTTAAACAGATGTTGCATTTGGGGAAGGGTGACCTGAAAGAATCAGCATTCTCTGCAGGAAGCCACTCTGAGCCAATTAACGAGAACAGGGATGTCTCTGAAATCTTGCCTCCTTCTGCGGCTTTGGCATTTAGTTTTGTGTGGGCAATAGGCACCTCCTTCCCTTGGCACACTGCCTCTCCTGCCAGTGCATGCAAGGCTTATTCTCTGAGCTCTGGATGCTTTTATCTGTGTCTTTTATTTAAAAAAGAAAATGACAAAACACCAAACCTGTGGTGTTTTCCCTTTTCCTTGCTCCCCTTATACGTGAATCAGTATCTTGAGCATTAACCTCAGGAGTCTATGAGGGCTTGCTGGTCACTTGAGTATGTTCAAGTTGCATCTCCCAGGTCCTGGGGGATTGCCCAACCAAGCGGGCTCCCCAGGAAGCTGGAGCGAGGGAGCAATGTTGCCAAGGCTGTGTGAGTAGGCTGGGAAGAATGCAGGAGTCCTGGGGCTGGGAGGAGAATGACTCCTGGCCTGGCTCTTCCGGCAGGGAGGGCTAACTTCTGGACTCCACTGCCAGCATCCACACTTGTTCGTGCATTTTAAACACAACTCCAAAAATAGTCTAAAGGGTTCAGTCTGTACTTTTGTCATTCAGGGGACAGCCCTAGCTACTCAGGGGTAAACGTACTCTCCTTCACGTCTTCTGCTCCCTTCCCGGTGCTCAGTCTACCTTCCAGCCTGGTGTTCAACCATGCTATTGAGGAAGGAGACTGAGAGGAGGCAGGAGAGGAACCTCCTCTTGCTGAAGAGACCTTTAACACAGGTGTCTCCTGTTTTTTTCAGTGAGTATTCTAACCAGCAGGTTACTGTGTGAAAATGAACACTCGCAACAATTTCTTCCTCTCTGACTGTCTTTTAAAAGAAAATGTTCACCTCTCATTTTATGAAGTACTCTGGGCTCCTGCTGCAAGCTGGGTATGTTCTGAGTACAGGTATTGGGCTCCTTGGGGGCCAGAGTGACACCTGGGGGTTTGGGGACTTCAGTTAGAATAGGCAAGTGACACAGCTGCCAACATGCTTCATTTTCTGCTTGCACAGAGGCAGAATTTTTACAAGTTTTCAGGTTTAAGTGGGAGTTGCCCCATGCAGCTTATTGGTTTACAGTTTCGGAATTGCTATAGCATCACATAGGTGTTTAAGTTCTGTGTTGAATGTAGGCTTAACTAAGTAGGCCCCTTGTTAGTGCCCTTAATCCTTTTCCTGTCTCTTTGCCTCTTCTATTTCCAAATCTGTAAAAAAAAAAAAAAGATATAAAATACTTACTAGTCATAATTTCTGTAATACTTTACTCGATAATCATGTCTCTGTAATGTTGCTCATCATTATAACCACTTCTTTCAATCATACAGCTTGTTTTAAATCTGTATAACTTCTTTCTACAGAAGATAATGAGATTTAATTTTAAGAACAGGACTTTTTTATGCAGTACTGTCATTATTGAACCTACTGCTTTTCATTCATCAAGGATCAGAATTTAATAAAGCTCTCATGCATTTTACAAAATTTTATATTTAAGTGGATGCTTTTTTACTTCTCATTTTTTCACTCTATATCACCCTACCTCTGTATTTTTCTGTTAAGGATGCTGGGCCAGTTCCAACTGTAATGTATTACTTCTTGCTCCATCAAATTGATTTATAGTACAGGTTCAGTGAAACAGTCTCACTGTTTCAAGGGAGACTGCAGTTGTACTTCCGCTGACAGAATTTTATCCATAAATTTAGATACAAAATCCCTCAGAAAACACTGTTACTGGACATATTTCAGCCTAATAGTGTACTCTTTATTTTATGCTGATTACATTGCTCTCTGTTCAGAGAAAATACACTTCCTTATTCTGATACCTTTCCCCCCTAAAGATCTCATGAACTAAAAATCAACATGGCAAAATACTTATTCCTACTTTTTTATTTGGAAAAAAATGAAAATAGCGGATGATTTGCCATCAAAGGTCTGGACAGAATTTGAAAAGGACTTAAGATTTTCCCTTGCAGAAACTTAATTCTCTCCATTATTATCAGCATTTCTGCTGCATACATAGCCCCTCTCAAACTTCACTGGGGATAGTTTCCATGGGAACCAGAGAATGAGAACTGATGAGTCTTGAAACAGTCAAATAATAATCTTGCTTTTTACCAGTGGGCAAAGATTTACTTCTCCAGCATTTAATGGAAGGCACTAGAGCTTATTATGTTTTGAAGGAGAGGAAAAAAAAAGACATCTGGAAGGAGGCCAAGTCTGCTTTGTATACCTGTAGGTTCATACTAGCTGTATTAAAAGGGAAAACCACTCTCCTCTTCTTTGCTTATAGACTTCCTGAACGATAGAAAGAGAACCTCTATATTAAATTCAAACATTCATAGTCTAGTGAAGATGAGAGAGCAGTGATCACTAGGAGGTGGGTTTATTACTTACGTAGCAGAGGTACGGATCCACTTAATGAATGCAGCAATTTAGGGGCTCTTGAATGATCCTGCAGAAAACAGCACCTGGAAAGACGTCCCTAGGACTAGAACTGACGTGTCCCCAGAAATGAACTGCCAGGTTTTTGCCCAATGTTGAGTGCACCTTACCATGACAGACAAGTAGCCACAGTGAAGGCTGTTTCCTGTGGTTCCATGTGATGGAGCAGATTCCCTCCAGAGGGATACCAGGTAATGAATAACACTGAAGTCCAGTAAGATGCTCTGCTAAATTGCCTATTATTTGGTTGCCATAGTCATAGTTGTTTGGGTTATTTTCCTGAAATACTGAGAATACCCATGAAGGATCACCAAGATGGGAACAGTTTTTCCCTCTTGTAGGGAAAAAAATATGGAAAAAATAGAGAAATACATGCCGTTTTTTTAGATCTATGATATCTTTTATGAAAGATGGTATGCAAAAGTAAGAGAAAGCAGGTTCCATGAATCTTCCAGCAAAGTTCCAGTTCTCTGTAAATGCCAAAATATAGAAAAGACCAGAACTGTATGCCTTATGGAGTCTTATTTGACTGATACCATGTAGTTTTAATGTAGCACAATTCAAACCTCAATTATAAGAAGGTAAATGGCAAACTATGTTTGGAAAACATGTAATTTTTTGTCTTTAACTAATTTTTATATTGTCATCATCTGATTTTCCAGTTGTTTTGAGCTTAAGTTATTTCATATACACTTTTCTGTAATGATTTTGATCTCTATTTCATAAGGAGAGGAAAAAGAAAAATGCATACACAGAGCATTATTACAGTGTTTAAAAAAACTGGTGGAATTCTTTGCAATTAGTTGAAATAATAGGTCCTGAGGGAAAATAGCTATTTCTGCATTGTATAATATATCAAACAGAGATGCGAGTAATGATTTAATTTAGTGATTAAATTAAGAAGTTGCATTTCTGTCTCTTACCAGTAATTAGAATGTTGTAAGCACCGAAGGCTATTACTGTATTTAAAAATCAAGACTCAAATTTAAAAATGTTTTTTTCTTACTGTTTGGATGAAGTTAAAATACAACAAGATGCTTGCATTAAAAAATATAGAAAGGATTTTTCTGCATTGAAGTATTTTGGTAGCCTTATGAGATTAAAAACCCAGTTGTATTATAACAATATCAAGGAATGTCTAATACAGGAGGAGCATGGGGTGGCACAGCCAGAGGGTACATGAGTCTGGTGAACTGTCACACTTTGTCTTTGAGTCACTTTATTTGGGCACCCTTAGCCATGTGCAAAAAGACCCTGCAAGCAAGAGGTGTGCAGTTTAAGTACAAAGTAGTGACCGTTTTGTTCCTGAATTCTAATATCAGATTTCCTACTGTATGTTTTAAATTACTGCCCTGAACAGGTCTGGTGATCAAAGGTAAACACAAGTGAAGCGTATTTCCATGCTTTTAATGCCTAGAAGAGTGAATTCACTTCTTACTGCTTGACTGAAACAAGTGTTTACCCAGTCCTCACATTTGCTGCTGGCCCCATACAGTACACTCTCCTCAACTTCCAGGAGTGAAGGGCATCACCAAAATTTGTCATTACTGTAACCAGCTGACCTAACTGAAGTTATGCTGGGAAAGAGACTGCTTTTTCTCTTTCCTAAAGTCTGTAAAACAATCTTGTTGTGGATATGGAGTATCATGAGCCACGAAATGCTACTATTGGTACACTGCTTAACACTGTGTTCCCTACTGTTCTCTGAGCTAGATCCCTAATTGCCGACCGCAGACGCTAGTCAAGATGACTGTTAAAGAGGCAAAACTGAAGACTATTACCACGGATGAATCATGAATCTCAAGCACTTATTCTTCTGGAGAAAAAGGCATCGGGGCTGCTGCTTATCTTGAAGGTCTGGGTGGTGCTGTGAGAGAGAATGCAATGATAATCATATAGGAACAGCAGACATGGTGGTGGTTCCTAAACATCTGGTAGGAGACAGTGGAACAAAGGACAGGGCTGATACAACTGCCATTTCATCACAGCATGCCCAAATCAAACAGCATCGTTTCCTGGGAGATCAAACAATGCTGCATGCTTATTAATCATGAGAGAAGCTCTCTGCTGTTCTTACAAGTCCTCCGAAACCTGTCTAACTCAAGTGGGCGAGGAGCAGCCCACCCATGACAAACTGCTGCGGCTTTATCCTACATACTGTATATTATCAAAAATGTTATGTCTGCTTCGAACAAAATGTCCAAGTGTGATAAATGTGGGCAATGCTCCAACAAAGTGGGCTTGTCTTCATGTGAAAATTGTATTTCAAATGAAACTTTAAGATGGTTGATTCATTTTAATTAGACTAATCTTCAGATCTGCACGACACTCATTTTTTTTGTCAATGCTGCTGTCACGTTCACTGAAATAAATGTTTTGTACAGGTTAGCGTACTGCTAACTAAACTGGTCCGAAATCACATCTGAAATTTCTCTAGTAGCTATGGTTATGTGCTGTGGTTTTCTTTACACCAGACCCTTAGTTCCCGCTGTTTATTATACAAATATAGGTGCTTTAGGAAGGCTTTCACTGAAGCAGCAGGCACCATTTTCTCCCAAAGAAAGCCTATATTTCTACGAGGTTAGAGAAGGACTTGTGCAATCCTGGCTGCTGAATGTGCAGCCACACTCTTCTCAAACAACATGTGGAATTCACTGCTGGAATTCATCTTACTTTAATATGGTACAAGTCAGAGTTAATGATACATCTCTTTTTATTGCTGAAAATTTCAGTAGAACGATACTAATGGAAAAATCACGCTTTTGTAAATTATCCCTGCAGAAGGCAAAACTATCAGATATACATTTTTTCCTACCCATCCAAGGAGGCAATGTTTTCTCATAGAAAGAAAACTATGATCTAGGATTCTTTGAAATAATACAACCATAAACTAATTCAGAATCACTAAAAATCTATTTACTGTGTGTTTACTCTCTGATAGGAAGGTCAATTGTCAATCGTCTTTGGTTTATTGTGTTTTACTACTTGAACTTCATTATGAGATTAAAGGCTTGAAGGAGCTCTGAAAATGTAAACTAGCTTAGAAAAGGGTCTGTAGAGCATGTTGAAAAGAGTCATTTAGAAAAAGCTTGTTACGGTGACATTCATGTCTAACATCAATACACTGTGTCAAGTCTTTATTGGCAAGAAAAACAGTAATAATTTAAAAAAAAAAAAAAGAAGTAAAAGATCTGATTCCTAATGAAGGGTAGGAGTGTGGAAGTACTACAGAATTAAATGACCCAGCCAGCCAGGTCTGCCAGCAGGGTCTTGTGCACTTGTTTATGTAGTTTTGTGAAAACCAATAATATTTTAATTATTTATGTAAAGGATGCAATGTATGTTTGATGTTGTCGCTTTCAATTACGCATGCCCAATATATTTAACCTCACAGAAACCTTTTAGGCAACTATTCAAGAATTTAGCAAGAAGTAACTTAATGACCACTAAGTAGTCCTTCACACAATATGTCTCTATTTCTGGAATTTGTTGAATCTGGAAATGTAAACCTAAAATTGTAAGTAAGGTCAGGTAAGAAAGGCAAAAGAGTAGATATAGTGTTGAAATAGTTTGACTTTGACTTTTACAATGGTGGGGAGCAGCTCAAGAATTACACCCAATCAATCATTATTCCAGCTACTGCTTGAACTGTTTCATTCCCTTTTTTAGAATCTTAGGTAAATATTATAATGTCTATGACATGTGCAAGGATTATTTTTATTACATAAGCATCACACTGTTTGTATCTGAAAAAAAAAAATCAGGTCCTCCCTTTATCATACTGCTTCCTGAGTTAAACTTGTTGAAGTCTCTTTTTCTAAGGAAAGAAAGGATTGCTAGACCAAAAGATCTTAGAGCAATTGGCAAGGAATTTGTTCAGGACCAAGTAAAAGCAGCACCCAAATGCCCAAATAACAAGTGTGATTTGGTATGTTGGAAGCATAACCTTTCCGAGGATTGATCTGTTCCCAATCTCACTGCAATTAAAGGTTGTATTCTGTTCGGTTTTTGTAGCAGAGGAGTTAGGCTCACAGGAACTCACCAGATGCCCTGGTGATATGCTAGTTAAGCTGTTGCAGAGTGACTCAAACAATGCTGACTTAGGCTAAAAGAGGATATACATATAGCGGGGTTACATTTTTGTCCTTAGTAACATGGCTGTGACTTACAGAACAGACCACCAGGGATTTATACTGTGCTCTATTCAAGGGGCAAAATGTTCCCACAAGCACTCCCACACAAGCTGTAGGAAGACTGAGTCCATGACTCTTGTTTTGGGAGACTTGTACCACTCTGTGTCAGGTCTTCTTGACCTCTCAAAACAAAGGTACTGGGGAAAATGCTCTGCACCCTTCCCCTCTTTGTCTGCTTATGCCTCAGTGGCCCTATGTACCTAACCCTTGTCTGTGTGCATGGGTAAAGAGAAGAGAACAATACTGGGAGCTCTGCTCCCCCTTGTACGGGCAAGCAAAGCTGTAGGCTGTGTAGTCAAGGGGCACCGAGGTGAACTCCTCGTTTTCTCTGTATAAACATGGCATCCCAATGTGGGAGGTGCAGAAACTTTTCTCATGCCAGTCTCCTCTCTGTAACTGTGTAGAGCAAGACTGCTCTGTGTGTGGGGGGGATAAGATTATGTCATAGGAGGTGCTTAGTTGTTAGCTTTCCCCTATGTGTTTAGTATGAGCAGTGATTAGCTCAACTGAGAGGTAGCAGGGGAAAAGGAGAATTCCTACATTTAACTACTGTGAAGAAGGTTTTGTCTTTTTTTGTTGTTGTTGATGGGGTTTTTGACACTCTACTGAAGCTACCTACATCGGCACAGCCCTCCATCAGAACTCCTGATTTAGGTCTATGTCTTTTTCCACTGAAGAAATTTAAAAGAAGTTAAAAGTTCACATAGGTTTCTGGTTTGGACTTCCTTAAATTTTTTTGTATGGACTTAGTTAAGCAAAGTAGTAAGCACATAAAAGTTAGGACCCTCTCTGTAATTTCCCACTGTTTGCCATTTCTTAACTATACAAAATCAGCTTTCAAAGTGTACTTAGAAGTACACTTGGACATAGCCCAATATTTAAGACTTTTTTAGAAAATACTAGCTTCTATCACCTTGACTTCATACACTTAATTTTACACAGGTTTGAAATAAGAATAAATTACAGCTACATAAGGTATGTAAAATAAATAAATAAATACAAAATCAATTCCCTTCTCTAAAAGTAAAACAGTAGCGCATGGGATGTGAACAGCTTTTTAATTAATGTGAATCCCTACTTTTAGAATATTTTGAGGTTATGGTCTGCTCTCAGAAGGCAAAAAGCTAAATAAACATTCTCTTAATCATGTCCAAGATTAGCACACTAATTTAAAAAATCTAATTATCCTCTGTAGCATCTATTTTTCTTCTTCAGTTTTGATCCTTCCTTGAAGAACACAGACTGTTCTGTATGTGTCCTCTTTAAAATTGCTGGTGTTACAGATGAATCAGTTAGTGAGGAATTCATGACTCATTCCTACAAAAAAATTCTTGAACTTCCCCACCTATGTGGCCTCAGGACCATACCCCTACTGAGTTACCTCCCACTGAACTTTCTTGTTTCTTCAGCAAGAAGTTCTTCATTTTCTTTTTGATATTGCATCCATGAGGACCTCGTTATTGACTTATTGTTGAAGGAATGATCAGACTCAAGATTCTAGCATTTCAGTCTCTGAGTACAAGGATGGCTGGTATGTATCATGGGTAATCATATATTCTGTGGTACATGCATTACAGGTAGTTTTAATCTGAAAAATACTGTGTATTTTGGTAACAGTATTAATTACAGATGTTTGGATATTTGATTTCAAGTTTATCGTTTTCAAGCTCACTTCAAATGAAATGAAAAAGACAAAAAGTTAGACAAAGCTACATGGTTGGTGATTTCCATTCAGTGCGGAATCAAATGGTTTGCATCTATCAAGACAGTTTGAGGGGAAAGGGGAAAGAATTGAGGTTGGCAGAAGGCTGACCTTAAAGGACAATGTAGCAGCAATCATTCCTGGCAATAAGATGGTTTGATAGAGCAAAGGTTTTAGTGAAAGAAGAAAAAAAGGCCTTGCTCTTGAGATTCTGAATCCCTGAAATTCCTCCTAGCGCTGGTTGCCAGATTCAGTCTACAAGGGCAGAAAGGACAATTGGCATGTATAAATATGGTGGAAAACAGTGTAAACTTGTTTATGTTCAAATTAAACATTTTTTCTAAAACATAAATGTATGAACAGACCCAGAGAAATTAAGGGGTGGAGAGGGAAATGGGATTACTTGCTTTTAGAGATCCTAAAGTGCCTTGTCCAGCCTGTCTTTTGATATAATAGTTTCTTTTTCTTTTTGCTTCATGATAACATGAGACACACGCTGTCCATTAAAGGATGCTTTACTTACCCTTATGTACTACTATTGAACCTCAGTTTTACTCAGCATATTAAAAGAAATGTATGAGTGGTAATAGATCATTTTGCTAAAATACCTCCTCCTTGTTCTGCTTTGCTCCCCTACTATTCAATATTCTTCCCCATTTTTTGTTCTGTTGCCAACAGATAGTTCTGCTGGCTTTTCAGTGATTTTGCTATTATAGCAGCTCTGAATGCGAGCTTCAGAAAATCTGTTTAAAATAAATGTAAGAAGCATTTTGGGTATTTAAGTGCAATAGGAAATGCTCCAGGCAGCAATCAGAAAGCCTGCCTAAAAATAAGTAGTGTAGCCTTATGCATGTATTGTTCATAGGTCTACCTTTACAGTATAGGTTCAGAGTCCTGAACTTAACTTTCAAGCAGTCCAGTGTTCCCTGCAGTTTGGAAGGTTTACAGACATTTCCTTTTCTAGTGATCAGCATGGTTCAATACAGTCAGAACGTCATTCCCCATTCTGTTTGCCGGTCCACAATGCTACTGAATGTCCCATAATTTTGAAACATAAAAAATTCAAAGAAGTTGTGGAATAATTTGATGACTTAATAATCTTCACTCTGATAAAAAACAGAATTTGGTGCCTTGGTACAATGTAAATTTACAGTAGTTAACACTTTAGAATGTAATTCAGTGTTTTATCTTTTCAATGGAAAATATTTTTTCCATTGTTTTCTGCTAAGAACCTCAGTTGTCCTTTTAAATTGAAAACAATTAATACACCAGGCCAACCTGGTGTGCCCTGTGTTTTGACACTGAAATGATTTTTATAGTGAGAATTCATGAGAAGATCCTTGTTAACAAACAATCCATCCATGATAATGCCACCATCTGGTGTCCAGGGAGGAGGCAGAGCAATGAAAACCAGAAAAAGCAAAATCTCAAACTCCCTTACTTGGTACAGACTCCCTTCAGCAATCCACAAATCTCATTCAGGCATCTGGCAGGGACTTGGCAGCTTTGCAGTTGTGGGAAGTGAAAAATGATCGTAGTTAAACTTATGCCTAGCATTCTCTTATTTTTTACAAAGATAGTAAAATAGTAACGTGGTACCCGTTTGCAGGCACGCATCTATGTATAGCTTTAGATGGCCCCTCCAAAGCACTAACAAACTGCCTAGAACATCATGCATGGGCGAACTGTAGTGGTAGTGAATTTAGGTTTGATCTAAACTCCCACTCTCTCAGCTGTTTCTGAAGACTTGGTGCACTGTGTTCTTTTTCCTTCTCTGAATGGCACTGTGCTTTACTAGTAGTAGCACTGTGAGTTACTACTACCTCATACTATATTGAATAACCATTTACTTGTTTCCTTGCAATGAAATAATGAAACAATTTCTTTACCTGATGAGATTAGTCTCTTTGCTGCTGGTATACGCTCACGTAGAGTAGCTGCGCAAAGCTGATTGAGCAGGCTCTCAAATACAGGAGACTAGGAAAATGCTCTTTTTTTCCTCCCTTTCTCCAGCCCCTGTTACTTGCCTGTTCTTTCTGGGGGTTTGGTCTTTAGGCAGTCCTCTGTGCAATCGGGGAGGAGCACTGCCATGCAAGCTAATCATTCCCTTGTTGCTCAGCCTGGGCCGTTTCCTTCCTTTTTTGTTTTTTTTTTTTAAAAAACTTCTTTCCCTGTTTCAATTATGAGACAAGCTAGAGCTGCTTAAGTACATCGTACTTTTACCTACAGCTAGGATTTTGGGGGACTGATCAGATGGTGTTTCTACCATACAACCTACCCCAGCCAGAGCTGGCAATTTCATGCCTGATAGGAAAGTAAGATACTAGAGAGAATGTTAGTGTTCTAGAAAGAACTTCGGTAGAGATATAAGCCTATGTAAGTCTGATTTTTCTTTTTATTGGAATTTACATAATACCAAGACACTTACTAGCTAGTACATGATGCATTCCAGTATTATGTTGTTCATGTGCCATTGCATGCTAGTCTGGTTTTCACCATCATAGTCCAGGCATTGGTGGGACTCTTGAAGCTGCCTGAGTAAAGGCTTAGACACATGCAGCTGCCTTATCTTCTTTTGTTTGAGTCCTCTATTCCCTATCTGAAAACTCCGCTACAGCCATAACAGATTAAAAAAGGTCAAGTTCTTGTGCTCCTCATGCACTCCTTAAAACTTCCCTCTTCTCAGATCTGACAGGTTGTTGGCAGTTTTGCACCCATCTGTATTTCCCTTCTGCCTCCACCTCCTCACCATCTATTCCTAAACACTGTTTTCTCTTTCACACAGCACAGCACGAAACTAATGCAGACTGCTGGGTAGTAGGTCTAAACTAGCTTAGACCCCTGTAATCTCACTTTCCTTCCTTCACCCTTCTGTTCAGCTCTCTCTTCCCCCTTCTTCACAACCATTATTTTTAGGTGACAAGATAGTGCTTGGAAGAGAGGTTGGTAGTTCCTAAGAGGTCTATTACATACAGTAATGCCAACACAACACAGAGGAAAAAAATAGTTTTATGACTGCATATAAGGAGTTTTACCATAACTGTTGAATTTATGCAAAGTCCTTGATAAAACAGTTAAAATTCTGCTTCCTGTTCCTTCTTGGTTCTGCATTCCCTTACATTCAGTGTTGTAGACTCTTGATTTTGGTTTGTTTGCTTCTCTTAGGCTATCAGGCAGCCTGCTTGCAATACCTGCTTTTGCTGCTCATACAATAGTACATACAAATATTTAGATCCAAGCACTACTATTGGCTTATTTACTATAAATGATCTTGTTACTGTGATAAAGCATGCATGGGCCCGTACATGAAAGAATGAAAATAGCCAACCTTAAGAGGAGGCACTTGAATAATCAATGGTCCTCTCAGACCTGAGTGCCATTCATCAGAGACATCCTGGAGCTCTTCGATCTCTTTATCATTTCACAGTAAAGTTACAAATGACCAGAACAGACATAACTTGTTTGGTGAAAATGGATGGGCAGTTTGTGTGTAAATATACCTTTCCTTGGTATTGAGATTCTCTGGTTTAGACAGAAACTTCTCCTGGAGAACCAAGGGTCCATTGCCTAAACCCATTGTGCAGGCCTACTCCAACACCTGCTGATAAAAGTTACAGCTTCTTATGTTCATCTAGAAGTGGGTCACTGCCGTTCTGAGAGAGCATGCATCTACTTTGCTATTGCCAGATATATGTATTGCATCAGAGTAAGAGTAACATAGCTTTCCAGAATGTGATCCTTCTCTTGAAGGATGGGATGTGGAGCTTCCAAATAATGGAAGTTTTCATTTTCCGTCTATCTTGTGTTCCAGCTTGCTTGAAACTACTCAGCACGTCAATTGAATTTTTATTAAAGAAGCAAAGTCTTTTTGTCACTGGTCTAACTTTTGGATTTAGCCACTGACTTAACAGTGAAATGGCAAGAGGTTCCCCTTTTCATTTGTATTTACAGAGATAATGGAACATAACTTTTCAAAGCAATAAAGAAACCCTGGGGGGGGGTGTTTCACTTAAAAGTTATTGCTCAAAAAGGCACTGACATCTGTCTGCCACAAGCAAGGCATTGCCCCTTTCATCCCACAGGGAGAGCTGAAGAGCTTCTAGTCACTGACCTTGGCCATCCCATTTACATTTTTTTTGTATATTACACACCTGAAAGTTTAAGATTAGACCTGTTATTTGGCATGTAGATTTGTGATATATCTTTTCTCTGTTTTCCTGGCAGCTTGATGGTTTTGCTTGTGCAAAGCTGGCTACCTTATAGCAGCTATTTCTGGGTATTTTCGTCTTGGGCAATGGCCTAGATCCTTCAAAGGCTTGTCTGTTCTGACTCATGCAATTGCTTTTTCTGTTTTATGCAAATATTTATGTAATCCTGGTCCTCTATAATTTTGTACTGATTTATGTGAGTGTTTCTTGCCTTTCTTAAAGACATTGTTGTAAATTTGTGGACTTTGATCCATTAATTTTTATGCTTTGTCTTTCAACATGATGGCAGTGTTCTCATTTTCCTTTTCAATGGTCTGATGAAGTGGTCACCCTTCTTGATTTCTCTTTCTCTTTACACAGGTGCTTTATTGTTAGCACACAACTCTTATTTATAGACACCTCTAAATGGTAACTTGTATTTCTACGGTGACTGCAGCACAGTGATATGTTTTTTATGCTTTGACTAAGACCACAACTTTTCCAGAATAACTGAATATTTTTAGCTGGCTTATGTTCATTATCTGATGCCATGTAGAACACAGGAATTAAGTATTTAATGCTCTTATGTGCTAAATTAAATTTACTACCAAATCTAGCTTTAAGAGAGAATTTTTGCTGAGGGTGCCTTAGCAAGACAATATGTGTAAGGTAGGGGGAAATGTAATCACAGTTCATGACAAGCAACCAAGGCATGGGAAAGCTATGTTTGGTTCTATGTTCTTTGAGTGACAGATTACTGTTTTGAGTTAAACAGCTGTTTTCTCACTTGTATTTATTCTAATTACTAGATTTTTTTTAAAAAAAGGAAAAAGAATAAATAAATTATACTCATGCAACTGTAACCAGCTCTCATTCATGTTACCAGAAGGGCTTGGGACACAGACTGCTATGATATGAGCTCAAATAGAGGCATATGCATCAGCTTCAGGGTGGAGCAATCCAGATGCATTTTTGCCACTTGCCAATAAACTGCACACTGCAAGGCAGCAGTGAGCTCTGCTTTGTGAACTCTAGGCTCTGTTTCTCTCTCCAAAAAGTCATCTGTTGCTGTTTCCAGAATGGGAATATAGGCTCCAAAGAGCCACTGAATTTGAATAGTCAGCCAGTTAGAAAAAGGGAAAGTCGAACTTGCTGTCTTCGTCATGGCACAAAACATTACATGATTTGGCAAGGTAATGAAAACTGAACTCAGTAATCAGATTTGCCTGTGTGTTATAAACGGACAGTATCAAGTGCACTTGTAAGCTCTGAGCATCAAGTATACTTCTGCCTCTTCTCACAGTTTTCTTCTGGCTCACTAAGTGTTCTTTAAAAATGATAATGGATGTTTACTGCACAAGGAGTACTCTGAGTACAGACTGGAAAACCCCATTATTTTCTGTATTCTAGATTCTGACCATTAAGAAAAAAAATTCCTTTAACAGAAAATGAATTTTATAATAATAAGAGAGTATTTCCATTAAGAAATCATATTAATTACTAAATTGTTATGAGGATTTGAACTATCTCTTATTTCTGCTTTTCTGCTTTGGAGTAGTTGAACTAGTAACATTTCCAAGTCTGAATCTTTTTCACTGGTGTCAGAGAGTTTTCTATACCATGTATCTACATATGATACTTATCTGACGAATCAAGGTATGCGACAGGTGCCATTCACCTTGGAGTATGCTACTCGTTTTGTCAACAAATCTGTTTTCTGGAATGCTTCCTAATAATTTCCCCATCTGAACAGCTTAACATGAAATATAAATTTTGCCAGAATTTGATTCTTAGCAAATTCCTAACAGACCAAACATTTACTCTTTTCCCTTCCCATGAGATCATACGTTTTCTGCAACTAGCTGGCATCATTCTAGCTAAGCTGGTAACTAATAGTTGTCTGTGTTGTGCTATAAATTCAGAGTGTAGCGTGGAGATCCCATGAGAGAAAGCTGTGTGAAATACAGCACTTTTGACCAGTCTTAAGATTTCTCGCTTTTAATATAGGCAAAGCTGCAATTTCAGTGTAAGTAGTTGTGTGTGGTGTATAATTAATAGCTTTCCTTTTTGAAAATTCTATTTTGTTCTAGCCATAACTGTGCATTTCTTGAATAATTTAAAAGCACAATGTTTGAGAATGGACGTGGTAGTCTCTTCACTGTAACTCAGAAAAGGCTATTACTAATCTGAGTTTAGGCCTTCATAATGCTAATATTTGCCTTTCTGATAAACTGCTAGAACATGTGGGTTTGTTATCATTAGCAGAGATTTTCTTCATCTCTTTCAGGACAAAGTTCTTTTTTTTGACACTATTCTTGAGCTTTCAAGTAGTTTGACATGTTCTTTATAAAAACAGCACTATCTCCTGAAGTTGCCAAATTAGTGATATTAATGAGGTCCCATTTTTAGCTATTAATGGCTTCCTCTAGAGAACAATTACACTTACAACAATCACAGATTGCTAATGTTTGAAACGAAAGATTATCAACTCATTATTATGGCTGTTTGCTGTTTGCTTTAGTCTCCTGCTACTCTGGTACAGGGGAACCCTAACTTCAACATTCCTTATCTGCAAAAATGCATGTATCTTGTTCAGACAAGATCTTTTTTCTTTAAACTGTATTATGTAATAAGAATTTGTGGTTGAGTGTTGAAAAAAATAACACAATTCTGTTTATTCTGTGATATGAATAAGGAGGAAAAACCTCCTCCCCACCAGTGGTTTGGCAGGATAGCAGACAAAGGATTTCTTAGCCAAAGATCAGAATAGGTAAATAGTTTCCATTTGTACGTGTACATGCAGATATATCTTGAAAGACTTGAAAGGCACTGACAGGGAGACAGATGATGGAATGACTTTCTTCTTTTGCCTGAGCCATGTGGAAAAACTAGCATTGCTGCTCTGCTGCGCAAATCAATCGCTATCTCAAAACCTGAGTGGCTCAGAAGTACAAAAGTGACTCAAAACAACCCATCAGTGACATCCATGTAGAGATGTTAGTAAGTAAATATAATTCACACATCTAGAATACTCAGAAAATCAGTTATTTTCAGTGTTGGAGGACTGCATCAAAACTGGTTTTAAAAGACACTGAGTATAATTTAAAGTAATGCTGTCAGGTTAAACAGCTTGGGTCTCTCTCCCTGTCATATGTTCAAATTCAGAATCATTTGAATGGAGTTGCTACTCTGGTACAAGTAAAATTACAGTCATATTCTATCATAGGTAAATATTAAGCTGAACAGATTTTAAAATCCCACTGGCTGGGAAGCAGAGTAATCCCATAACTTCACTGAACTCACTCTGAATTTATACTAACATAATAAGGAAGCCCATGGTCTCTTATCTTGCCTGAAGTATGGTGTGCAGCATTTTAGTGTTGCTCAGGAATTAACAGAAATGTCAGTCATGCTTTAACAGAGCCTAAAAATAGTTTCTAGTCAAATAGATTGTCACAGAAATACTGAAAATGTAAAAAGACACACAATTTGGATTTTTATGTTAGCTCCATGGCCACGCTTAGATATGTAGAGTCTGTTTTGGGAAGTGTCACACCCATTGAAACAAAACACAATTTCTTATCCTAGAGACTATAATAATATTCTTTAACACAGGCGTGGTCTAAGTAAGCATGTAGATTGAATTTTTTTTGTAAGTGATTAGTAAGTTTAAATACCTTAAACGTCAGTGACCAAAGCTGAACTGCTAAGTAAGGTTCAAACTGTCTCTGCTTGAGCAGCCAAAATTGCCAGTAGTTTCTTCTACAGATCTTGGCTGTTCTGAACCCTAGGTGTTACTAAAGGAACGTGAAATTACTTAAAATAATTTTGCATTAGATTCTGTGTCAAAGCTGGGTATTGTCTACTTGAATGTCTATGCTGTCTGCTTACAACACATTTAGGGAGAGCAGACAGAATATATTATCTCTCTCATCGTGGAAAACTTGAGATATCTTGTCTGCTTCTTCTAGCAGCATCACCAAGTCATCTAATTTCCTTACTTTCTACTAAAGGTCAATACAGAGATAGTTTGTACTATACTGCCATGAAATAATACAAGTGTTTCCTTGGGTACAATGCTTAAAATGTATATTATGGGTCAGAAGTGGCCATTTAGGTTGCAAAACTTCTGTTAGAAGAAGTATTTATTAATATTTATGGCTCTGGTTATATAGATGTGGTAGTGGATACTTTCCTAATTATCTTTACATAATTAGATGTGAATTAACAGCTCTTAAAATGTCTTCAGTTGTTTCATAGATTGTTTAATGATTACTTGTTCCCTTTCTTTTCCTCGTGTATGTGAATTATAAAGCTCTTCCAGGTACATGTCTGGTATGCCTTAAGCTCTTCAACCATTCTGCAGGCTTAGTCTAAAATAAATGAAATAAAATGCTTAGATTTCTGTTTGATGTCTCTATTCTTCTTCAATGACACTTGATAGTCTGTTAATGTACTTTTATCTTCAAAACTCAAGCAGGTCTCTAAGAGTTCTTACAGCTTCACATCTACAAAACCATACTTGTAGAACAGCTCTGCTAGAGAGGTTGGGCCTCAGATCTGATTGTGTTATCTGATGTTTAGGATTCAATAGAGAATGTCCTGGTTAGTTGCAATATTTTCAGTCCTTGGATGGGAATCACCACAGCAGCTGTAGAACAGTTGTTCCCTCATTCCTCTGCTTTGGGAAGCAGTCTCAGGAGGGGAACTTTCTGTAGCTGCTTTGGAAGCTCAGATGCTGCCTGCATCCTCCCTTGCCCTGTACCACCCCAGCCCCTTTCACCCTGGGCACTGGCGGGTTGGCACAGCCATGCTCAGCACCTGTGGGGCATGCAGAATTCCCTGACCTGCTCCCGTGCTGCCAGCGCCAGCTCCCTGCTGTCCCTGACCTCTTGCCTATCTGTCTATCAAAATCATAGAATCATAGAATAGTTTGGGTTGGAAGGGAACGTAAAGTTATCACCTAGTTCCAACCCCCCTGCAATGGGTAGGGATGCATCCCACTGGATCAGGCTGCCCAGGGCTCCATCCAGCCTGGCCTTGAACACCTCTAGGGATGGGGCAGCCACACCTTCCCTGGGCAACCTGTGCCAGTGTCTCACCACTCCCATAGTGAAGAAATTCCTCCTTACACCTAGTCTAAGTCTGCCCCTCTCCAGTTTGTACCCATTGCCCCGGTCCTATCACTACAAGCCTTTGTAAAGAGCCCCTCCCAGCTTTCTTGTAGCCCCTTCAGGTACTGAAAAGTTACTACAAGGTCTCCTTGGAGCCTTCTCCAGGCTGAACAACCCCAACTCTCTCAGCCTGTCCTCATATGGGAGGTGCTCCAGCCCTTTGATCATTTTTTGTAGCCCTCCTCTGGACCCGTTCCAACAGCTCCATACGTTGAGGATTCCAGAACTGGACACAATACTCCAGATGAGGTCTCACAAGAGAGGAGTAGAGGGGCAGAATCACCTCCCTTGACCTTCTGCTTTTCATTCTGTTTTGCAGGATTTTGCAGGATGGAGCCTTGAGCAGCCTGGTCCAGAGGGAGGTGTCCTTGCCCATCGTAGGGGGATTGGAAGTGGATGATCTTTAAGGTCCCTGCCAAGCAAAACCATTCCATGACATGCTGTTTGCCTGTCAATACTAACATGCTGGTTATTTAAACCTCACCAAGGCGAATCTTTTCAGCTGTGTACCCTTGGTGCAAATGATATGAAACCGAGGCAGACATCTGTGACTGCTCGGAGCCATGCACAGCACCTGTTCTCCACTCCCATTAAAGCTAACAAATTAAGTTGGTAAATCCCAAACCTCATGTCTTTATTTCCAGTGGCTGCTATCTCAATTCTGTGTACATAATAAATAGAACCACAAAATCATAGAATACTTTGCATTGAAAGGGACCTTAAAGATCCCAGAATCATAGAAGGTTTGGGTTGGAAGGGACCTTATATATCATAGAATCATAGAATAGTTTGGGTTGGAAGGGACCTTGAAGATCAGAGTCATAGAATGGTTTGCATTGGAAGGGAACGTATCATAGAATCACAGACTCATAGACTCAGACTCAGAATCTTAGAATGGTTTGGGTTGGAAGGGACCTTATATATCATGGAATCATAGAATCATAGCATGGTTTGGATTGGAAGGGACCTTAAAGTTCAGGGAGTCATATAATGGTTTGGGTTGAAAGGGCCCTTTCACATCATACAATGGTTTGGGTTGGAAGGGACCTTATAGATCACCCAGTTCCACCCTTGCAATGGGCAGTGTCACCTCCCACAACAGTTTCCAGAATCTGCCGAGCGCCCACAGGCCATTTTTGTGGATATTTATGCTATTAATCTAATAAACTTCGCTTAGGAGCTGCCACGCGATGAGCAGTCCCTCCCTCCCGGGATTGCCCATTTCACAGACGCCCCCGGTTCTCTCCTGGCCGCCTGAGGCGCCCTCCGCCCCCCCCGCCGCGAGGCGTCGCCGCGCCCCCGTCCCGCGCGCGCCCCACGCGCTCTCCGCTCCCACGCGCTGCCCGGCGGGAGGGGCTCGCGCGCGGCTCGGCGCCTCCTCCCCATCCCCGCGGCGGAGCGAACCACTGCGGCGCGCGCGGGGGGAGGTGAGGCACCTGTCACCCGCGGCTCGGCGCGGCGCGGCGGGCGCGCGGCTCCTCTCCCCCCGCCCCCCCCCCGCAGAGGGAGAGCGCGCGGGGCCGCGCCGCCCGCCATGGCGTTGGGGTGTTGCGGCGCTCGCTGCCGCCCGTCCTTCTCCGCCGAGGCGGCGGGCGAGCGGCGCTGAGGCCGGGTAAGGCGGAGGGGGAGACGCTCGGCGCCGTCACCGGGCTTTTGTTTGGCTGGGGAGGGGGGCGAGGAGGCGCTGCCCGCTCCGGTGCGGGGCCGGGCGGCGGCGCTCGGGGAGCCGCGCAGGTCCCGCCCCGCCTCAGGCACCCCCGGGCTCTGCCAGGTGCGAAAGGCACCGCCCGCGGCGACCCGCAACTTTCTCAGGCTGGATTCCACTTTCTTTGCCGTGTCAACCGGGGGTGTTAACTTTGGGTGCCGTCTTTCTTATTCCCTGGAGCTGCTGTTGGATTTTCCCGTTCTGAATGTGCTGCGTTTGATGGCATTCGCGCTGCTCGGTTTCTCTGAGAGAGCAAGGATTGTCTCGCCGTGCCTTAGGGAAGCAGAACTGTCAGTCTGCATGCATTACTTTATACTTGGATGTCAGCAACGCGGAGGTTTGATTTGGGGGTATTTGGGGATGTTGAGTTCTTTCACTATGGAATGATACTATAGATTGAAAATCGTGCACAAATCCGTTTGAAAAAGTTTGTAATGACAAGTCCTCGTGTGTCTGCAGTGTTAGGTTGGGTTTTTTTCTCTACTATTCATTTGTGAGCAAATCAGATAGATAATCGGATGGATCAGATTTGCTGAGGGACATGGCTTAGTGGCAGATAGGAATGGATGATCCAAGAGGTATTTTCCAACCTGGTCATTCTATGATTAGATGTAAAAATCAGATGGATGTAAAATCAGATGGATATAAATGGAAGTTGCAGCATAGGTTTAAGAAGTACAAGTACTACAAGTACATGATTCAGAAAATCCCCTTCTTTCTATTGCAGGTTAAATCAGCCGTTGTTCTTGAGAGTCCTCGGTTGTGCTGCTTTGTCAGAATTGACTGCATGTGTTTAGGTATTTGCCTCCAGATCTGTTGAATATGGCCCTGATGAAGGGCAGTGCCCCCTGAGAAAAACACTCCTCAAGCAGAATCACAGCTGTGACAGACTGCTGAGAGCGGTACCACGGAAACTATGTAAGCTGGTTTTGTGCTTCTGGC
Source organism: Cuculus canorus (assembly GCF_017976375.1). Classification (NCBI taxonomy): domain Eukaryota; kingdom Metazoa; phylum Chordata; class Aves; order Cuculiformes; family Cuculidae; genus Cuculus; species Cuculus canorus. The sequence continues at coordinate 134,867,683 of NC_071402.1, read as the reverse complement.
ATAAACATGATGAAAACTGAGTCTTCAGGAGAAAGATCAACCCTCCGAAGTGCCTCTCCTCACAGGAATGCTTACAGAACTGAGTTCCAGGCGCTGAAAAGCACCTTTGACAAACCAAAATCAGATGGAGACCCAAAAACGAAAGAGGAAGGAGAGGCCTCGCAGAGCAGGGGAAGGAAATATGGCTCAAATGTCAATAGGATTAAGAACTTATTTATGCAGATGGGCATGGAGCCCACTGAAAGTGCTGGAGTTACCGCAAAAATCAGGGGGAAGGGTGGCCCTCCATCACCTCAAAGACGAATTAGGCCCAAAGAATTTGTAGAAAAAGCAGATGGTTCAATCGTAAAATTGGAGTCATCCGTCTCAGAAAGGATTAGTAGGTTTGATACTATCCATGATGGTCCTTCTTATTCCAAGTTTACTGAAACTCGGAAGATGTTTGAGCGAAACGCTCATGAAATGGGACATTCAAATCGCTATTCTCCAAAGAAAGAGAAAGTAATTTCCAATGAGCTTCCAGATGAATGGTGCAGTTCTAAGTCTCACAGAGGCAGCACTGATTCACTGGACAGTCTCAGCCCAAGGACAGAGACCGTCTCTCCGACAGTGAGTCAGCTCAGCGCGGTTTTTGAAAACACTGACTCACACAACGTAATCGTTGTAGAAAAATCAGAGAACAATGAAGAATACTCTGTAACTGGTCACTACCCGCTAAACCTCCCATCTACTGTCACAAATATCTCCTCCCCAGTTGCGAACCTTGAGGGTTTCAGTCCTTTGAAAGAAGCTGGTACATGGTCTCCACCAGCCAAACAGAGTACCGGCCTGACGCCTGCTGAGAACTCTCAGCAGAACAGCACGCCTTCAGCACCGAGACAGAAGACATCCACAGGCACCTTGGCAAGTTCAAAACCAACTGAAGAAATAAAGAAGAGTACAGAGGCAGGCGCTGATTCTGTTGAGAAAACTGCAGCAAGTCAGCAGGATTTGGTCAACACACCTGACAGTGAAAGGTCTGTGGACATCTGTGCTAGGAGTAAGTCAAAAACAGATACAGGAGTTCTGTTGCAACAAAAGGAACAGTCAGAGCATCCAGAGGGTATCTTTGATAGACCCGAAGCTGCAGAAGTACCAAGAAACGTAGCTTCAGGTGGTGATTTTGCCACAGATGCTGTTTCAGATGCTATCGAGTCCCATTATGATGAGGCAAGTGAAAAAGAAGTGCAGGAACATGTGAATAACTTTCAGAGTTCCCACGTGTACATGCACTCTGACTACAATGTGTATCGGGTACGGTCGAGATATAATTCTGACTGGGGAGAGACAGGTACCGAACAGGATGATCAGGATGACAGCGATGAAAATAACTGTTATGAACCTGATATGGAATATTCTGAAATTAATGGATTGCCAGATGAAGATGAAATCCCAGCCAACAGGAAAATACAGTTTAGCCGTGCTCCAATTAAGGTAAAGTTTCCTATGTTTTTTTTCTGCAGTTTAGTTCATTTTCAAAAGCAACTTTATTTGAAGCAGGTTTTGACAGCTGATTCCAGCGCTGAAGAGGTTGCAGAGGATCTTTCAATACACATTTTTATTACAGTCAGCCAGTGAACATAATCTTAAATGAATTAAGGAAGCTGAGCTTGATGAGATTGTGTCATTGCCTAGACTACTTGATGACTGACTAAGCCAGCAGAAATTGAGAATGATAGCAGTGTTTGTGAAATTTGAGAATTTTAATATGCATGTTTTGACTTATATGACTGAACTGTAACTGTGTGGTGAATGTAGAAGTGGGGTTTTGGTGACCTTTGTGCTGTTTGTTTTTTTCATTTGAAATCACAGCTTCTTTAGAGTGGATGAGTTTTCTTCAGCTCTCATCAGATGTTCTTTAAGTCCCTGTATTTAAAGACTGTGTCATGGAATACAATGTGGTTCTGTCTCAATAGTAGAGGACTGTTAATACTCTGTGGCTGAATTACTTCAATCTTTTCTAGTAGCATCTTCACTTCTTTAAAACTTTATTAAACATTAATATACATATGTCTAGTATGCATTCTTGCTACAGAAAGGCCAAAGTCAGTTGATAGAAATATCTAATGAAGGGTACGTTTCTTGCAGAGGTTTTTTTTTGGTTTAACCACCTTGAAATTAAAGCTAAGAATGTTGTTTCAAGTATTTTCAGTTCAGGAGGGAATAACTTGTCATGTTTTGTTGTGCCAGCTTTTCACTACTAAGTCTCAGGGTTAAGTGTAAATGTTTTGCTTCCGAGTTATTTTTAATGTACGTGGTCTAAAATGGATAGTTCAAAATTGTAGTTGTTTTTTTTCCAGAAGTGGCTCTTGGAAGAGGCATATATGGTGGAGTACTTGAAGTCGAAACATTGTAAATTAACGATCTGTATTCAGCTGTATTTTCATTGTGTGATGAAAAATGTTAAATTAAGAAACAGGCTTCACTATTGAACTTGAAGTAATTTGATTTACAAAATCTGTCCATGCTTTAAGTTAGGAAAAGATGTATATTTGTATTAGGACATTCTAATCTGAATAAAGCAACTGGGTTTTCACAACTGTTTATTGAGGGGTGGAGGGAGGGGAACAGCCTTGTGTTTTTCATGCTTCTAAAAAACCGCTTTTTACACTGAAACAAAATATTCTGAGCCAAGATAATGGACTTTTGGGTTTTTTTTGTTAGCATTTTAATTCAGGCTTGCGTCGTGGACCAAAAATTCTAACAGTGTTTGTCCTCCTTGTAGATTATTCCCATGATTAAACTAGCTGCTTTTCTTTCATTTTTTGGAGATGAAATAGAGAAAACTTTTATTCCAAAGGATTATGAACATTGTCCCTCCACCGTCTTCCCTGTACTAACAGACAAGATGTTCTCTCTTCTGAGAGATCTACCAATTATGTGTAGAGGTTTGTTTTATCATATTTGTTACGGTTCCAAAAGATAACGATTCAGAAAGTGATTCCACTGATTTCATTTTTGAGATGGTTAGGTTTCTGTTTTGAAAGACCTAACTGACATCCTTACTTCAGGATACTTAATGGTTTTATCTGCCTGAATCATGCTGTCAGGCCAAGCACTATACAGTATTCTCTCAGTTATTTAGTTATACAATTTTTCTTTTCTTCTCAAGTTTTTCATGCTATGTTCGTTTCAAATTACACATTATCAAGTAATAATAACAGTCCATCAGGAAAATCCTCTAGAAGAGTACATTTGTCATGGTTTTAAACATAAAGCACTCTTAATAAGCTTATCCAAAGTAAAAGAATCATTGCTTTAATTATTTTAGCATTGTTATTGTAGATAGGAAGAAAACAGAATAAGAGCTGCATTGAGAGAGAACAGTGTAGGAGGGAATGGGAGATCCCCTGCATTTTGTCCTGGGTACCTCCAGTGCATGCAGTCTGTTAGTAATGTGGGGAAACAGAAGTGAGACCATGTTGAAGGCTTGCACCAGAAGGAAGAAGTGCAGCAAAAGTTGTGGAAAATTTAAAGCTGCTTTTTGAGCCTTCCTGCTTTTTATCCACAGTGCTCAGTAATTCCTTCAGCAGTGTAAGCCCTTGTGGGCTGCCAGTGGCATCAGGTCATTGTCCAGCCACGCTGCTGTGGGTAAAGACCCAGGAAGTCAGCTGGAATGTTCTCCCACTGGGTCCTTGAAGGGTTACAAGGATCTGTTGGCCTCCTGGATGCTGGTTCAGCATACTGCCAGGAGGTTGCAAAACGGTTCTGACAAGCGGTTTCTGCCCAACAAGTTGGTGCCAATGAGCAGCCCAGAGGACAAGGAGGACTCATGTTCAGTCCCTCACACAGTACTAGTGGATGAACTTACCTGATCACTCTCTGTACCCATATGTTATGTGAGGATGATGCTAGCTCACTGAATACACAACAGCTATTTTAGATTTTTCTGTTCTAGGCAATTTTGTGTGTTAGTGGGCATAACTGATCTCATTAATTCTTTCCTGGATGCCATCTAATGCATAGCTTAACTGAGAGAGAGGAGAATACAGAGTTACGTAGGAGTATTTTCTGATTTGTCTTTATCAAGTGAAACAATTTGTGTTTAACTACTCTGCTAGATAGTGGTGTAAAAAGTCCAACACAAACTCTAGGTATTTAGTGCTGATTTCACAATACTGTATATCCACTTTCCTCCTGCAGGTAAGCTCTGAAATAATTAAAAAAATTGGCATTTGAAAATGTAGCTTTTGAAATAGGTTGGTATTTATTGTCATAAACTTGTTACCAGCGGGTTTAGATAAACTTCTTTGAACTATTTTTCCAAGATATGTGAGAAGTAAATGAGAAGAGTGCTGAGAGTGAAGAGTAAAGAGATTTCGGTTACCACCAAGGGGAATCCTTTCTGTCCCTTTAGGGGAAATGCTATGAAAAGTAACGAAGTATATGCAGAAGGATGAATGAATAAAGTCGTACTCATCAATCTGATAAAGAGTGAATTCTACTCATATCCCAGGCAGGAAAAAGATCCAGTTATCATGAAACTCGCTATAAAGAGAAAGACTCAAGTCAGCAGATAAAGGAAATCTTACTCTGTTATGGTCTGCAATTCCGCTATCACAGTTCCTGTGCTCCATGGACCATTTACTCTGCTTTAGGATTATGGGATAGATTTACTGATCTCCTCTCTGTTGAAAGTCTCCTTAGGAGTAGGGGGCTGTCCAGGGGCCATTGCAGGCTTGGATTGTTTCTAGGTATTTGGCGAGTGGCACCACGTGAGCAGTTGTATGTGTCCGTGGTAGCTTAAGTCAGCCTGGTGCTGTTCAGTAAAAAATAGCCGTGAAGGGCCCAAGAGACAGTACTGAGAGTGAGAGTGGGCATGAGTGTGTTGCTAAATAAGGGACGTGCACATTGATTTAAGTGTTTATGTAGTGATATAGAGGCCTTCATCAGCACTGGCCCATTCTGTTGTTGGGGTGTTGTGTTTCTGCTCAGGGATAGAACTAAACTCTCCAAGGCAAGTGTAGGAGGTGAAATAAATAAGTAAATGTGTAATAGAAAAAAACATGCCCTGTTTTTTTCCAGGTATGCTTTTCTATTATATGCAAAAAAAAGCAGAAACTCTGTGGTTTAGTGGACTTTTGTTGAGATTTGCAGTGTTTCCTGCAGGCTGGGTTATATGCCACTTCCCAGACTATCTGGGCTAATTGAACCAGGTTTGCCAGTAGTGCAAAATCATAAGCTCATGGCTTTCTACATTCTATCAGATGGAAATGTATTGATTGTCCAAATCATAGTCCTTTTTGACCCACACTTCCAACATCCTGGATAGAATTAGGACAGAAGAGTAAAGTTCACTCACCTCTTCTACTCTCTCCAAGTCTAAAATATCTGGTATCTTGGTAGCTGATGGCTGTGTCTTTAACCCTAACATGTGCCTGGTGCCCTATTTCTGTCACCAGGTACATATTTAACCATTTAGAGCTGTTAAGAGCAGTCAGTAGCTCCTGCTGAGCTTTATTTTGCGACTTTCTGCTCTGCTGACTTGCCCAACCTGGTTGAGGGGTTGGAGAGGGTTGGGTAGTATGTGATCGGTGGACAGCAGGTAACTTGTAGTGCTATGAGGGCTTTTAGCCCAAGCTACTGTTGCAGTATTTGGAGCTCCATAAAGCTTTGTTAGGGTGCAGTGGTGGTGAAGGGACCTCTCTACAGACCTCACTAGGTTTTGGGTTAGGTGGGTGAGAGGGTTGCAGGAGTAGAAGGGATATAGCAAATGGCTTTTCCGTGCCTCAGCTAACTGCATATGAAGGGATTATGATCGTTCGTGTTCATGTCGCATATATTCTTCTTCTGTTTTGTTGTGTAGCGTGACTGAATCTTGTAATGTACAACACTTCAGTTTCCTGGATTGTTTTGTTCAGATGCTCTTCAGGAGTCTGAATTCATGCTTCTCTTTCTCTCTCTTTTTGTAAAGTGAGCCTTTGGAAAGGTTTTAAAAGAAATGCCATGACTGTAGCTTAGTGTAAAATATAAATGACATCAGTTCTTTTCAGATTTCTTATGAACTATATGGTGATTTTTCTTACTAAAAATCATTTCATAGAGCAAATCTTTATTTTAGTTATTCCTGATTTCTCTCACTAAAATGTGTTTGGGAGTTTAAATAGTGACAAACAAAGACTCTGACAGTGGAATTACTTTGGAAATTTTTACTGTCTAAAATAATATTATTCTTTGTCTGGTAAGCATCAAAGTATGCTGGATTTTTGAGGTTTTGGTTTTAAAAAAGTGTTTCTATGCGTGATTCAATATTTAGCATAGTGTTTACCTGTTGCTGTTAAAATGTTGATGAACTATTTTAGATCATAGATGTCGTAAGTAAAGATTACCCATGTACAGTGCCTGGCTCTGAACTTGCCACCCCTTCTTTTTGTTTTAGTTGAGTACAGAGTTGGATTTAGAAGACCTCCACATCTCCCTTCCAACCTCAGTGAGCCTATGGTTCTGTAAATAAAATAGTCCCGGTGGATGTTAGAACGCTTGTTGAAGGCAGATGTGGAAGTCAGGGCTTGTAGAAAGATCCTGGGGCTCTATGAGATTTAAAATTATTATGGAATCTGATAAATTAATCTACTTTGAGTAGGTTAGTTAAGAAATCTTAGAGCTAAAGAAAGATCTCTAGCTTCCTTCTGAGGTCACTGAAGGCATAGTTACCTTTCCTTAAATTTGGTTCTCTACTCTAGGTCCTGTATTGATGCATGTTTACATTAGGAGTGGATGATAGTTTTGACTGAAGCATGAAACTAGGTATAAGGTGGTCTTAGGCTCTGTCTCCTGTAATGTTAATAAATCACTGAACTTTATGCTGGTATTTGAATTCTCTAAAAGGGGCAGCAAGTTGGTAATTAATTCCATTAATCTTGACTTGTGTTTGACATACTGAGATACTTTTTGGGTAGCTTGAGACGTGTATGTTCTGCTACGTAAAACAATCTTATACTTTATTCAGGTATTGTAAAGTATGGGAAGTTGTACAGACTTAAGCAGTAATAAAATATGTTGTACTACAAGGGTTTGGGTGCTAACTTTAGTTATTTGTGGAAGTTTGCAGTGTAAAATCAGATTCCTTGTTCTGGTGGTAGGATATATGGAGTATTTCTGAGGCCTGGTCTTTTATTTCAGTTACTTTTGTTATGAAAGGTGGAACCTTTATGCATATTTGTCACAGAAAGGAATGAGAAGTAAGTATTAAGGATTTAAAAGCTGGGTGCTTTTAGATAAAGAAAAAATAGTGAAGGGATGAAGCATTCCAGAAGAAGTTGTTATTTTGATTATTAAAAGGTAAGAGTGTTCTATGTGGTTATCTTATATGTGAAGTGTATTACTGTGTTGGAGTTGTGTACTTTCACTGGATGAGTTTTTAACACACAGTAATTAATTACAGATGCAAAAGATTTTATTAAGTATTCATGGTATTATTGCAATATATTAGACAGAATAAAGGTATTTGCCTGCCACAATATGCTGTGGAAGCTTCAACTCTTGTATAGGTCATAATTTTACTGCTAATTCTAGGAACAAGTTATTCCTGGATGCAATGTTCACACACAGTTATTGAGCCAAAAAGAAGTAGTGTTGCCGTAAACTGGGTTTAAAAAGAATTGGGGACATTCTAGAATGGTTTGTAGAAACCAAGTTTGGATTGAATAATTGGCATCAGAGGTTTATGTGGTTTAAATTGAAAGGGTTTTCCAATTAATGGTTTTGAATTTCAAAACTGCAGCCTGAGAAACTGTAGAGAAATGATTTGAAAGTAGTTGAACCAAAGAGCTAAGGGAGCTAATGGTGGGGTTCTTGGAACCTCTTTGATTCAGAATTAGAAAAAGTGCGTAGGATTTGCATCGCAAGAAAAAACAGAATAATTGCAGACTTAATCAGAAGAAAAGCCAGCCAAAGAGAACATCAGGACCCAGCCAAGAACTTGCAAGGAGTGGCAAGAGGGGTTATTGGAAAAATGAAGACTGTCATAGAGTTCAGAAGTCTTAAATTGTGAATAAGGTACTGCCAGAAGTCAAGCTGAGTTTGACCTTGTAAAGGAAAGTAATCCAACTAGTGAAAAGCTATTTATCCATTAAAAATGAAACAAGAAAGGAAGTTGGGCGTTACACAGTGAGCATGAGATTATGGTTAGAGCTATCAACTCCAGTTTATATTAATATTTTGCCTTTGTCTTTGGTACAGTTGGTCATGTTGAACATGGAATCTATATTGAGTGAAATAAATCCATACAGGTGGAAACTCTTAACAGTGAAACTGGTAGGTTTCATCTTCATTTCACTTTAAGAGGTTCCTAGTGCTCAGGTTTGTAGGGGGCTAGGTGAAAGTTGTATTTTAGTAACTCTTGTAACAAACATTTCAAAACAAGCAGAACACCATCAAAGTAGACAGTATTGAACTGCAGAAGAGCAAGTGCAGTAGGTGTTTTTCAGAGAGTGGGGAAGAGGTGGTTCTGGCAGCTTGAAAATAATTAATCTTTTTATTTTTTTCTGTAGTGAGGCAATAGAAAAAACTTTTAAAAGAATCAAAGGCAGGGAGGCAAATGGAAAAGTGGAATACATGTAAATGGATTTATGAGAGCTAGCATATGTCAGGCTAAATTAGTGTCTGCCTTTGATGAGATAGGAGACCTTGTTAAAAATTTCAGTAGCTCTGTCTCAGAAAGTTGGAGCACACTAATGACACTTGCTTTTGATGGGAAGTGGGAAAGCCTTATCATTGCATAGGATTACAGAAAAATACGGGTGACTGAGAAGACTTGAGTAGTGAGGGTGGATTTATGAGCCAGGAAGTTTCACGGTAAACTAGTGACTCATTTGTAGGGGATGACAGCTAAGGAGGAAGCCACTCTGTGACTCGCTTGCATAGAATGACAGCAGTAACCCATGGTGTGATGCAGCTGTGAGGAAGGGAAATAGTATTCTAGATACATGAAGAAAAATATTTTGGTAGCAATAGGGAACTGCGAGTGTCATTTTATAGCTCACTAAGGAGACTTCATCTGGAACGTGTCTGGTGAATTTTGCTTAAGGCAAATGGGTTTGCAGGAAACGCTGTGGCAACTTGCTGCTCTTAATCTAGCTTTTTCTTGGTTAATTCTATGATAAAACAGGGGATTTAAGAAATCTAGCTTGCTCAGTGAGGAATGGCAAAGCCTGAAGAAGAGCATAATTGCATCTCTGGTATAGTCATAAGGAAAAAAGCACCTGAAGACTAAGGGGCAGCGTTCCATTTTTAAGGTGGAATTGGGCATTTTCCAAATAAGAATAAAGAATTGCAATAGCAATGACGCAGGCAATTTCCTTCTCTTTTGCTATGTTTCTAGTAGATTGCTGCATTGTCTAACAATGTCTATTCGTTCTGTTAACGGCTGGAGTTTACTTCAGCACTGTTGAATTTGCAGGCCACAAATAATCTGTTAAAAAAAGTACCTTACATTCCTGTAATTAAATGGTACGGAGTGATAGCTGCTACTCTGGTGTCTGTTTTTATACAGAAAGTATTCTAGTGAGAGCAGAAGCTAATTTCACTCACTAGAGTTGATTCAAGAGGCCTGTCAGATCACTCAGATATTTCCATATGATAAAGTCAGTGGAAGATGTGAATGTAGTATTTATTATGGAGACCTGTTTGCTGTGTGTTATTACACATGCAGCTGCACTTCATAGTCTGTGCACATCTGTAACTTTTTATGTTCCTCTCTGCAGTTTCCATCTGCCTCAGTATTCAGTGCATAATGTCAAGGGCATAAGATGCTGGTTCGCATTGAAAGGATATCTTTTAATATTCAGGCTGTGCTGCGTGTAGACCTAGTGCCTTTTATTTGATAAAATACCTGTATTTCAAATCTACCATTTACATTATATGTTTAAAGGAAATAAGCTATAGAGACTTCTAAAAGTCATGCTATCAAACTCCTGTCTAATTCATCTAGATCATGGCCTTTGTGATAAAAAAGAATCCCCAAATTTATCCAGCTTGTAATCGTCTTTACATCTTTATAAGCTGTCTTTAAGACAGACTCAGCTATAGTTAGGTAATGACATATTTAGATTATGTAGATTCTAATGTATTTAAATATTTACCTATTAGCTTGGCTGCCTTAGAAGCCAAAGGATACCTCTTTATTAATGTTGACTCTGGCAGTTATCCAGTACATTTTATTGTGCATTGACTGCTTAAACAGAATACTCTGAATATTTTAATACTGTATTTTTTGCAAGGGCAAGCCATAGAGAACTCATGAATCTAGAGATTTAGAGCACCCTCAAAAAAGGTGGTAATTTAGAAGTGTGGCAAAGTGAACTGAGACAAATAGAATGTTTCAGTGTGGTGTTTGGGAGGCTGAGACCACCAGACCAGGTAGCTCTTCATTCCTCTTTGCTCAGTCTCTTTTCTCTGAAGTAGTTGCTCAGTTTTATTTCCCCTCTGTTAATCTTGTAGGTTGACTGAGAACTGCCACCCTGATGTTTTGCAAATTTAATTCATGTTGATTTAAGATAAGGTGAGGGAAATATCATGAAACAGACAGGTTTTTTCTTTTTTTTTTTTTTTTTTTTTTGCTTTTTCTGTGTGGCCAGTAAAGCAATTTCCAATCTTACCAGCTGCAGATCCAAAATAACTGCTTACTGTGGTTTAGTACAAGTGCATGACACGGTCATTACCTGTAGGTCTTGGCTGTTAGAAAGGAGAAGTTATGCTTGACCAACCTCATAACCTTCTACAATGAAATGACTGGCTTGACGGATGAGGGGGAGCAATGGATCTTGTCTACATTCACTTCAGTAGAGCTTTTGACATAACAGCCTCATAGAGAAGCAGGCAGAGTAGGGGATGGATGATCTGACAGTGAGGTGGATTGAAAACTGGCTGAACAGAGAAGTGGGCAGACAACAACCTTATAAAGTAAAACAGGGAGGAGTGCCAAGTCCTGCGCCTGGGGAGAAACAGTTCCATGTACCAGTACATGCTGGGGGCCACGCAGCTGGAAACCAGCTTTGCAGGAGAGGATCTGGGGTCCTGGAGAATGCCAAGTTAAACATGAGCCAATAATATTCCCTTGTAGCAAGGAAAGCTTGTGGCATCCTGGGCTGCATTAGGAGGAGTGTTGCCAGGCAGGTCGAGGAAAGTGATCCTTCTTTTCTGCTCATTGCTGGTGAAGCCACACCTGGAGTGCTGGGTCCTGTTTGGGATTTCCTATTACAAGAAACTGGAGTCTGATAAAGGCTCATGAAGATGATGAAGGGTCTGGAGCATCTCTCCTGTGTGGAAGGCTGAGGGAACTGGGACTGTTTAGAGAAGAGAAGGCTCAGGGGGATGTTACTGATGCATATAAAAACCTGAAAGAAGTGTGCGAAGAGGATGGAGCCAGGCTTTTTTCTGTGGTACCCAGTGACATAACCAGAAGCAGTGGGTGGTCCAAGTGGAAGGGTGGGAGCTTCCCTCTGAATAGCAGGAAACAGTTTTTCCCTGCAAGGGTCGCTGAGCACTGGTACAGTTGCCCAGAGAGGTTTTGGAGACTCCATCTGGACATTCATTTGGAGATCCTCAAAAACTGTCTAGACATGGACCGGCTTGAGCCGAGGGATTGGACCAGGTGATCTCCAAAGGTCTCTTCCAACCTGAACCATCCTGTGGTTCTGTGGCTTCATTTAAATCAGAAAAATATTTTCCTGATAGTGAACTTCGGTAAAGGAGGCAGCTAAATTGCATCCAAAACAAATTCTTTTATTATTTGTAAAGTATGCTAAGTAACCTCTCATTTTATTTGTCATATTATAAGAGTTTTGCAAGTCCAAAGGTAATGCAGCATCTTCAGTAGGCTTTCTCTCATTGTAATAGTTAATGTTTAAATATATGTAAGTATATTAACAAACGCTTATAAAATACAGATTGAATTTTTATCTCTAATTACAAACAATGAAGTTTAGTTTAAGGATTGAAAGTAGCCTTTTAATGTTTCCTGTTAATGAAAACCTAGACCCACTGCTGCAAATTACAGTAGCTGTCTAAGGAAGAATTATAAGGGTGGGATTTTTTTATTTATTTTTGTTGTAGTATAGCATGAACAGGATCACCTCACCTTATAAGCAACATTTAACAATGCAAAACAATTTTAGGAAAATATTTAAACAAATATTATTAGTTAAATATTTATGATCAAGAGGAGAAATTAGAAACAGCATGTGCAAAAATAAGACAGTAGGGGGATGGTGTTCATTTGCAGGAGAAGCAAAACCTAGTAACATTTTGCATATAGCAGTAGCTGAAATCTGCGTGGCTGTGTCTGTCCCACAGCTGGGTGAGCTCTGCTTGGAAGGGGAACGCGAGCTGAGCTCTCGATTGAGGCAAAATACTCAAAAGCTCTGTTCAAACCTGTAAATAATTCCACACTTTGCTGTATACCTTCAGTGCTATCTCAGAATTATTCATCGCGTAAAATGTACTGAGCTGCTATCATTCTCTAGTTTATCTATGAAATTCTGATAATGGTGGGAGAGAGGCATTTTGCTGATTTTGTAAAGCTCAAGATCTCCCAGAAGAGAAGCTAATGCTTATTGCTGAAAATGACCCAACAGCAATTTATAAAGTGTGAGAGAGATTAGTGGGAGTGTTTTTGAGTAGCACTTTGAATAAATGAATTAAAACAGAAAGACAGAGAGTAGTATGAAGTAAATGGTTCTTCACTCTATTGGCTTAAAAGTGGATGTATTGAAACAAATCCTGTGACCGCATATAATTTTTATTTATGTTATTTTTCTAGTCTAGAGGCTGTCTTGTGTCTCTAAGCCCTGGAGAAGCCTTGTAGTTAATCCATGCCATTAAGAACTGCACATTTCTGAGTTTGAGAAAGCCGGATTTAGCTCCCAGCAGCACAGGGATGCTTGTCAGGTGGAGCGGTGAGAGTCTCTTTCCCCAACTGGGCGTTGGGATTAGAGCGTGGGCTGAGCTAGAGCCTCATCAGCATTCAGCACCCTGCCCTGGCTGGGTCCTGCCTGTCATAAACCAATGCAGCTGGTACACAGTAGCACCACATTTGCAGCATTTAGGGCTCAAAGAAGCCAGAGGGCGGGTTTGTAGTCTTTTTTTTGAGAGCTAACCACTTACACTGCTTCAGTAGTCCCACAGTATGGCATTAGCTGAAAGAAGCAATTGAACCCTTTCTTCACGGTTTTGCCCTAGTTGACTTCTTGATGTTATCTAAATGGTGTAGTCTATCTCATAGATATTCTTTTAAATGTAGTTTTTGCTTGTTTTCTACCCCCCCATATATAATTTTTCATTGTTTTACATAGAGCATATTCTTTACTTGAGAAATGAAGAATTTTCCCACTGATTTTATTTTGTTACAGCGTTATCTGTGGAATTTGCTTGTTTTATTATTTGTAATAAATAATGTGTGAAATGTGTATACATGGAGGCTAGGTAAATGCTCTTCATTCTCTGGTTGCTCTCTTAGTGGGTCTTTCTATCTGATGTCACTCTGCTTTTGATAGCTTGCTTCTTTATTGTGTGAGACAACAAAATCTAGATGCGCCATATGTTCCATCACAGTTTTCCATAAAACTGTGGCTGACACCTGAGAGGAGAGGAAGCATCTTCTCTGGGTGATGTCGTGTGGAGTATCTACTTCACTTGGCACACTTACGGGTAGACTACTGCCACCCCTTTTTAGAAGACACACTTGTACACCTAGAAAAGTAAGAATTATAAGAGCAAACTTATTTGTGTAGGCAGCTATTTGGCTAATAAAATATTGTAGTGGTAATTCATCAAAAGGCTTTGGAAGAGAAATTTTTGTCTTAAAAACTAGTTTATTCTTTGATGATAAACTTGCTCCCAGGGGTGCAGGGCTTGCTTCAGCTGCAAGATTTTTTGCTGTGCAAGCTAAACCTCCTAGGAGGGTGCAGCCAAAACGTCTGTTAAGGGTAAGCATGGTGTTACTTCTCTCTGGTATGAGGTATTTTTTGTTCTCTTTGAAGTGGTACAATAGGCATGAAACACTAGATCAAATTCTTTGTCTTTTATTAGCATTGGGATTCCCAGATAAAGCATCACTTGGTGACTTTCTGAATAACAGTTGTCTTTTAATGACTGGCTTGGATTACTTTACTCTGAAAGTGAAGGTCAAAATTTTATCTTTTGTCTCCCGTACCTGAATAAAATGCCAGCAGAAAAGGAAAAGGAGGACTGCCCCTCACCCCCCTTTTAAGAACTCAGATTTAACTAAGTTTCTGAAGTGAAAAAAGTAGAATTGTAGAATAATTGTTATGTTTTAAATATCTTTGAGTTATCTGCTTCTGCTAATATCCATATCCATGTATTCAGTGCAGACATCAGTGTTACCATCAGAAATAAGATATTTTTGGGACTCTGTGACATTGTGCAGCCCTTTGTCATGCTACCGCCATGAACTTGATCCGTAAATTAGCATAGTAGTACTAATAGCAGATTTGCATGAGTTACAACACAGGGTCTGATTCAGTTCACTGAGCTTGCATGGAAGAATTCCTGATGGCATATGATGGAATATCAAACTGACCTATACTATACTGTACTATGCAGACTATACTGTACTAGATAGGCAGATGACCATGCTGGAAATTGTCATTACAACACCATGAGTCCCATGTCATCCTGTGCACCATTTGGTTAGCACATAGGGAATAGAAAATAAGGTATCAGTATGCACTGATAACAGGGCAAGTGGGCAGACATGATGATGGCAATGACCTGAAGAAAAATGCAGATAGTAATTTTTCTGCTCTTACACTGTATTTGGCAGTGTTGAATGGAGTAGGCATAGGGAAAACTGCAAAACTGACAGGCAGTGCTCCCTTTTCTTGTGGGCATGTGGCAGCAAGTGAACTCCAGTGAAGCAAAAGTGAATGGGAAGGTTTGAAATGTACAAAACTTGATAGAGGTGTAGTACAGCTTAATAGGGTGGCAATTAATGTTAAAAAGCTTGTCAAATGAAGATAACTTAGAGAGTTTTTATTAAAAATGGAGGCATAGTTATGACCATTAAGAGTGAAGGGGAACTTCTGCATGACTTGCCAGTGCACTTGCCACCTCTGCTAAAAGCCTAGCAGTGAGATTGTAGGGTGTTCTCTGGCTGAGATCACAACATTCACGTTGTGGAATAGAGGATTTTCAAGTGATTTGTTTTTTCTGTGTTGTCACAGCAATGTGGAAGTTTCACATGAACACATCTGCAGAACCATTTTGGTGACTTAGCAGTGTGTTACTTATTTAGCAGTCTCGCCTTACTGATGCCGATCTGCACTACAGAAACATTTCTTAATTTCACATCATGGTTCAGGAAGAATGTGTAGCTTTGCCTGCAGTCTGCTGCAAGAGAAAGATTCAACACCTCATCAGCTAGAAGAGAGTGAACAAAAAAGAAAGGAAGCTACAGCAAACTGTCTGTGGTGATAAAACCTGAAATCTGAGAGTTGTGGGGAGTACTGGCCTTTACCCTGTGCTCTGACTGTTTTCGCAAAGCAGCCAGCCCTGGGAATTGCCATCTGTTCTGCAAGGAGCCTGAAAGTGTGCTGAGCATGTAGTCTGCTGTCTAATTATGCTAAGTGCTGTTGGGATGGTCCCTTCATCCAGTTACAAGAACTGTGTCAGAAAAAATTTGCTTGAGGTAGATCTCATACCGGAAGCATGAACTAATGCTTTTCTGGAAACAGTTTCAGCATCTGGTAGTATTTAAAGAAATAAAGAAATGCAAAGCTACTTTTTGGGTGACAATTTCTAACAAACGGCATCAGTTTCATGAAAGGAAGTGTAGTGCCTTCAGTTGAGAGCAGTTCTTGAGACTAATTACTGTTCAAGGAGACTGCTTTGTGTGATCCTATCACAATTCGATAAGCTGATCAAGGAGATGCTCAGAAAACCTTTACTACCTCTTAAAGGGGTATCTTACTTGCTGATCTTGGAGTTCATGTATATCATCTCGAGGCTGGCAGCTCTTTCAGGTGTGTTGTGAATCTGTAATCAAGTTTTATGAAAACTGCTTGTCCACGCAGTTAATGAAAGAACTTGGAGAATGGATAACCATCATTGGAACACGTGCCTAGGAAGGGGACTCAGACCTCCCTCCATCATTTTCTGGGACAGCATCTACCTAAACATTGTGCTGTAGGTTACATTGTGTGCCCTTCCACTCTTACTGTTGAACATGGGACCAAAAGAGCAATCTATACAGAAAGAATTTGCAGGTCCTGGCACTGGAAAAGGGGTAACAGAATTGTGTAGGTTAATATTTAGCCTGTTCCCCTTCTGCACTGAAGGCAGCTTTGCAATCTCAGTTTTGCTGAAAGGCTTGTTAAAATGAAATAGAAGAGAAGCTATTAGATATAAAGTGAGATTCTTTGACTTTAAGATAATGGAAATATATAACAGATGAGTGGTATAAGCACTTGGCCTTTTATACAACGTGCACCACTGCCATCTCTTCCTCTTCTGGACAGGTTTTCACAGAGTGAGTTAGGTTTTCCTGTTTTTTTTTTTTTTTTTGATCAAATGCAATGATTGCCTGTCTTCGGGAGGCAGTTGTAGGCTTTGAGCCCTGAGTAAGGGGAGGCATCTGTTTGCAGCTCTTATTAGGGCTGTAAGAAGTCAGAGAGACTGCAGTACTCAATAAATTGATTCTTGGCTTTAGACAGGGCCTTGGTTGGTGTTTGTGCTTACTTTGTGGAGCATCACCACTAATGCAACTTAATTTCCCTTTGGATTTTGTGAGGGTTTTTATGTTCTCAACTCCAGATTTGTAATTTAGTTGGTACATATATGTTGTGTTTTCCTTTGACCAACTGGTAAGACAATTAATACTTCACTGGATTGTAGTCCCCAGTTAGTGATAATAAATAGCATTTCTTTTTCAAACCAGGCTCCTTTTCTGGATGCTTTCCCCCACGGTTTTCTTCAGTCACGGTATCAGTTGAAAACTGACTTTTCCCCTTTAGGTTGCCTCTCACATTATGCTATTTGAAAGTGGTGGCTGGGAAGTGACAAAAGACTAACATTTAACTTCACTTTGAATTCATTTGAATGTGGAGCATTGTCCCAAGGCGGGAAAAAAGATAAATAAAACATCAGTGTATAAATATGGTAGAATAATTTTAAACCCAGGATAACCAGGGTAGGCTTTTTTATTCATGTCTTGAAGCTGCCCTGGTTTTGATACACAGTCAGGCCCTTACTGAGGTATTCACTTTGTGTCTACAGTATGTCTTTGTCTACATAATGAATACAAATAAGCCCAACAGATAACATAGTAGGGAGAGAAATGGGTAGAGGAAGATGAAATAATACTCAGTTATGCAACTGGGATTAACGGAAGAGAGAGCAGTAGAGGTGAGACCTTCAAATTTTAATGAACAATAAAAATTGTAAAATTTAAATAACTTCTTTTGAGGAATCCGATGATACTGATGAATTGATATAATAATATTGCAGTTTAGAAGGAAGATATAATTCGCTGTTTATGTTGTGTGCTCACTGACCTACAGGTAAATGAGGTACAGGTGAAATCTGGGGAAAGAGCCAGGAGCTGCAGCTACCTGTGTTGGAGTTCTTGCCTCCTGCCTTCACTACAGCTCTGCTCTGTCCTTCACCACTTAGATTTGAGAGAACTTCTGTGCAGTCTTCAGCATCTCCAAAGCACACCTCCTGCATTGTCACAGTTCTTTACTAACCGTGAAACCAGGCTTCAGAGATTAAAAAATGGTGGGTGATGTACTGTGCACAGAGTTGTATCTCATGTGGTGACTTTGGCTGACAAGAGTGGGTTTGTTGTCGATATTTTCAGCAGAACTGAAACTGAAATTAATATAGAGGAAGTGAAAGAAAGCAGGTCTAGGCTATGCTTTGAGTTCTTAGTGGTTTTATGAAGGTGCTGACTTTCTTCTCTGCAGCAGTCCAATATGGCTTGATACTTGTTAGAATATATTATCTTTCATGCATATAATGATATGCTTGGACAATAGAAGTCAGAAACAAATTACAGTTCCCAGAATCTGGACTCCTTTCCTTTCCATAACAGTATCAAGCTGTGTTCAGGAAACAAGAGATTTAAGAGTGGGGGTATGGTCATGGGGAATGTTTGTATATATTGCTGCAGGCAGCATTTGAAATTAGGTGTACCTGAATTAAAATTAAACAAGACGGGTTTGTACTAAATGCATCTAGTTGTAGCTGTTTGGTGCTTAGTAAAAGACTAATTTATTTTGCCATGTAGTCAAAATACTTTGTCTTATTTTATGTATTATATAAAATAAACCAAGCAAATTCTCCTTACTGAGCCTGCCTCTCCAAATGCCGATTGCTGATGAATGGTTATGGAATTTGCTAATAATTATATATTTTTCACAACAAGAGACTGTGAACTTGTTTGATGCTTTCACAGAATTTTATTTATGGTAATTCAAGGATGTAGCTTAGCTTCCGATTTGAACACAAAATTCCTTTCATGATTGAACTGAGCACCTAGGATCCTCCATGCAATTAAATAAATGTCTGTTGCCGGTGCAGACTTTTGCTAAGCTTCTTTTATCAGAATGCAACATTTGAGGAATCAGAATTTTTTCCCTGCAGTTGGAGGGGATGACTGGTTCATCTTTATGTCATTCTGTAGGGGCAGCATGTGTCTTTTATAGATGGTGGCCTTTTTTTCTCTTTCCTGTGGTGGTTTAAAGCATGTTTACACAGCAAGTACAGTGACTCTTCCTGTGCTAACCCACAACTGGAGGTGCTGGGAAGCTTGATGTAAAACTCTTAAGATAATAAGATTTTTCCATCCCATTGAGAAGATCCGTGGACTTGCAATCTTTTAAGTATATTACAGGATGATAAAACCAGGAGGTTTTTTTTCTGCTACTCTGTGCAACAGACTATGATTTGATTTTTTTGTTTATGTTTTGCTAAGTTGTGGGCAGATGTAGAAGGACAGTAGAATCCTGCTGTTAGTGAAATGTAAATTAGTGCCTCCCCCTAGTGCAATGAATTCTCCTTAGCCAAGCTAAAAGGTTGGTTTTGGGGTCCCTGCCCCATGGCTATCTTAAGAAAATGTGTTACTTATTGTGTTCTTTAAGTAGTTTTCAGAGTAATTATGTAATCTGAAGGATTTTGTGTTTGAATCTGCACAATATTTTTTTGCCATTATGAGGGCTTATCTTGCTGCTCTATTAAACTTTCTTCCTGGTACTGCAAATGAAGAAATCAGTGCATATGCAGCATGTGATGGCATGTGAGAATTTGATGTGGTTTAGGACTGTTTGCACTGAGTGCACAGCTGTGCAAAGCTATTTCAGTTTATATTCTTAAAGAAGACCCTGAATTTTTGCAATAGGTGATGGTGTTTCTAGTTGAGAAGCAGCTTACAGGATTGAGCTCTGAGAAGTATTTTAGATATTATGAGCTGGTCTTTTTTCTCCCAGGTCATTTCAGAAGCTTTCAGAAATGCTATTTGGAGCACGGGGGGGAAAAAAAATGTAAGTTTCCCACAGTGTAGGGTAACAAAAGTGAATCCATTGCATATAATATGCCATGGTGATGTATTTAACATAAATAAAGCGAACTGCCCAATTTATGCCTTAACACAAAGATGGACTTTGTCCCTCACATGCCCTCCGTGTTGATGGCTTAGGCCCTGGCTGCATGTCAGAGTTTGTTCCCCATCTGGGAAACAAGATGCTTGGCAGCAGCTCATCGCATTGGAAAGCCACTCTTCAACCTCTGCAGAAGAAAATGGTCCTCTCTTCCCTGTGCTGCCAGTGGCAGCAGACTGGGAGGAACTTTCCTGTTTTTCATACAAAATCATCTTTTTTCCTCAGATTGCCTGTGTGTGTATATGCATGCCTTCAGTTAAAACCTTGTCTGTAAGCGTATATTGGTTGTGTTTTGCCTTTGCCATACTGCAGTGTGGATTGATTGTGCAAATAGATCCGTGTTGTGCAGTTTGTGTAGCCACGTACACCACCTAGAAGGCACAATCTAAGGTTGGCTATTCTTATTTCTGCCTAATGTTTTAATTTGCTCCAAATGAAAGGTTTATCTGTGGCTGAAACACTTGCGCCTTCTAGTTTGCACAGTCAAATTAAACATTGGTTGAATCATAGAATCCACATAAAAAAATTGCAGATGTCAAGTACTGTATTTAGTGATACTTAAATCTGCACACATGAATTAAACAAAAATAAGCAAAATATTTTGCTGTGTTACTACCTGTTTCTAGAGATTGCCTTGCCTAAAGCTCTAAAACCTGGAAACAAACTCTTCTGGTTCAATGTTGTTGTGTTCACCTATTTTCAGAGGCATTTGTAGTGAAGCTTAACTGGGGACCTTTGAAAGCCTAGAACTCATGCTTCAGCTATCTCCCTTATATTAAACAATATTCAGATTTCCTGTTGCTGCTGCAGTCTGTGTCCGTGGTTCGCTGTAGCTGACAGCGATGCAGCAGAAACCTGGGAAGCAGTTTGCGTCGCACGAGCACTGAAGGCCTTGATCTCCTGCTCATGCTTGTAGTTTTCAGTGAGGAGTTCATCTCCTCTGGCCCCATGTCAGGTTTTCAGGCACTGTTTACGACCTGGCAGTTTAAAAATTAGAAACACTGTTCTAAATAATCCTATCCTTCTTTGTGTAAAATAAGTAGATCTTGGGCTTATCTGAATAGCTACAGTTCAGCAACTTCTATTTCCGCATGGTACCTTCTAAATTTTTTGAGTTACTTATCACCCTGATGACTTCCCCATGGTTAGGCCAGTTACCTTGGAAACCAGTTTACCCGCACATCTAATCTCTGAACTGATGAAATAATACGTACTGCCTGCAAATCAATTGGAGAAAGCTTTCTCCTGTCTTAATTGGAGAATGTTAATCTCTTTGTTCCAGAATTATCAGAATTTCAGAGGGTTTTTTTTTAGGTTCAAGCAAAATGTTGTGCTCATTTTTCATTTTAGTCCTTGAAAACATGGCAAAGAGGATTAACCTTATCATATATTTTGTAAAAATGTAAATTTCTCTTATGAGCAGCTGCTTGGAAATAAAAAGTAAAAAATACGGAGAGGCACAAAGCTGTTTATTAATGATTGAGGCGACATTGTGCAGCTGTTGAATCAGGGTAGCAGCAGAATTTAACTGCATACTGGTAGTTCAGAAATGTCTCTGTGAATAATTGTGGCATAGCTGCTGCACAAAGTCGCTAAGAGGGGTTTGCTCCTACCCTGGTGCTACTGATGTGTTATCCACATCAGTCAAGGCTTCCTTGGAACAGATTATCCTGAAAGTAGTATTTTTCTTGTCTTCAGTGAGATAGGAACAAAAAGGAACAAAAAGATACTCCTCTTTCCCCCCTCCCCCCTTTAGCTTTTCCTTTAGTTTTTACTGTGACCATGCTGGTCTTGTGTTCATCTCCACACTATTACAATTCCATTGTTTGACTTACATAACAAACGAACACTAAAAGCTGCATCCAGTTTTGTGGGCACATCTTAGAAACAATAATTTTCCTTATTATCCTCTGGTAGTTTATTCTAATGATATCAAGATTTATTAAACTATTTTTTTCAGGTGTTATTTCCCATTTGGAAGTTGAATAATGTTATTCTGAAAATCAAAAGAATGTGTTATTTTCAATGTAAACTTATCTATCTGTTATTTCTGGGGATCTTGCCTAAAAATTAAACTATTGATAAGAGAAAGCTCCATCTCCCACCAGTCTTCATTGCAGTATCTGGCTTTCTAAGTAGAACTATCTATGCTTTTGTCTTCCAGTGTATTAGGGATGATGCTTTTTGACAGTTTATATAGCGAAATCATAAGCTGTGTGACACAAATGATTTTTTAAAAAGTAATTTCATCAATTTTAAGCATATGCTGAATTGTGTAAAAAAATATTCTGTTTGCAGTGGTACAATAAATAACTGATCTACTGTTTTCTCATTTGTGTTTTTTTCAGTATGATTGTCTGCTTCTCCCTCTTTTTGACACATTCAGGTCATTGAAGCATTTCCTGAGAGTAATCAGGGCTTTCATATATTGTTAGATATGTTTATTCCAAAATTCAGGTAATGAAGGTTCATCTTGAAAACTTAGGTAGACTCAAAGAGTTTCTAGAATTTTTCGTAGGATTTTTTTTCCCCAAAAGCTTCATTAAGTTTACAAACTGCTTAATTGACAGGAAAAAAAATAGCAGGATTTATATACTCAGCTGGAAAGAAATGTTTTTTTTCTTCTTTGATTAGTCTACTTATGGTTACCCACTAAGATTCTAATAATTAGAGACCAAAGATTTGGTGACAGGATTTAAGAGGGAATTTTGTTAGAATTCATGGAAAATCTCTTGAAAAATGAAGATGTTGATGGAAAGTGTGTATAGAATCTGGTGTTGAATCACTTCTGTCACTTTTTAAGTGGGTGAATTGTATGACTTGTACTTTGTTACTCAGAAAAAACCCAGGATGCCTAAAAATCAGGAGAAAACAGACTGAAATAATGGATTCTCACTTGGTGCAAGTTTACACTAAAGCAGATTTTAATTATGGTAACTTTTATGTATTAAAATCCTGATTATAGATGTGATGTTTTCCAATACTTTAAAAGCGTTTAAAATAAAGAAGAAATTCATCAGGAGTAGTTAGCATAGATTCATCAAGAGGAAGCCATGCTTGACCAGCCTCATACCACCTTATGAAGCGGCTGGCCTAGTGGATGAGAGGAGAGCAGTGCTTCTTGTCTATCTTGATTTCATTGAGGCTTTCAACACTATTGCACATGACATCTTCACAGAGAAGCTGATGAGGTGTGGGCTGGATGAGCAGACAGGGAGGGCTAAAAACTGGCTGGAGGGCTGAGCTTAGAGGTTCAAAATCTAATTAGAGTACAGAAACTAGCAATGTACTTGTACTGGGTCTAGTCTTGTTGAACATCTTCAGTAATGATCTGAATGATGGGGCAGAGTGTACCCTCAGCAAGTTTGCTAACGCCACAAATCTAGGTGGAGACCGATGTGTCAGAAGATCATGCTGCATTCAGAGGAACCTCAGCAGGAGAAATGTGTGACATTGACCTCATGAAGAAAAGTGTGAAGTCCTACACCCAGGGAGAAACAACTCCATGCTGCCCAGTTGGAAAGCAGCTTTACAGAAGAGCAACTTGGGGTCCTGGAGAACACCAAGTTGAATATAAGCCAGTGATGTGCCCTGAGTCATAGGACAAGAAGATGGCGACTAGGGACGTAAACCCCTTCCCACTCTAGAGGAGGATCAGGTTCGTGACCACCTGAGGAACCTGAACATATGTTAAGTCTATTGGACCTGATGAGATGCATCCCAGAGTCCCGAGGGAATTGGCCAATGTGGTTGCCAAGCCACTCTCCATGATATCTGAAAAGTCATGGCAATCATGAGAAGTCCCTGGTGACTGGAAGAAGGGTATCATTGTGCCCCTTTTTAAAAAGATGATCCTGGGAACGATGGACCTGTCAGCCTCATCTCTGTGACTGGGAAGATTGTAGCGATTAAAGGCACGGTTTTTTCTCATCAAGTTCAAACCCAAACATGCTTTCTCCCATAGAAGATCATGGAACAGATCCTCCTACAACCTGTGCTAACGCACATGGAGGACAGGGAGGTGATTAGTGGCAGCCAGCATGGCTTCACCAGGGGCAAGTCCTGTATGATCAACCTAGTGGTTTTCTATGATGGGTAACCACAGCAGTGGACACTGGAAAACCAACGAATGTGATCTAGCTGGACTTCTGTAAAGCCTTTGACACGGCCCCCCACAACATCCTTCTCTCTAAATTGGAGAGAGATGGATTTGAAGGGTGGACTGTTTAGTGGATAAGGAATTGGTTGGATGGTTGTATTGAGAGAGTAGTGGTCAATGGCTCAAAGTCCAGATGGAGATCCGTGACAAGTGGTGTCCCTCAGGGGTCCGTACGGGGACCAATGCTGTTTAATAGGTTCATCAATGATGTTGACAGCGAGATTGAGTGCACCCTCAGCAAGTTTGCAGATGACACCAAGCTGAGTGGTGTAGTTGCCACAGTGGAAGAACAGGATGTCATCCAGAGGGACCTGGACGGGCTGGAGAAGCGGGCCTGCGTGAACCTCATTTCAACAAGGCCAAGTGCAAGGTCCTACGTGTGAGTTGGGGCAATCCCCAATTTCAGTACAGGATGGGGGATGATGTGATTGAGAGCAGCCCTGCAGAGAAGGACTTGGGGGTGCTGGTTGATGAGAAGCTCAACATGAGGCAGCAATGTGTGCTCGCAGCCTAGAAGGCCAACTGTATCCTGGGCTGCATCAGAAGATTAGCCAGCAGGTCCAGGGAGGTGATTCTGCCCTCTACTCCTCTCTTGTGAGACCTCATCCGGAGTGTTGTGTCCAGTTCTGGAATCCTCAACATAAGAAGGATATGAAACTGTTGGAACAGGTCCGGAGGAGGGCTACAAAGATAATCAGAGGGCTGGAGCACCTCCCATATGAGGACAGGCTGAGAGAGTTGGGGTTGTTCAGCCTGGAGAAAAGAAGGCTCTGAGGAGACCTTATAGTGACCTTCTAGTAGCTGAAGGGGGCCTGAAAGAAGGCAGGGGAGGGACTGTTTACAAAGGCTGGTAGTAATAGGACGAGGGGCAATGGGTATAAACTGGAGAGGGGCAGATTTAGACTAGGCATAAAGAGGAATTTCTTCACTGTGAGAGTGGTGAGTCACTGCCATAGGCTGCCCAGGGAAGCTGTGGCTGCCCCATCCCTGGAGGTATTCAAGGCTGGGTTGGATGGGGCCTTGAGCAGCCTGATCCAGTGGGAGGTGTCCCTGCCCATGGCAGGGGGGATTGGAACTGGGTTATCTTTAAAGTCCCTTCCAACTCAAACTATCCTATGATTCTGATTTGTCTGTACGCAGGAAAAAACTGTTTCACTATGAGGGTCACTGAGCACTGGGACAGGTTGCCCAGAGAGATTGTGAAGTCCCTGTTCTTGGAGATATTCAAAAGCCATCTGGGCGTGGTCCTGGGCAGCTGGGTATAGGTGGCTCTGCTTCAGCAGGAGGGGTTAGACCAGGTAGCATTGAGAGGTTGCTACCAACATCAACCATTCGGTGAAGCTTACTTGGAGTATTTCTGTAATTTCAATCTAAGTAGGTGACTGCATTTTTTCCTGCCCATGCTGTAGAATTGTAAGTGAGGTAGCAAGTTAGGCAAACAGGTCACATCAGTGAGTAGATTGAAAGCAGAGCAGTCAGGCTAGAGAGAAGTTCCTGGATAGACATTCTCAAGAGTTGAAAAATGTTTTGGTGGTGATACGGACCAAAAAAGTAACTGTGGAGATAGTCAATTGTGTATATGTTGGAGATGTAAACTATGTAGATAAAGAACAACCAATTGACCTTGAAGACTGGTGTAACAGATGTAAGATTACAGGCAGCCAGAAGGGCAATGAAGTCATGCACTTTTGAGTTTATGACTCACACCTCCTGGAAGTTCAGGAGAAAAGAGGAGATACCTGGACTGGTACGATTGAGGCTATGCAGCCATGTACAAAGCTAGTGTGTATTCAGCAACCTATGGTGAGGTGTTTCTATTACAGGTAGTGAAGTGCTGGGAAAACCTGCACTGAGCGACTGTTTACAGTTCCAGTGTCATGCATTTAAGAAACCTGACTTTACACCGGAATGAATGGGTGGAAAGAAGTGACAGTAATGGGATGCAAGAAAGCCATGAGTGAATTTAGGATGGAAAGTAGAACACAGTTGTTAATATCAGACTGATGTGCCTTAGATCTTCATATTGGAGTAAAAGATGTAGCAATAATATTAAGGCAGACTTCAGTAAATTAATGAAGGAGATGATAAAGTACCTCACAGGAACAGGGCTTCATCTGAGAATTAGAAGGGACCTCTTGGTTTCTGTTCATGTTACAATGTCCTAAATGAAATGTCTTAACTTCTCTCTATGTGCTGTATCAAGACAACATTAATGCTTGCAGAAGCATGCTTTTCCACTTCATTTTGGCAGGTTTATCACATAAGAACTATGAATTTTTCTAACGTGTTAGAACTGAAAAATTTGTCAGCTGTAAAATGCCACTGATATCAAGTATAGTTCTCTTTGCATAGTGAGGCTCATTCTCTATGAAAAAAACTACAGTAGAGCTGTCCTGCGTTCTGTCAGAGGAATTACATTTAACTGAGAAATGTTCAACTCAAGATTTCTGATGTGATGACACCAGTGGATGCTGCCTCAAAGTACAGGGCTAAATACTTCAGTGTGCAGCTACAGCCTTTGCCGCCTTTTGCTACACTCTTCCCTGTACGCATTTCTAGGCAAACATGTCGTGAGCCAGCTTTCCATTGCGAACAACTGATTCACAATCTCTCCAGGTCACAGACAAGCCTGAAAAATGAGAAAAAGAAACCCTGTTAGTGAAAGAGGAAAAAAGTTTTTCTTCATCAATATTTCAGGGTTTTCACATATTTGTGAGTAGAGGTGAGTAAACCATCTCTGAAGTTCATCTAGGTGTCATACCTCCATTTTTGATTGAGGTAATTGTAAGCCACCCAGTACTGAAGTACAGAAAAAAAATTTGAGATTGTTAATCAATCTGAGTGTTACTGCTCACTAAGAATAGATACAGTAGAAAAGCAGGTAAAAGCTGATGTGCAGTGGTCACCTTAAAGTTTATGGTCGATGACAATCTAGCCAATACAGTTAGTGTAATTAATATCATTCTAATAGAGATGTCTGAAACAGATGGATTAATTAGTTTGCAAACAAGCCTGTTTATTCTCTAAACTGACTGTGAAATTTGCCTTAGTTATTAAAATACTGAAAATTAAAGAAAACTGAACTGCAGTGGGACAGGTCACCTGAGACAGACTCTGCCGTTACTTGACAGTTTATACTATTCTGTGAGCTGAACTTCCAATGCATTAGGACTCTATTTTTAATAGCATTTGTAACTGAAATGAAATTGTGGACTGTAGAAACATCTTTCTGAGGGATTATTAGATTCAGTATCTGGATACATAAGAACTCAAAGTTAATGTGGACTGTTTCAAATTGTGTCATTAACAACTCTAAGCCTTGGATTTGTGTATCGCATCACAGTTGTATTGAAAAGGTAAATTTTGGACCATACCTATTAAATTCATAGGTTCTTATTGGAAAAGTGTCTTTTAGTATATGATCATGTCATTGATTATCTCAGATATGTACAAGTAAATGGAAGTCATGTTCTGCTGGACTTTCTAAATGCTGATTGCTCACAACAGTGGGATTATTACACCTAAGATTTAGTGGTGTGTTTATGCGCAACTTCAGGGAAATTGGAAACATTAATTGTTTTTATTTCAGTAAAAAACTAAAGTAGGTGAACAGGTTTAAATGTACATTCTAGAATTTAGAAATGACACTTAAGAGGTTATAACAAATAGGAAAAGTCTAATGTTAAATTAATGTTAATAATTTGGGAAGATTTTTCTTTCATGTGTTTCACAAGCCTTTCAGTTCTTCAGCCTGCAGTAAGTTAGAATTATTTTAGTGTGTTTCAGGAGTGGGAGAGAGTTTTTCTCAAATTAGTATGCTCTATTACATTACCGCATACTTGCATTTATTTTACTTCTCTTGCAAAGTGCTGCATGTCTCAATAAATTATGTACTGAATTGTCATAGAATCACAGAATCCCAGATTGGAAGGGAGTAACTTGTATCCATTACACATTTTTCCATGTGACTTCGTGTAAAATGAGTCTCCATCTTCTTTGTAGCCACCTTTTATATACTGGAACACAGTGATAAGGTCTCCCTAAGCCTTCTTTTGTCAAGGCTGAATAAATTCTGTTGTCTCAGCCTCTCAGCCTTTCCTCATATTTCAGTCTTCCCAGTCCTTTGATCATCTTTGTCGTCCTTCTCTGGAAACTTTCCAGCCTGTCCACATCTTTTTTGTATAGCAGTGACTAATATTGAACACAGTCGTCCAAGTGTGGGCTGACAAGTGTCAAGTAGAGTGGGATAATGACTTCCTCACTTATAGGTGGCTCTGAGGTCAAGTGCAGGTTTCCACTAAATTTAGATAGACACAGGCATTGTAAGAAAATGGAAAAGTAAAATGAAAATATAAAGCAGATTAAGTAGAAATCTTTTTTTTCGGTATGTGTGCTCCAAAAAGCTACAGATTTTGCGTATGAAATGGTAAAAGCAATAACACTTCCCAAGACTATTCACAGCAACTAAGACTATGATCAGACTAGAGGCAGAGTGGAATGGGCTGTAAATTGGTGGTTGGTTCGTAAAGTGTCCAGATTGTGTGTCTTCAACCATTTCTTCTAGTGGTCAACAGATTTCTTCTGATGAAGTATACCTTTGCTTGTTGATAAACTTCTAAAGGATGACATAAACACAACTATTTATTGTGCATCGAATTAATAATTTTGCATTGTGAACTGGGCCTAATTATAGTTTTTATGAAATGATAATTTTTTTTCTCAGCAGTATTTCCTTTCTGTGGAAAATGGAAACTGCTTCTCCTCCACAAAAAATAATCTGCACTTACTTAGTCTTGGTGAAAAAAGTGTATAGCTGAAAATAACCGTCTGGGAGACATGGAAAAAATCAGTCTTGAGTTCAAATATCAGAATGTTGTATTAGTTCCAGTTTAAAATGTTTTGAGTCAATTTGGCATTAAGTCAGACTTTTTAGTGTCCTAAAGAGCTACAGTTAGGCCCTACATATCTTCCTATTCCCTTATGGCTTAGGCTACACAGCTGGACTATGTGTATAATAATTCACTGCTGCCAAGTGATTCCTCTTTTGGTTGTGGTGAGTCAGGAAGTGGGAAGACCAAGTGTCATAGGAGGTGTTCTGCCAAGGAATATTAAACTGCACATTATGGTTTTGATTTTTTCATTTGAATTATTGTATGTAGGTGAAAATCAATATTTTGTAGCTACATTTTGCATATTCTTTGCTAAGGAAATGTTGATATTCGTTCTTCTTCCAAGCATTCAAAATCCAAACACTGTCTAATAGTTAAAATGTTGTTTCTTGACCTTTGTTATGGTATTAGTGTTAAACTGAGCTTATGCTGGACATGTTACTTGAATTTCAGGAATGGATACTGTGAAGACAAAATGTCTAGCACAAGATGTCTTTTGGGAGACCTTCCTGGTGGTGGATCCTTGACTGTAGTTTTCACTATAACATCTGAAACACTCGCAGTGCAGCATACATCAACATGCTGTGTATCAGTGTTCAGTGCCTCCAGTGCTTTTTAATTTAGGGAGATGGTTCTCGACTCATCTTCCTGACTCCTCTTCTGTGTTGGTCATGCATAATGATGAAGAGACTTGTGTTTCCCGCTATCTAGATTTCTTTCCTGTTCTACTGCCAATTTTGTAAGATTCAAGAGTTTTTAAAACATTAGTTTGAGTTGGATTCTTTATTTTGGCAGGTACTTTACATTGGACTCACAACATAAAAGGATTGACAGAGCTGGCAGAAATGACCCTGCTCTATAAATTGAGTGTATCACGTTCTTGCTGATGTAGCTGTAGTTGCAGCAATTCAAATATGATCTTTTAATTGCTACAAGTATTTTTTGTTCAGTCTCTTGGGACAAAAATAGTCTTTAGCAGTGGACCCAGCTCTTGTATTCAGCTCCTAGCCTGGGGAGAGTCTGGTTAATATTGTATGTCTGAGCAGAACGTTAACCTGTGTTTCTCACACTGTAATTTTAGTTCATTCTTTGTTCAGTCATTTCACAGTAACTTCTAACAAATTATCTCATTAAATTTAGTAAATAAGACCTGTTCTACTTGGCTGCATGCACCATTGATTGTATTAAATAACTAATTAGATGCATAAGCCTTTTAATAAAAAAAAAAAATTGCATCCTCTCCCAATTCCATAACCCAAACAATCTGATGGTTTGTGTAGCAGCAGTAAAGTGAAAATAGTTTGAAGCACCAGGAAGACACCTATTTGCTATACAGTACATTCTAATGGCTTTGTCAATGAAATATTTTGAAGCTGGGAATTCATAAACATTGCAATGTCTGCATATTATTTTAGCTCTCCGCAGCTATTTGAAAGGCACACTCTTCCGTGAATGAAAATTCTAACCTCAACATTTGAATCCTTGTCATTTTACTCATTTAAGCTTTTGTTTGGATCCTCTTCCTGATGGATTAAGCAAGCAGCTGCTCTTTGATCATAGCATCTGTGCCCCTTATTTTGACTTGAAGTTTCAAAATGTGCTGTTCATGAAAGGTCTAAGCAAATCGGTTTCTTTTGTTTGTCGTGTTCAAAAGAAAGCAGTTTGAAGACTATTAAGGGTGTTGCTGTGCTACTGTCAATGTTGTTATAGTTTAGAATGTATTATTGTTTTCTCCTACGTGGATGCAAGGTTCTTGGCAAATGACAAGAAATATTACTACCGGAGAGGAATCATTATTTAATTTTCTATTAATGAAAGCGCTTTGGAGTAATTTTGCTAACTGAAATGCCAGTATAGATGGGTCTGATCGCTAGCTGAGAGTAACAGAAATACAAGCAGATAATGATGATGCCATTTTTTTGATACTGACAGAAGAAACAAGAAGCAAAATGGCAGCCCTCTGCGCACCAAGTGCAGATGGTAGTGCAAGTGAAGACTTGGTAGGCCAACTGTTATAACCATTTACTGCATTTACTTCTTTTATGTTATTTTCTTGTTGTTGTCCTAGACTTTGTGTCCTACATGGATAAGGTTTGTGGTTTGGCACATTAAATTGTACCCCAAAAAAGCAGACAGAAGACAGCAGCAAGTATTTTTGCTAGTGCTTAAATTATGCAGTACACAATTTACTAGCTTTTAGAACAAATGTTACAGTTCTACCTTCTCATGGAAACCTAGTGGTTTATATGTGTGAACTCCTGAATTTGTTTCTGTTTGCTGTTATCACTGAGAGATTGCAAAAGATGCTGAACGTTGAAAGCTGCCCCTCTTTCCCGAAGCTCTCTCTACCTCCGATTGCTCACACCACAGGGGCAAAGAAAGATTAAATATCCCTAGTCCATCCAGCAATGACTGAATTCTGCTCGTCTCTAAATCATCATGAAGAAGATCCTGTCATGATCTCTTTATCCTTTTTTTTAACCTAGGTCTGAAGGAAGCAGCAGTTGGAGGTTTTTGTTCCTTTTGCATACTTATGTAGTTAACAGGTTTTAGGCAACCATCTGATGGCTACAACAGGCAGAATTGGGGAAGATCCAGGAGACTTAGGATCTTAACAGGGACCAAGCTGTCCCTCTGGGGAGAAAGGAGCGAGTATGAGCAGTTGTGGATTATGCTCTGTGCTTATAAACCAAATACTTTTTTGCCTTTCTGCTTGTATTCAGAGTTTGCCTTTGTGGTCACTACTGTTCCTTTAAAGCCTTTGCTAACTGTCTGGAAATTTCTTTACATTTTTTTTTTCCTTACATCTGTAAAGAGATGATCCTGGAAGCATGGCTAACCATCCACAAAACAGGGCATTTTCTTTTACAATGAAGATACACATTTGCCCTCTTCATTTCTAACCTTGATGCCAGTTCAAGTCAAATCAAGCCTGCGTTTATTGACTTGCCAGAGTTTACTGACAGAAAACATTACTCTTGGCAAATTACAAAAGGGCTAGGAGTATCAGACGAAATAAATGACGCTTCACTGCAGTAATATAAATGACCTAAATACCCAGTTCTAGTGGAGCCTTTTGGTGTGTTAAAATAGATGTTTTGTAGAGTACAAATTGCACACTATGTAGAAATGTCACCATAACAAAATATCTAACCATCTTTTAAGGAGCTCTATTAATCAAACATGTTCTCAAATAAACGCAAAGCTGTTGTAATTACTATTTTATTGATGGTTAGTAGCACGTTGTCTGTGTGACCTCTTTGGAAGAATGTTATCTTTCATCTTTTCAACATGCTGGCACATCCCCAAGGCTATGAAAAATCAAGAGTCTGGGGATGTAGGAATTAAATGCATTTCCAAATGCTGCTTTTCCCTCCCTACATTTTCTTTTGAGTCAATTTGCCTTTTTTTTCCTAATTCTAAGACCTTATTTATTTTACATGGTTTCTAAATTTGGATGGCACCTCCTAATTGTAAGTGATTCAGCTTTAACATTTTTCTTTGCAAAAGCACTGCCATGGCTTGCCGAAATGCTGAGCACCCACCTCACTTGCTAATTTCCACGGGAACTGGAAGTGTTCAGCTTTCATGGAAATAGCACTCAAGATGTCTCAAGCAGAGGACTTAAAAACTGTTGCTCCAAAAATGGCAGGCTGGCTTTTAAAATACAGCCCTATATTTGAAGTGTTTTTTTTCTGCGTTAGTTTTCTCCATCTTAGTTTGATTCTGAATATGCTTCGCTGAGACAGTTGGGGTTGGGGTGGGGCATGGATTCCAGGCACGGATGCATCAAGGGAGATGTGGAGGATGGGGGAATGATGAAAGCCCAGGGTTGGCACCCAAGGCCATAACTGGTTCAATGTCCCCTGCATGACTGTGTGCCCTCAAAGCACTCTGTGGCTGTGTCTGCTTGGGCTGATCCAGCACAGACAAGTTTTAACACTGGTCTTGCATCCAGCAGAGATGAGAATGGAGAAGCTTCATTTATGATCCCATATTTTAATATGGTGATGTGTAGAGGTGAGAGAGGTTCAAATTTGAGGTGTCCCTGGATTTCTTGATAAATTGTACTGATCAGAGGCTCTGTGTCTATTAGGACTATCTGAACCAGGTAACCGTGAACTAGAGCAATTAGAAGGATGAGCTCCTTGGGCAGGTTGTCTCTGTTAATGCAAAGCAATGTTTATTGAGCACTACAATATGGTAACATGCAAGGGAATGGCACTGCTTTGAAATCCTGCCTGATGTTGCTGTGCTGTGCCTAGATGAGATGATCTTTTAAGGCAGTTGCTTTAGTTATCAAAAGGAGAGTTTCAGTAATGGAGACAGGGCTGCACCTTTCTGTAAGGAAGGTAGGTAAGCAGCTGACATTCAGGTTTTTCTGCTTTTACTTACTATGTTTTCAATAATTAATTGTACAGAATTGCTGCTGAACAAGAGCGTACGCCTGCAAATGCCATTACTTTGGTACTTAAATAATACATTTAGATGTCATTTGAAATTAAGCAACTTTTAAGTGCTGAAAAGAAAAGGAACAAAAGGAAGATTACTGAATGTAGAATTGAAAAATGTTGGGTTAGGGATCAAGTGAATGCCCGAGAAGTTAGACCGTCGAACTTGCCTTCCTTCCCTCTTGAAGGTGCAATGGAGAGGAGGTAATACGGCTATGCAGGATCACTGCAGTTTTTCCCTCAGAGCATTTCTGAGTCATAAACTGAAATGCTAAACATCTGTCAATTTTGAAATAATGGGACAAGAATTTTTACCAAAACAATTTCGTGTGGATATCTTATTTCAAATTTCTTTTTTTTTCATTCAATTTTTCTATTCTTTTTCTAGGTTTAATGTATGCTTTTTAACCTGCATTTGTAACCTTTCTTGATGCTTGTTTAGTCATACATTTTATGGAAATTCCTATAATAGAAATCCCTGTAATGGGATTTTTAATTTGCCTTTCCTGCTGCTCAGCCAACCATAATACCATGGAGAAATGTTCTGTCTTGAGGGTAGGAATAAAATTTATGGAAATAAAATTGATATCTGAGATTTGTTCTTGAAGGTCATCTGTGCTTACATCTGCCCTCTGTCTACTGCGGTGATATGCGTGTATGCGTAAAAAGGAGAGCGAAACTCCATGACTGCATCCTTTCCAAGTGAATACTATTTAACAGCCTGTGTCTGACCGTTTTAAAGGCCTGCTGAACTGCATTACTGAAACTGCAGGTTGCAACTTACAAATATGCAAGTTAATTACTCTTTCCTCAATTGTGAAAGGCTTATATAAGGGTTTCTTTTTAAAATGTATAATTGCCTTGAAGGAAAAACTGCTATTATTTGCAGGAGAACACATTGTATAATAGAAGTCAAAGCAAGAATCTACCCTGAAGCTTGCTCTCACAGATGCAGATTAGCCCAGATCCCCTAAATATAATGTCCTGAGGGACAGGTTGATGGGTACTTTGAACTCAGCTGCATGACTGGGAACTTGTGCATTTTGAAACACATATACTTTATTTTGGGGAGCAACACTATTTCATGTAATAAACAAACAAACAAACAAAGAATTCTTTGGATATATTTAAGCACATATCTTCAACCAAAAATAGTATTGCATTTGTAGAGCAATTTGGAATATTCCGAATCCAAAGTAACTGGGAAAATTCAAAATATGCTGCTGTGAAACCTGTATTTTAATATAGCACAAATAGTTTAAGATGCCGTTGTTTCCGGGTTCAGTTTTGGAATTGTAAGGTGGTTAAAAAAAGCCACTAAATTCAGCACAAAAGCAGTAATTACGTTCTCTCTGGAGCCAAGCTGATGTCTAACACAGCTCCTTTTGACTTTTACTATCTGTGGGTTTTAATGTAGGCGGAAAACTTGCCACAAAATGATAATCGGATAGTACTCGACATTTCTAAAAAATGGTTTTTTTTTCCCACCAGATTTGCAGCCTACACAGTGAAGTTATGTGCTTGTATCATGAGAAAATGTAATTTAGGAAAGCAGCAATTCACTGAATATAAAATCTCAAATGGCAGAGGAGAATTCAGTTTCAGTATTTTATAAAAAGAAAAATGTTAGTAATCTCCTATTCATGTAATTTTATCTTGAATATTTACAAATTCATATGAAGCAGAATGTACTGTGCGGATGGATTTTTTACAAAGCAGTTGGTACAAAACTCATAAGATGAAGCAGAGTACAAGTAAAAGCTTTTTTTCATCTACACAGGAAAAAGCCCTTTTCATGACCACTGATTATAAATGGGGTCCAAAATAGGTGTTAGTACAAAACTGGCATAATACTACTGGCATGAAGGAGAGGGTTTTAACCACCCTCCCTTTAACTGTAATGATTGCTGTGCTAAGGGCATATTTAAAGTCTGAGACAAAAGAGAAGAATAGAATTTAGAAAATTCCATGTGTATTTAAATGTAAGGTCTTAAAATAGAACAGAATTATGAGGGAGTTTTTTTCTAAACAAACGGCATTATTTTGGAAAGTGTCTTATTAGGACTTACTGGTTCCGAGTATTCAGTTGGTTTTAGTTTGGTTTTGCGTGTGTTTTACATCAGATTCTTCACTGTATATGTCAGAAATAGTAATTATTTTATTAAACTTCAAACTGGTTGTTCTGTTGATAGGGACATGGGGATTCCCTTAAGCTTGTGCAAGATAAATACACTTACTGTGGCCATTATAAGTATATTATTATGTGTTATAGGTGAGGAATCTTTGATGATGGTTACTGAATTACCATGCTTTCGTAGACCCAGTTTAATCGTGCCTTTGTTTCATTAGGCTAGCATGCTCACACCATAGATTAATCAGCAATTCTTGAATTAGGAGTACATGTAAATAAAATAACACCTCTAAAATATTGCATCATGATTGTTCCAAGGAATTCAAAACAACTGCTCAGTTACAAAGCCTTTCAGGAGTGGAGTGTGTAACTGCAGCCTGCTGCTGTCTCAGCCTTGTCTAAAGGGTAAAGTGGAGCAAAAAGTTCATTAAATTCATTATTACTGTAAAAAAAACCGGAAGCTTAATTCACATCATGCTGGAGGAAATGCTGGAAGAAGCAACTATAAAGACCCAGCTTCTGTGTAAGTATTATTTAATATCTATCATATACCATGTGAAATGCCTGCTCTCATAGTTGCAGAGGTCAGTGACAGCAGCAATTTATTCCAGTCACAGAACAGGTACCACGGGTTTGTATTAGCAGAAAGTGGGTGCATCTTCCACTACTTGCAGTGGCATATGATGGTCAAGTTGCATGATTGCAGCTCCCAGATACTGCCAGAAAGACCAGAATAGAAATAAACTCTTACAATATTCCTGATTTTGTCTTGAGAACTTAATTTAATTTAATTTAATTTAATTTAAAATGTTTTGTTAAGATTCTTTTTAACATATCTGTTTGGATGTCTTGAATTTTATTTGCGATTCAGAGCCATTCCAATAGAATGAGTTTATTTGACAATAAGGTTTTTGATTCATATTTGAACTGCCACATATGCCTACCAGCTTTTCCAATTCTTTGATTTATTTGGGACTGTGTTGTTATGAGAATCTTGATAAAAGTTGCGTGCAAGGCTGTGATTTGTGTTGAACCTCTCCTAGACTTGTGGTAATAATACAAGTGACAAGATAGGTTAGTGATAACCTGTGATGTTAACAGTGCAGCTGTCATTTGCCAGAAATGATGGTAGACAAGCTACTTGCACTTGCTCTTTTGTGTCCTAGAGGTGTTAAATGAAGCAAGCTTCCAGGAGGGAACTTGTTGGAAAACATGGAAAGAGTAACTGAGAAAAGGAGAAGTATATTCAAGATGTCCAGCTCCAAAGGTATTAGCTCTTTCTTACAGCTTAGTGGGAGGAAGTAACAAGTTCCTAAAACCAGCTCAGCTTCCTAAACTGCAACAGATCAGGACCTTCAAAGAGAACTAGCTGTTTGTGAAGTACTTTAATTTATCCCTCTGTAAACTCATGCTTCTTTCCGAATTGTTGATATCTGATCACATGATTGTATAGTTACCAGTTTGAGTTCAAAGGGAGCCCTAAGAGGAAGAGGTCGGCATCCTCTTGGCAGCAGCATGCAAGTTTCAGCAGACCTTCATCAGTTTGTCTGGAAGCATCACCAAAGCCTCACCTTCATTCCTCGGCAGAAGGAAGGAGATTTTTGCATTTACCTTGTTTGTTGAGTTTGTCTTAAGTTCTGAAGAAAAATTATTTTTGTAAGAGGGAAGATAATTTGGGAAAGATGAAGAATTTCTTATAAGAAGTTCCTCATGAAGCCTGTTGAAAAAAAGAGCAAAACCGCAACACAGTTTTATTACATTTTTTATTTCAAAACTGCCTTCTACTTGCTGTAGAGGAATTATGTATTGTTTTAAAAGGAAGAAGGTAGCTCTAAGTCAAACTTTCAATTGAAAAAAAGGCATTTGCAAACCATGACCAGAACATTTTGGCTTGCTCGATGTCACCGTGGCTTTCAGGAGATGAAAAAAAGATGGCAAGTACTTTGTAGAATGCAAACCTAATCTCAAAGATTTAGAGTACATCTATTCATAATTTTTAAGGTTTTACAGCTGGGTTTATAAGTGGTGATTCAGCTAAAAAGGTCTGCAATGTTCTTTAACCATTTGGGAAACATGGCCTTTTCTTTTATAAATATTTCTTCTCCTAATAATTGAAAATGTGAAAATAGATATGGCCACCTATTTTTATCCAGAGTTGCTCTTTTATTTAAAAATGAAAAGTTGACATCTCCTGCTCTTTCTGTAGAAGAAGTTTGGATTATTTCTTCAAAGCACATATCAAAAGAAGGAAAAATTCTCAACTTTCTATTTTTTTTGCAAGTATACCCAGACTATTTTTGAATACTTGAGTGACTCTTGATATGAATCAGATGTATTTCCCTGGATTTTGCTATTTGACTGGTTCATAATAGCTCCTGGTAGACAGTGTAATGATGTACTATTATCTTGATATCTTAATTGTTTTAAAAGGAAGAACACTTTAAATGCTTTGGATGGCAAAGGGGGAAGCAGAAGATACTCCTTCACTGACATTTTTCGAAATAAGGACTAGCACTGTACCAGTTTCTCTACATACTCTATTGAAAAAACTCTTCTAAACTTTCTGCTGACAAAGAAAACCTACAAAATGGCTTTCTGTGTTATGAGACAGCGTTGGGGTCACTCTGCACCCATGGATGAGCCAAGGCCCAAGGGAGGGTTAACACCACTGCAGTCTTGGCCAGCCCGCGAGTGGCTATCCCATGATGTGGGTGGCTGCGTACAAGCAGTGAGCGGCTGGGATCAAGCGAGTGAACGTGTGAAGTATTCTCTCCAAGATTTTAGATTTGTTCTATTCACTGATATATTTTATTTGAAGATGGAGAAACTAACACAAAGAGCCTGTATTAGAGAAACTAGTATCAAAGCAAAGTAATAGTGTAGTCCTTGAAAAGAGAGATAAGAGGAATGCGATGCTGGAAAACTTCCAGATATACATTTCAAGAAATAATTGCTATGTGTTTAGGAAAAAAAAAAGGCTAAATAACTCTTTAAGGCTGTTTAGAAGAATATTGCATGAGACAATAAAAGTTCCTCTTTAATGTTGAAAGACCTTCGTTGGAACGCTAAGAGTTGCATTAGGAAATTAAGCATAGGAAGTATGTATATGCTAATGGCCACACATAGTTGTATATTATACATAAATACCAGAAGGCACTGTGGAATAAGTAAATATACATAAATTTATTTAAGCATTAGGTGAAATTTCACGAAGAGCAATTTGTGATGCATCCTTTGGGCAAATGCATCTGTGATTAGAGAACTATATGCAGGTTATGCTTTAAAACAGTTGGAAAAATGGTAACAGAACCTTTCCAGAATCTCTTACAGAATTCTCTGTGTTAAACTCAAGCCTGAATATTTACTGCTTTTTATAGTATTCAACAATGATGAATACCCTGTAAAATGACTAAAAGTCATTGTAAAAGTCCTTAATGACTTTTCATGGGAGTGCATGGATAGAAAATGTCTTCGGGCAAGCCCAGTAGGTATTAATGCTTAAATAATGTGATCTTGCTTAAATTAAATGCATCCTGTATATGTCAGACGAATAATTATATATACGACAGGGTAATTTATCACTTTTTGTGGGAGAGGGTCAACAGAGAAGGATTTTCCTTTTCCCTCTATTTCTATTAATTTTTATATTGTTCGGCACAGGAGAACAGCTAATCATATGGAGGAAAATATTAAATATTTTTACTTAAAGTATTTGTGTTTTGAAATGTAAATCTTGCATTCTCTGCTGTGAAATGCTTGACTTTGTTAATGAACACAGAAATAACTGTATGAAACAGTGTGCTTTTTGTCTCTTATTTTTAATTGCAAGCAAATTTGCCTTTAAATCAGAAGCACACTGCTGGTGGTAGAGTAGTGGCGAAGATAGCCTAAGAACCACTTTCATATGATAGTAACTTCATAAAAGTAGCACATGCAGGCCAAATAGGGTTTGGAAATCACTGGACGCTGAGGATACAGTCAACCACTTGTGAGCAAAAGCCTTGCGGAAAGGTTCAGATGCTGTTAGAGCTTAACTTGATATTTATGCTTTAGTTCATGTCAGATTTTTCCATTTTAAGCTCTGTCCGGAAGCTATTAATTCAGGTATGAAAACTTGCTACAAGCTGCAATTTTTAATGCAGCGTGTCAAGGTAGAAAACCAGCAGAAATTGGTTCATCAGGTTTTGAGTTCCAGGAATCTTAGAAAAGCCACAGAGACCAGGAAATCTCTAAAGGCCTGGCTGAAGCTCAGTAGAACCAGACATTAAATGAAATTCAAGTCAGACCTATTATTATACAAATGAACAGAGGAAAATTATTTTTAATTAAAAATTAGGTAATATATTTCTAATTATTTCAGGTAAATCTTTGGAGAACATGCCACACTACAAAAAAAATCATTCTAAGGTCAGTGTGAGGTGTTTTACTGCTTGTTCAGCATGTTCTTAGAGGGAAACAAGTAGGAAAGAGTAATTACCTGTAAAACTAGTAGTCCAAGACCCCAGGTAAACTCCTCCAGTGTGCTTTGACAGGCTGGTTTGGAAAGGCGTTAGAAAAGTCTCAGCAGCTTGTTATGGGCTTGGCTGAATACGAACTGTTTTCTTACTTGCGATTGCTTTATAATTAAGGCTTTTAAGCAGCCTTTTAACTTGTTCTGATAAACTTCTGATCTTGGAGGAGCATATGTGTTGATCAGAACTTTTTTCCCCCCTCTTAAAAAGAAGAATAATGTTTTGTTTAGGCTCATTCTGTGTTGGTGCCTTTCATTCTGAGCAGAAAATTTCTGCTTTCTTTAGCTGCGGTGGTGAGCAGCGATGTACACTTTATCCTGCCTTGAATTACTGATTGAATACTAGGATTTCCTCC
The DNA here is from genome assembly GCF_017976375.1 of Cuculus canorus. Taxonomy (NCBI): domain Eukaryota; kingdom Metazoa; phylum Chordata; class Aves; order Cuculiformes; family Cuculidae; genus Cuculus; species Cuculus canorus. Next base: position 134,827,535 of record NC_071402.1, on the reverse strand, counting down.
TGTTGCCCTGTGGAAGAAATGGGAGTATGTTTAACACGCAGTTTCTGTGTCTACTTGGAAATCCCTCATCTTGGTTGCAGCTCTTGCCTGTAGCACAGCCACCTACAGCCCCTCACAGCCCTTTCACTCTCCTCGTCCCATAGATCTCCCTTGCTGTTGCATCTGTCTGAGTTTCGCCTGTAAGGTTTAGTGTACCTGGTGATGAACTGGCATAGTGTCCTTCCTCTGTTAATCTGTATACAGTTCTCATGCTGCAAGGAAAGCACGTGCTCGCTCCTCCTGCCTCTGCTTCTGGGCAGTAGAAGGTGGTGAAACTGTTCAGTAAGGCCTTTTTTTGAAGGGTTATATAGTAGTTAATAAAATTTATGTTCCATCAGTATTTCCCTTTTTAGGTTTTATTTGTTCAAGAAGATTTAAATACCGCTCCAAGAGCAGGCTTGAAGTGTGGGAGGTTGCCTGCCTTTGGGTATCAGAGAGTGGGCTCGTCTGCCTGCAGGACTGGGGCTGCATGACAGCCGCCTTAGGGCGTGAGTTTCCATTTCTGCTCCTAATGAGGTTTCTCTCTTCCACTGTGGGATGCAGATGCTACAGCCATTGTTTAAATAGGAAAGCTAGCTTCCTAACCTGAAATTATGTGGTATGAACACTCTTCCCCTGTAATGTCATGTAAGGAGAACAGAAAAATGTAGGATGATAGAGGAGTGGAATGAGGACTTCAAGGGTGGTGTCTGGTGGAGGATTGTGGAGTCAATACAAATAATGCAGATGAAAATGGATGAGGGAAGACAGTAGGAAAAGGGAAGTAAAGTGGTTTTCACAAGGGTCTCTCTTTCTGGCATTCCGTCGCACTAACATCCACAAATGTCTTAGCAGTCGTAGGTGCAGCTTTGTCAAAAATAGTCAATTGTAACACTGGTTCACAATTGGGATTTTTGAAAGACTAACTGAGTTGAATACCCAGTTGTTTATAAACATCAGGGTTAAACAGGCAAAGAAATTAATCCCTTCCAAAGGAACTGATATTTTGGCTAGAGGTAGGGGAATGACCTGTGTGTGAACTCAGTAATTTCAATAAGAGCTGCAGTGTTTTGTTGTGATTTAGATTTTGGGTAATGTTGATTGTATCAAGTCACATAAGTCAATTTAACATTGTTCCTCTAAATTCTATTTACACAATCATCTCCACATTCTCGTTGTCACTTTTTTTTTAGAAATCAGGCACTATGTTGACTTGGGAATGTAGTCTCTGCTGCAGCATGGCCTCTAAGGCTTAGTTTGTGCTGTAAAAAGCACTTCCCCTGCTTCTCCAAGCGTGTTGTAGCCCACACCGCTATCATCTCTGAAGCAGATAATGCAGCTGATAGTGTTGTGTAAGAGTTTGGTAAGTATACCGGAAACAGCAATTCTTTTAATGGAGATAGATCTTGCCAGTGGGAGCCTGGAGCGCTGGAGGCAGTGCTTGAGTTGCTCTCGTGGATGCCATGCAGCTGATGTGGTAAGAAAGAGCTTCTCTGCCTCCACTCTGGCAGTCATTTCAGTCCACGTTTGTGGGGGTGCTGCTGTGTGCCCCCAACCTCCCACAGGACTGATCTGGATAAAAAGTAACCTTGCAAATAAGGGAGTTAGTTATTACAGATTAAAGATCAGTTTACCTCGCAGGAAGAAGCAAATTTCTGATCTCTCAGGCTTTTGGATGGTTCTGAGCTTGCAGAGCACAACTGCAGAAATCAGGTGGTGTTTCTGCTCTATCTGCCGGAAACACACAGGATCAGATGCTGCCAATATTAAAATCACAGTCCCTTCTCAGGAAATCTGACTTGGTATCTTTCCAGTCCAGCAAATGCTATTTAAAGCATAAGCAGGCAGGAAAGAAAAGAAATCAAAATACTACAGAAATGAAGGAAAATATCCTGAGTTAAATGCAAAGCTTCAGGGTTGTTCCCTTGAAAGTAAAACAGAGATTTTGAAAGCTGTGCTGGAATTCATTCCCTCAAGACATTTCTGTGGATTTCTTTCTATGGATGTTTTATTTCTAATAAGACACCTCTGCGGCTTTACGTTTTTTTATTAAGTCATAGAATCACAGAATCGTAGAATGGTTTGGGTTGGAAGGGACCTTTAAAGGTCATCTAGTCCAGCCCTCCTGCAATAAACAGAGACATCTTCAGCTAGATCAGGTTGCTCAGAGACCCATTCAACCTTACTGTAAGTATTTCCAGGGATGGGGTTGCCCACCCCTCTGGGCAACCTGTTCTAGTGTTTCACCACCCTCAGTGTAAAGCATTTCTTCCTTTTATGTAGTCTGCTTCTCTTTTAGTTTAAAACTATTACCCCTTGTCCTACCACAACAGGCCCTGCTAAAAAGTCTGTCCCCATCTTTCTTGTAGGCCCCCTTTAAGTAGTGAAAGGCCACAATAAAGCCTCTCTGGAGCCTGGTCTTCTCCAGGCTGAACATCCTCAGCTATCTCATCCTGTCCATCCCTCTGATTATTTTTGTGGCCCTTTGCACCCACTCCATCATGTCCATGACTGTCTTGTGCTGAGAACCCCAGAGTTGGATGCAGTTCTCCAGGTGGGGTCTCATGGGAGCAGAGCAGAGGGGCAGAATCACCTCTCTGAACCTTCTGACCACTCTGCTTTTGATGCAGCCCAGGATATTGTTGGGCTTCTGGGCTGTGAGTGCACGTTGCTGGGTCATGTTCAGCTTTTCATCCACCAGTACTCACAAGTCCTGCTCTGCAGACTGTTCTCAGTCCCTTCATTCCCAGCCTGTATTGATATCAGGGATTAAGTCCTCAAAAGGTAGAAGAGATGTTAGGATAAATGCATATGTTAAGGTAATTCCTCTGTAGAACTTCATTCTATCTAATCAAGCCTCTTCTGCCTCTGAAGCCAGCTGTGGCTTTGTTTTCTTTATAGCCCGTCCATGAGACCTGTGGATTTAATGAAGCTATTAGAGAGAGGAATGTTGAGCATGTCTATTGATCTGTTATCTATATAACATGAACTGTTACCTGCTTTGGTTTGCTTTTCTGTGGTAACTCCACATTTCACAAACATCAGAGCAGAAGCCAAATACAAGATTTGCAGGAAGCATGAGAAAATAATTTCTTTTTGCTAGAGATATGATTGCATTACTAAATTGTCACAGTAAGTTTTTCCAGTTGCTTTTGCTATGAAGTTTGACTAATCAGTAAGACTCTTAAACATGAAGTTTCAGTGTATTGTATGGCAATTAGCTTGTAAAAAATGCCTTTCAAGAACAGCATCAGAGGTCACGGCACATTCCTTTTCTTGTATGTTAAGGAAGAACAGTCAAATATGTGTGAAATTCATTTAATCTTTTCAAATTAGGAAAAAAGAACCCTTTCTGCTTGGGAAAATCCAGAGCTCATGTGCATAGCCAGAGCCAGATGCATGAGGTCTTGAAGGTATATTGTATGAGAAGTAAACTCCCCAAAATGGTTAAATCTATTTTGTACTGGAAACTGATTTTCTAAATTAGCTTTCAAGTGTGCCGTCGTGATTTCAGTGATGTAATGAGGGGTTTGAGATTTGCCTGCACTGAAGTACACATAGCTCAGAATTATAATTAATTTAGGAATGGGCTTAAGCAGCACCCAGAACTGGTACATTAATTAAAACATTTGAAAAATAAAAGCCATTTTGGTGACTGTGTTTGTAGTGTTGCTTCTGAATATCTACAGTGCTAATGTGATTGCTATAATCTAGCGACAGCTGTCAGAAAGAATTAATTATTATTTGTCTTTATTCAGTATTTATAGTGTGTAAGTTGCTTGTTAGTATAATTGCTCCTGTTTATAAATTCTGCTTGCCTTCCTGCCAAAGGTTTAGTGACGTATTTTGTTTTGGAAATAATATCTCGGGTCTTTCACTTTCTGCATCTAAATTTGTACCCGATGGCTTGGTTATCATATCATCTCCTTAAATACAACTATAGTTCATTGTTAAGGGTTTTGAGGTGTCTTTGCTGCTTTGCTTCCTTCTGTTGTGTGTTATACTTCCTTGTGCTTTTTTTATCTACCTTAAAAGACTAGTTACATCCTTACCCTCCTCTGGCATATATTTCTGCTTTTATGACTTTTTTAAAGGCTTTTTTAATAGAAGGAAAGAAAAGGGCGTGCAGCCTCCGCCAGATGACCCTTCAGCAGTTTTGCAGAAGTTACAGTAATCCAAACGTGGGCTGCTTCTAGACATTTTAACTTGTCTGTCAGCCTGGTTAGTGGGATGTTTACTGAGTGACTATACTGGCTTTAAACAGCAAAGATTCTGAAAGAAGGGTAGGTAGGGGAAACGATGGCTGGAGCTAGGCCATTTCTCTGCTGCTTGAGCATTATTATGTTCATGAGAGTCATCAGACTTTGATAAGCGGGAGCACTCTGCTGAGATTCTGAACTGCAGAAGATTAGATGTAGTAAAACAACTTTGATGGAACAAAATAGCCCTTTTCATAGAATCATTAAGGTTGGAAGAGAACTCTAAGATCGTCAAGTCCAACTGTCGGCCCAGTACCACTCTGCCTACTAAACCATGTCCTGAAGTGCCATGTTTATGCACTTTTTGAACACCTCCAGGAATGGGGACTCCACCACTTCTCTAGACAGCCTGTCAATGCTCGACCACTCTTTAAAGAAATTTTTCCTAATACCCCATCAAAACCTCCCCTGGCACAACCTGAGGCCATTTCTTCTCATCCTATCCCTTGTTCCTTGAGAGAAGAGACCAATACCCACCTCACCACAACCTCCTTTCTGGTAGTTGTAGAGAGTCATAAAGTCTCCCCTCAACCTCCTCTTCTCCAGAATAAACAACCCTAGTTCCCTCAGCTGGTCCTCATAAGACTAAGTTAAGCTATTACTGAATGTAGAGGGCCCTTCATGGTGGTATCACTGGCTCACTAGAGTGGATAGTGTGGTCAGAGTAACCGGCTTGATATGGGGTTTTGATATGATAAAGACCTAACAAAATCATTTCATTTCAACCTTATGCTCTATTGCTGCTGCTAAGATTGAACAACACATTTTTTGCAGACTTTTGATTTAAAACCAATTACTGCCCACTGGAATATGGGTGAGTCTGGCCAATATTTGAGGAGATGTAGCCCAGGTCCGTCACTAGGATGCAGCAGAAGTGCAGTGTCCAGATTTGTTCCCCAGCAGCATCCCAGATCATCTTCCATTGCACCGTCACTACTAGAAGTTTTCTACAACACAGCATTTGGTCTGTTGCTTCAGGGTGGAAAAAAGCATTAAAAGAGAAGAAGCAGCAAGAAACTGGACTGTGGGGAAGGAATAAAGAGAGGAAGGACCATAAGGTGATACAATGGGAAAACAGCAGTTTTCCTGCTGAAACTCTTGTATTTCTTCATAATCATGGTCCTTCTTACACTGTACTGAGAGATTGGCAGGACTCTCCCAGCCTGTGACGTGATTTCTAGTTTGCTGGATACCACTCTTTGGTTGTTTTCATATAAAGTGAAATTCTCAATGAAGTGCAATTAATGTGTATGGCAAGAAAATACTGTTTGCAGTGTTTAGTGGTTCAATACATGAGAGGATTCCTTTTAAGTGTCTATTTTTTAAAAAATAGCAAACTATCATTACACCTCTAAGATGTAATATCTGTTGCTAGACTTGAAGGGGAATCAATGAACTTCTGTTACTTCTCTGTGCTCAGGGGAGAGAAAAATTCTGAAGTCGGTATCTAATTTAGAATAAACAGATTAAAAACAAAAAGCAGAAATTAAGCAACCTTTCCATTCCTGGGAAGTCTCCCATTGACTTGGAATGGAAGCTGAATTGAATTCTTATCAAGGGAGAAAATGTACTTTACAGGTGTTTTGTCTGTCTCAGTCTTCCCAAAGTCTCTTTCATAAGGAGATTTTATGCCTCCTGTAGCCAGCGGCCCTTCTCCTTCCACAGCCTCCCTACCCAGGAATGTGAGTGCTGTTTCTCCCTTGGCAGTCTGTAAGGATAGACTTCCTCATATGTTAAAGGACCTATGATGCGTTTGGGAAATTTTCAGTAAAGTTATGCAGTTGGTTTATGTTTTATGAAGCAAAAGCAATGCCCTGATTTTTTTTGCTGATTGCTCTAATTATTCTGGAAGTCATAACTGGCTATTGTCTTAGATTTGAATGTGATGTGGTTTATCCATTTAAAATACCTTGAATGCTGTTTACTTCCGGACTTTGAGTGTTAATTCTTACGTGCAGAGCTCACTATTGTCCCTTGAGGAGAGGAAATGGGGCCATGCAGGCTCTTCATTGCAGTTCAGATGTTCAAATGGTAGTAGAAGAGGTTGGGGTCAGCCTGATATAGCAACATAGCACCTCAGACTGCTCTCCCTTTGCTTTGCCAGGAAGGATCCTTATATTTGAACAAAACGTCTTAGAAGTCTGTATTCATTTCTTTTTTTTTCACTTTTTGTTTCAATTATCAACTCTTTTTTTCTTGTTGTGGCATAAACTGTGTGAGTGGGTCTAGCAAGGTTATCACAGAAATGACAAAGAAATACAAACCTCCAATACAAGTTTTACAATGTTAGGTTTGCAGTTTTTTGCTTTCACATTCATTTACATATTTGTTAGCACTGTGGTAACTGCTTTTACTTTATCATATGTGGTTCAGTTGCAAATCAGATAGATGTTTTATTTCTGTCCATACTTAATTAGGACTGTATGCGCTTTAGATGAATTGGCATCATTTAGAAGGTCGCTTCTGTGTATTGAGCCAAGTCTTTAGCATGGTTGTGCTGATGTCAGTCAGTGATGTTGTGCCAGGGCGATGTACACGGTATCAGTTTCATTGTCTGTAATGGGAATTACAGGAAAGATTAATTGAATAAAACCCCAGATGGCATTCCATTAAATTGGAAGCCACCAGTTCACAGTAATGGTTTTTTTTTTTTTCCTGTTATTGCCTTTTCATCTTTCAAGACTGGAAAATGCCGTTTCATTTAAAACAAGAGTCCTAGGCTTCCCTAAATGTTATTCCTTGAAGCAAAATCGAGTAACAATACAGATGCAAGAAGGGGAAAAAAATAATCCTGCAATGAGCTACCGTTTTCAGGTGTTAAAGCATTCCTGGGAAAATACTGTCTTAGAATGACATTTCTTAAGCTTGTTCTAATACTAGTGATCATTTATTTGTGATTGAATTTATAATAAATTAATTAAGCATGAAGAACATTGAGGAAATTCCAAATAATGTTATTTTCTTGAATTATTTAAATATGCATATAACAATTCAGTTTTCAAAGAGTGGTCTGCTTGCATTGAGGAAGGAATAGTTATTTACAGCTTCTAAATTTTGTTTCAGACTCTTTTTGTAACAATATGAAGATAAGAGTGCATATAAAATTATATACTTAATATAATATTATTATATTTGCTTCCTCCAGTATATTTTAAATGTGATTTTAAAATGTCATTCAAGAAGTTGAGCAAATAAAACACTTATAAACATAAAACCAGCAAAACATTTCCTTGTGATTTTTAACAATAACTATCTTGCATCTGTACACAAAACCTACAGTAACAACTCTTTCCAAAAAGCAACATGATGAGTGAGTACCAACAGGGTACAAGTGCACTGCTGCTTGTTTTCTTGCAGGTTACCTGTAGTTAGATTATATTCATGTAACACAACAAGGTATTTAAATACTTGTCTGTGGCAGAAGCTTCTGTAATATTTTCCTCATGGTACCTAAGTTTGCTAAAGGTAGACTTGAAAACCAGAATGATCTGATTCTGACATGTGGGAGAAGTGGAGAAGGAGTAAGATCATCATCAGATTTCTCTTGCATTATTACTGGGAATTTATGGTTTGTCTATTTTAATAATTAAAGGGATCATGTTTCCTCAAGAATTTATTTTCAGTTATGATTCCCAGCAAGATTTTTCGTGTAAGCTTACTTTTCTTCTCTCAGGCAAGCTTCTGAAACCCTTCTTCACTATCCTCCAGGCAGCAGTGGACTGGCAGTCAGCACAGACTTATGTGAAGGAGACAGAATTCAAAGAACAGCTATTAATCTGTCTAATGAATAAAATCCTTTGTAAGCACCATTACGTTTTAAAAGAGAGCAAGTTCCTGCATACTCACCAGATCTGATTACCATGTGACAATTACAGTAGACTATTGTAGAGGGTGAAAAGGCTTTTTGAGATATTGAAGCGTATAATAATGTACTGGAAGTCACTTTTAGTTTATTGATAATATTCAGTTCCAGGTTACATTTTATGGTACCTCTTCCTTCTGCATATGTTCAGCTCTTGTTTGATCTTATAGTGATAGCTTTTATGAAAGTTAATTGTGTTTGATTTAACTTTTTGTTTGACCTATCCCTTTACTAGAACAAGTCTTAAGTAGACTTCTAGCGTCTCTCTGTTTCCTCTAAATGGCCACGATCTATTATATGCCTGTAGGAGCATTTCTCTGCAAAGCGGTATCTGCCCTTTGAAACTGAATGGGACTGGCATATCCGTACTGTTAAATTGCTAGGGTTGATTACACTCTAAGAGTGTAGAGGGCTGAAATCTCAGCCCTTTTTATGAGTAGTGGCTCTAGTGTGAGTGGGGCAATCCACAGTGGCATCTCGGGTCACCAGCCTATATGTGCGGTGGTTTTGGAGAGCAGAGATGTAGGGAAAGGGGAATGTGCTCCTTATGTCTGGCCCAGAAAGGATTGCAGATAGAGAAGGATACAAAGAAGCTTTCTGAGAGTTATCTTAAAAGAAGAGGAGTTCCTGTATCAACTCATGAGATGAAAATGAACTAGTGCTGTCCTCTACCCAAAGATCCTTTGACCCATCACTGAGCGTGTCTACATCCTTTTCTGGCAGTCTTGTGTTTAGACAGGAGAGGAACTTTATTCCCTCTTCGCCTTCTGTCTCTGACCCTTGCCTTGAGCTGGTGATAGTGTAGGAACACAGTGATGGCCATGCTGTCAGCAACTTCAGTGTTGATTTAAACAGAAAACCTGCACTAGCCACAAGTCAGGTAGCCATGAATACATCCAGATTTTAGAGGGGGCATAAGTTTTTAAAGACAGAGGTAGTCTGATTTAGTGCTTTCAGACCATCATGTTTTAGGATGGGGTTCTTCAGGAGATCAGTGCTTGCAGTCAGCGTTCAAACCACTGGGGTACAAATCACTCTTGGGGACTATTGCTGAGACCAGTCATAACTGTGATGCAGTGGGAAGCTCATTGCGGGGCTGCAGATCTGCTTCTACCCATCTGGTATTACTTTAGCAAGAAGAGACTACCATCATAAATACAGTGAATTTTGAATAAAATATGGAATTTCCAATAATGGATCAGAATCTTAATTACAGCCCAAGGACTTCCACCACACTCTGGTCTAGTGATGTGTCTGGAATCGGTGGTCAGAAGCTCTGGAGTAGCAGTTGCAATTAACTGTAATCTGGGTTATTTATGTTGCTTATTATCTGCATAAAAGAGTAGATACTTCTTTCTATAAAGAAGTATCTATAAAGAAAGAGGCTTGTTTTATTCTTCTGAAATGAATTTTAGGCTGACGATAAACTTTGACTTGCTCTTTCTTTGTACAAGAAGTTATTTGAAATAGATACTTTTTATAGCTTGGCAAAAATAACTAGGAACACTGTAAATGGGAGAGTTGACAGATACAGTGTGAGGACTTGGGGTTTTTTTTTAAGAGCTTAATGGTTTATGCTTTCCATGCAGCTTGAGAGGAGTCACTTCTGCAGGTTCTGCACGAGGGGAGGTTTTGCTCTGAGAAGTGGCGGGTAAAAAAGCTGTAATGATGCAAGGAGCAGAAGAGTCCAATTTTTATTTTACAGTTTTCGCTTTCCTTTCTACTTCTCAAAGAGAATATCCCTCTCACTGTTTATCTCACTATCCTCTGTGAGTATTTTACTCAGTCTGGAGAGGGTATTGCTGGCATTTTGCTTTGCTTCTGAACAGTTTTCTGACTAAACCAGTGAAACAGATTAAATGTCGTGTTTTTCTTTTTTGCTTCAATGATGATGCAAAATAGATGCTTTTGGAAACAGCTTAAAGTTTTATGTGAAACACTTGACCTCTCAGTGTCTGTGATGTCAAGCTGGGTGGTAGTGGCCAGCTGTGATGACATTTGAAAAGGGACAGTGTTTCTGTGAGTAGTGATAAGTGCAGACTTAGGAGACTGCAGAAGGGTGAGAAAGAATTCTGTCATCACCCACAACCTCACATATCCCTGGTCTTCCAGACAGCCAAGGGGAAGAGAGGAGTGAGGCAAAACCTTCACTGGTTAGTTTAAGAATAACAATGTCCTGAATTCTCATGCTCTCTGAATGTAAAGAGAAAGAAAAAGTGGGAAAAACTACTCCTTTCTGTTTGCTGCCAAAACTTGATCTATAGCTTGGATAACTTCTTACTTGGAATTATCATGAAGAAGTAGTGCTAATTAATGATAGGCAATGTAACACTACCCTGTGCTTAGGAGAGGAAGGCAAAGCAGACAATTCCTTTAGTCATTTACTGCCATCAATCTTTTGGTCTTAATATTCTTGCAATCTAGTCATCTGTTAATGTTTAGGAGAATTCCTCCCAAAGAGATTATCCACTTCTTTCTGTTTTTAGCCAGATTACAGATAATTAGCAATCTTTAGATTCCTGTGTATAAGGAAGTGCAATGAGAACTGCATACAGACACGATATTTAATATTGCCCTTCTGGGAAGAACTAAGTTGCTAAGCCACTTAGGTACTCAGCAGGTCAGGGGGACTAGGTTAAGCCTTTCCTGATATATCGTAGCCTTTCACTGAACGCAGAGGGTTCACTTCAGGCTAAAGATAGGCTTCTGTTTATTATGTGTCTGATTAGATATCCTTCAGGATACAAACACAAATTTTTATAGTGCTAATCTATTCAGTCTTCTGACTTGGACAATATGTTATCTGTAATGTTGAGTGTTCTTTGCGTGAAGCCTTAATGTGTTTGTTTTTTAAATACAAGATCCTTCTTCTCCCTTTTTTCATTGTCATTTTTAGATAAATTTAAAACATTATGCCACTCTCTAAAATTATTATATTTTAACTTCAGCAATACCTATGCAAAAATAAAACCCATAAAAGCATAGTCCAAATACTACTTTCTGAAATAGAATTCCCAGCAAAAAGAAAGCAATACAAAGTTATTGGAATATTGTGTTTTTACCAGTAGTCCTATTTCTCTCACCTTGAACTTAGGGATGGGAAGCTGAATTTTTTTATACAGGCTTCAGATATTTAAGAAGCAAATCATAAAATCTTTTCTAAGACAGTTCAGGCTTCCTGATGCATGATGTTAAAGAGTTGTGCTTGACTCTTGTGTTTCAGGAACTATTTGTGTTTTACAGAATGCAGTTTAACAACAGCTAAAGCATAGCATTTCTGTGATTAGGAATCCGTCACCATGTAACATTAGAAATATAATAACACAATAAAGGATTGTGCGAGAGAGCTCGCACGTGGAAAAGTGGGTCAAATAGGAAAAACCTACAGTAGTTGATAAGTTTCAATTGTCACAGCATTAAATATTGTTGATAGGTGTGCATTTTTAGTGGCTTTGGCACATACTGTGATTAGGAATTTCTGTGATTAGGAATCCCTCCTCATGTTACATTAGCAGTATAATAACACAATAACGGATTGTCCGAGAGAGCTCACACATGGAAAAGTGGGTCAAATAGGAAAAACGTACAGTAGTTGCACTCATCACAGCATTAAATATTCTTGGTAGGTGTGTATTTTTAGTGGCTTTGGGACATACTCTTTTTCATTGAGTGTGATGCAAGAACTGTGCATGGTAGCTGGCACACAATAACAGGAAGAGAAAATATAATGCATTAATAAGTATGAAGTTTCTTAAATATGAAGTAATAATGGCATTTAATTTAGTCATAAATTGTTGAGGGGAATTATGTTGTACTATGCAGAGAATGTCACTCTTCCTTTGTTGTGGTCTTTCGCAAACAGTTAAACTTCCTACTTCTAAAAGGACTTCCAGTGTTGAACGTACAAAATTGTTTTTCCAAATGTACCAGTATAATATTTACAGTCTGGTTGCCTTGTTTCCCCACACAGTTAAGGTATTTGTATATCTAACAGCCTGGTTGCTTGCAAATCTGTAACAGAGAAGGCCAGCACTGAGCAGTATCACTGAGCAGTTCCGCTCCAAAGGGATGTGAGGACATCCTCTTATCCACCCCCTTGCTTAGAGCAGGTGGAGGCAGACCAGGTTACTCAGCGCTCTGCCCATTTCCAGTTTCCATCTCCCTATAGCCCAAGAAACTTTGCTGTCTTTCTAGACAGCCTATTCCCGTGTTTGAGCATCTTCATGGGGAGAAATCTTTCCTCACTTTTAACAGAAGTTTCCCACCTGCAGGATTGTATCTGTGGCCTCTCATCCTTTCCCATGAGGGCTCCAGTCCCTCTTTAATCCCTTCCGCAAGGCAGCTGAAGACAGTGGCAAGGGCCACCCTCACCTGCTCTCAACCATCGTGTGGTTCTGATGTAAATCCCATGCATAGGAGTGATGAGGCGCTGGGTACCACCAACCAAGGTCCTTTCAGCACAGCTCTAGGCTCTGACCTGCTGGGAGCGCACCTTGCTGGTTGGAAGGGATCATACTTTTCCATCTTGGATGCTTCATGGACATTGTAGGAAACTCTTTGAATGATCACTTTTTAAGTTTAAAAAAACCCCAAACCTTCCACTGGGGAGTATAACAGCTTTTATTAGTATGATTTATTAGTATGTTGTGCAAATTTTCATTCACTTTGAAAGTTAGTTGTATTTTATGTATAATATATTTATAAATATTTATTATATTATTGTAGACATCTCATGTATTAATAGTAAAATATAAATATACGAATGTTAAATATGTATACCTAATATATGAATACATAAAATTGAAATCTAACACAAAAAATAAGCGCATCTATATATAAAATATTGAAATAGATGATACAGTAAACTTGTATCATATTTACATAGGTTCAGTATGCATTTTATTACAAAACATCATTTGGTGAAGGGGAAGGTTATTTTTTAAATTGAGCTTGTTGAATGTTGTTTTTCTTCTTGCACTTCATAAATATGCTACCTCACATATTTTAATGTAAGAGAGCTAACAGGTGAACATAAAAGCACAGTCAAAAATTAGTAGATGTAATGAAAAAGTCACACAGTTTGCTGTAGGATCCTCCCTGAGTAAAGGTGATCTGCTAACATTTTTAAGATACCAAATAAATTAATAGGTCCACTAGGAAATAAAAGGATTAGCTAATATTTGATACCCTAGAAGAGGGTACAAATATGCAATTTTACTTTAATCCTGCAGCCCTCTTTCCTTCAATAAAAATGAGTGTTGAGAGAAGTTTGTCCAATGTTTTACACTAGGGAAGCATGTTTAGGGATGGGTGACTAGAATTCTCATTTGTTTGGCTGAATAAATCTCCTATCCATAACAGGAAATGTTGAGGTTATTTTTCTCTAATGTATAAGTGTGTAATTATGTCTTGGGAAAAAATGCTTTCCTTAAAAGTTAGCAGGGAAAAACATGTGAATGGTATGATACTGGGAATATATCATGAAGAACGCTTGTGTAATAGAGATCATCTCAGCATTCAGTTTGCTGTGCACATACATGATGCATTTTCCCTTACGGTTTTCCCTAGAAGTTCATGAATAAGGAGTGGGAGTGCAGTGCTCAGAGTATGAGGGTTATTTGCTGGTCAGCATTTTGCTTTCTGAGCAACATCTGGGAATTAGTTTCTGCTTATGACTGTGGGAATACTACTGTTTAAAAAGTTGAGAAATAAAGTTTCTTTCACCTGTAATATATAAATACATACACCATATATACAGTATGCAAGCACAGTGACTTAAAATATGGTCTTGTAGAAGAGCTTTGCATTTCAGTATTTTTGATAGTCAGTACTGTTCATATTTAGGTCATTCTTTCGTTAGTTTCAGAAGTGCATTACAGAATTTAGCCATGCAGGATTTTATGTACAGTATTCCCACACACCAGAGTAAGAAAAAGCAAAATAAAGAAGTAGAAGAATATGTGTTAAAATATAAATCCAATACTCAGGGTGCTGTATGCAGGTATTTAAGGGATTATCTGGGTAACTGAAGAACAAAAGTAACATCTGTTCCAAAGTGCATAAAAATAATATTAACTAATGCTTAAGTGTTGAAGACAGAAGAGTTAAAAAAATAATGAAGAAATTCAGGAAATATTCCTGTGTCAGGCTCTAAAGGAGGAAGTAGCATGGGGCTTTATAAAAGACTAGGTTTCCCCCCTTGTTTGTTGACAAGGAGAATGAACAGTGGCATAGCCTTGTTTAAGAGTTCTTTGCATGAAAAAAAACAGAAAATAATTCTGAAATAGAAATCGCTAATGGTTTCAGGAGTAGTTCTTTGTTGTGGTCCCTTTGCATGCTTGGGTCAGGTAGCAGGCAGAGCAAAAAGGAGTTTGGAAAGATCCTTGTGCTACTCCTGTTTGTGTGTCAACATTCTTAGCTTTCCTGAGCTTTGGTTTCCTGTTACCTTATCTTTGCACTTCATGTATTAGTAATTGGAAGGTTCGTGAGCCAGCAGAGCCTGATTACACTTCAGGAGAGACATTCCCTTAAAAGAGGTACAGCTATTGCTTACCTGGGAATCTTTGGGGTAGTTTTGATGAATTAACAGGCGATGAACCTTTGGAAGACCCTCAACATTTTCCAGTTCAGTGTACATCTGTGATTCCTGAGTAGGAGCTGGTTTTTAGGCTAGGGTAGTAGGCATTTTCAGCCACTGGGTATTGGACTGATATTGATTGTGTAGAAATTAATTGGAGATGTCTGTGACTTGTTCGGAAAGCAGCTCTGAGTGCCTTTAAACTTGCCATGATATTAATGGGTTTTCAGGGGATTGAGCTTGTCACAGTGCTTGCATTAGTACCTCAGTACAAGGGCAGTCTGTGTGGGGAAAAAAGTGATAATTTGACTTTCTCCTTACACTCTCATAACGCTATTGGGACTGGTTTCGGTATTTCAGCTGTTGAGAGCCCAAAGGGCTGTAAATAGCAGTGATTCAGTGATGTTCAGTCAAATGTCTGATTATCATTTAAATTTCACATCTACAAAGAAGGAGTGGGACTGGAATTGCCCTGGTGGAAATTCCATATGGGCTGAATCGGATTTCTTTAAACCAGCTGCTTGGTAGTATCTCATATGCCTGATGTCTTGTTTCTTCTTCAGTCATTTTATTTCCTTAACAAAGATCTGTCTAGGTTAGCTAATGAAAAGTTTCATTCATTTTGTTTCAGTGTTTTTTATACTTCTTGCATGGTAAGTGAAATGAATTGAGAAACAGCAAAAAGGCAGCAAGCAGAGATTTCAGATCTATGAATTCTTACCTGTTTTTTCCTTTTCTACTAACATGTGTTAGTCCGTATCCATACTAGTCAGGGCTCTGAGGAGAACCTCTGGAGATCACTCACTCTGGGCCCCTCCAGCTAAGCCTAGAGCTCTTTGGTAACTGCCAGTTTGTCAGTTTTCTGTCAGCAGAGGAATATTGATTCCAGGTACCTATAAGGTTTTTTAATTTATATGTGTACCGCTGAGAATTTGCTTGTAATATAAATTTGGATTTTGGATGTTTCTGCTAATTAATTCTTTTGCCTTGTACTTCCAATGGTCTCTCCTTCCTGGACACTTGACCTACACCCTGCATTATCAGGCTGCTTTGTTCCTTTAGATGCGTTTGGAGAAACAGGTAAAGAAGTGTTCACTTTGCACAGTCTTTTTGATATTCTGGTGGGCCTGTAGATCAAAATGAGGTGTTAGATAATTTGTGTGTATGTTTGTACATAGTTTAAGCAGTATCTGGGTTTACCCTGGAGCACAGATGAGTATCTTCAAACCAATTATCTCAGTTTGCCTTGGTGACTTCCAAAATCCCTTTTCTCTACAGCCTGTTGTTCTTCAGTTGTCTTTCTGATGAAAGAACTTTTTAGGCAGTCATAGTTCACACTAAAACTTCTGCCAGAGCGGTGTCTGGCACTTTTAATTTTGTTTTTATCAAAGATGAACTTATATCAACTATATTCTTATACATATAATGATAATATTACATTCTTTCTAAGGCTTTCTGATATCCTTTTACATATTTCATTACTTACAGTGATGAGCCTGCAGAGTAAAGGAGATTGCCAAGCTCTCGACTTCCTCAGGGGCTATCAAATTTGAAATAACGTGTTTTCTGTGAAAATAATTTGTTTTTCAAACAAAAAAAATATTTTAAAATATTGGTGTTTAAAAGATCCGCCTTCATTTTACAGAGCCAAAGATGTAATTCCTTTTTCTAGTAGACCATGTTTGACCAGCAGCCACATTATAGGCTTTAAAAAGTCATGTTCTTATGAAGAAACACTGGTATGTTTTTCCTTCTTACACATCCTGTTAGAAGCTATCTACAAAAATGTTTTAAGGCGAGTTCTTTTGACTGTTCTAAAGGAAAAAAAAAAAAAAATCAAAATCGATTCTGATCTCATCCATGATATGCACACATCATGAAATACAGTAAACTTCTGACCTGTTCTGTTCACTTTGTGACAGAGGACTAGAAGGAGTATGATAAATTTTTCATCTGCATCTCTTTCCTCCTGTCAGAAAATAAACTTAGTATGTATAACTTTTAAGTTAGAAATTTATGCTTATCGTTTCATTACAGATGCATGTGACTGCAGTATAACGTGCAGCTGCTTTAGCACTGAAACTCTCCTTCATCGATCATACAGACAAAATAATGGTTAGGTAGGATGAACCTTTTTGCCTCCCTGCCTTTTGATATCTAGCTCTCCAGGTAGTCTCATTCATTCGCCTATTCTAAGCACAGACAAACCTTGTTTCAGACATGGTGTAATGGATTGCTTGTATTGCACTGCATGCCAAATGTTCCTTTGAAATACTTTTATTTCATGGTGTAAAACTTTGACAGTCATAAAATGGGATAATATGGGTTGACAGACTTCCTTGGATAACAGAGTTAACCTTTTGTCACTTATTTGAATAAATACAATGGATTTCTTTGCCTTCTATTTCAGGTTGCCCAGAAGAATAATTTTGATTTTATTTCCTGGGTGTTAGCAGGTGGAGTGTTCCCTCCTGTTCTGCTTGTGGTCAGCTCTGGGAGCTTGTCTCCTGCCTGCAGGAGAGGTGGGCAGCCAGTGGCTGCGATGAACTTTCCGGGGAGCATTGCTTTCCTCTTCCTGTTCACAACCTGCCAGCCCTTTCCCTCAGCAAGAATCCTCAAGCAAATTGAAGAATGTCCTTGGACTTCGTATGTACTTGAGCTGTGCCTTAGTTAAACCAGTTAAACTTAGTTGCACCTTCTGTAACCAGTGAATACCTTTTCGTGGGTAGGGTAGAATGTGGCATCTTGACTGGATTTTAAGTAAAGGAGAATATAATTAATAAAATATTTATTTTGGAAATAATATCTATATATTACATTTCTGAAACTACTTACTTTTATTTGAGCTATACAGTTTTGACCTAGAATACAAAATATGATTGATAACTCTGTGGCTTTGTATGAAAACATCTCTGTATCTTTCAGTTGTTTTGCTCTTAGATAATAGCGTTTTTATCTGCCAGACTTAAGTTAGCTAAATCAACATACTATTTTTTCTACTACTGCATTTCTCTTAGAATGACTGCTAAATCTCACCCCTGAAAAACCCATTGCTGTTCTTCTTTTGAAGTTAAGATTTTGGTTTTTGTATTGTAAGCTTTGTGCAGCAGATTCAGCTGCTACATCCCCTCTGGCCAAAATTTATCTTCTGCAGCCATGATCTTTAGTTTTCTCTGGTCCTGAGCAATATGCAAGGTGTTACCTGTACTAGCTGTGTACCTTCAGTCTGGCTCTTAGCTGGTAACCCAGATACTTATTTGATAGACATACTGGATCTCTCCTCACCATAGTTTGCAGTGTGCTCAGGCAGACTTTGGATGCCTTACCGAGCACAGCATATCAGTGAACTGCTGGGATCACTCATCTCACCTGAAGACCCAAACTGCAGTCTAAAAATATGTTCAAAACTGTAAAGTCAGGCTGTAGGTTTTTCAGCGCTACTCAGTGGAAGGGTTTTTGTCCTGATCTATTTTGGCAGAAATCAATGCAAACCATAAACAACTAAAATTTTGGTAGAAAAAGGAAAAAGTTCAAGTATGAAGAACCACTTCTGTATCTAAAGATCATTTTGTTTGCATGTGATGAAACTCATTTTGTGCATCTGTTTTTTAAGCACATCTCCTGGAACAAGCTTAGAAAAGTCTGCTGGGTTAATAAAATACAAGTTCTTTCCTAAGCAGAGACATGATGGCTTTTCCATAACTCTGCCTCTTGTTAGCTAGAAGTCATATCGTAAAAAGACATAACAATTATAGTTTGTACTTTTATTGAGGCCTGCTTTATTGAGTTACAGTATGACATTTATCAGAAATAAAATTAAGCTTAGGGAATGGAAGACAGTGTATATTCACCATTTGAAAGCTTGCATTTAAGGCAGATTATGACAGTTTCCCTTTTGGCAAGACAGACAGGCTTTTAACCTAAAGGTAGGTAAAATAAGATTACTTTAACTGCTTTTATGAGGTATGTCCGATTAGATAATGTTTAAAACTTGAGTTGCAGCACTGTCTGGTACCTTTCAGAATATATAGTCAAAACCATGCATGATATATTCAAGTCACTTTTAATTCAAACTACTGTCAGCTTTTGGTTAACTGTCATCCAAAGATTACCAGTTCTGTGCATCATTTTCTGCGACCATCACCTACTGTTGATGTTCTGTACCTAAACCGTTTAGCCATTTGTGTTAAAATGTCATTTGAAAAGTTAAGTAGAAGTATAAACTCCCTACACTATTTGGTCTTGCAGTTGTAATTTAAGATTTAATTTTAAGCTTTTCTTTTTTAAGTTAACTCCGTGCAGTGGGGATGCCCATGCTTCTGGAGATTTTTGAATTCTAAGGAGACAAGATTTTCCTTTTTCTTTGGGAAAAAAAGTGGAGGGAACCCATTTTGATGTTTGCAGAATCACTGTCAAAACTGTCCAGGCCCAGGAGGTGACCGTCAGGACTTCCATGTGGCCGCTCTGCCCAGCTTTCTCACTCAAGGGTGGATGGACTCCTGTGCTCAAGCAGAAGGCATGAGCTGCTTTAAATCTGTGGCTGATCCTGTTGATCTTGAGCAATAAATATATTTGGATAATTTTTTACCTTCTGGCACGAACTTGTATTAGTTTTACTCTTGAATAATCTGTGAAAACCTTTATTTCCATCAGGACTAAAATGGTTGATAGCATCCTTTTAAACACTGTGGCTTCTGTTCTTACTTTATTGCAAGGAATTGAAAGTTAAAACTTGAGGTGATTTACAGACAGACCTGTGTTTGTGGTTATTCTGTTTAGTAGTACAATAGAAGAGGCTTCTTAAAATAGTCATTCCATGTCATTCCACGCCATGTTTTCCAAATATTCTTTTTGAAAGCAAAAGGTGCTCTTTGTTAAGGTTTGTTTTTTTGGGTTTTTTTTTGATTCTTGAAGTTTAATCAATAACAGCAAGGTTAAAATTACAGTTTTCCAGATTAAAGTTTTACCAGCTTGGCAGACTGGTTTGATGTCCAACCATGCATTTATTTTCCCACACTACCTGTATCTAACAAATTCCGTCATCCAAGACAATGGTTTTATTCACAATTGTTTTTTTAGGGGTAAAAAGCCACCAGCAGTTATGTACGCCTTGTACCCATTGTCTGTTGTTTGCAGTCTGCCAGTAAGCGTTAACATTATCGCTTGTGGTTTTCTTGAGCTATTTCTAACTTTTATTAATAATACTAAAGAAGGATTTGCTAATATTGCTTTGAAGCTGGTGAAGGGGCTGGAGAACAAGTCTAACAAGGAATGGCTGAGGGAACTGGGGTTGTTTAGCCTTGAGGGAGCTGCAGGGAGACCTTATTGCTCTCTACAGCTACCTGAAAGGATGTTGTAGAGAAGTGGGTACTGGCCTCTTCTCCCAAGTGACAGGTGATAGGACAAGGGGGAATGGCCTTAAGCTGCACCAGGGGAGGTTCAGACTAGTTATCAGGAAAAAAAAAATTCACAGAAGGGGTCATGGGGCACTAGCAGAGGCTGCCCAGGGAGGTAGTGGAGTCACCATCCCTGGAGGTATTTAAAAGATGGGTAGGCGACGTACTAAAGGACAAGTTTTAGTGGCAGAAAGGAATGGTTGGGCTCGATGATCTAAGAGGTCTTTTCCAACTTGGTGATTCTATGGGTCTATGAATTGTTTTGTATTTTTCCTTATGCTTGATCTACAAAAGTTCAATTAAGAATAGTAGTAATGCCAAAAAATGCAGCCTCTTGGCATGGATGGGTATCCTTGAAACTATAACTATGAAATAATATTTTAGAAGATGTACTTCTGAAAAAATGTGGATATATGCTTCTTTTATTCTTAGGGATTCTTAAAAATAGGTAAGGTTATATGGGTAAGTATATTTTACTGAAGTTCTGTAAGATTACGTCACTATCTTCCTCTGTTTATTCACAGCCCTTAGTTCAGGCAAGAGTCACAGCCTTGCCGATCTCTTTAGACAGTAAACACTAGGTGACTTAAAAATATTTGAATGTTAGGATTTTTTGGAGATTTTGTGGTATGTTCTCTTTTTTATTCTATTAGATGTAAGTAGCCTTTAAAATCATGCTAAAATTACTGAAAGGCTTAGTGTATTGGGTTTATAGCCTGTCATACACAGATTATACACATTTTCATTTGTTATCTGGAGTATGGCCAGATTCTGCTAAATGGTGTCTGTTTAAGTTTTAAAAGAAATGTGCAGCTGTTTGTAAGCAGAATCCAGTTACTGTGAGTGGCAGCGATGCCAGCTGTGGGCTGCATGCTTCAGCTGGTGCAGTAACTGAACAGTGCTTTCGTAAATGCCTTCACTCTGTTGACTATGTCGACACAACATACAGAGACATTCTTCCATAGCTTTAATAGTTCCCTGTCTCTGCATATGATAAACAGAGCTTTCTCCTCCTCTGCTTGGGCAAATCTGGACAGAAAGCTAAGCCTCATATCTTAGTTTCTCTCACAAAGCTGGAATATTTGTCTTGAGCTTTAGTTATTTCTGTCTGAAGCAGGACAAGAAGTTGCATCTGGAAGACAGACAGCTCAGAGGACTCAAGAAGGCTCTAAAAATCCTGGAGTTTGTTTGCCATATGTCTGCATCCCTGGCCACCTCCACTGCGGGCAGCAGTGTGTTCACATTTAATCCCGTGCTTGTTTTCACATCCAGTAACGGACGTGGTGCCCCACCTGTAGCCTAAATGCATGCCATGGCCATGCACAGGGAGATGCTTGATCAACCCCAGAACAGTAAAGCAAGATGTTCCTGTGGGGGAAAAACTACACCCCCCCACCATGTCCCGCAGCAGCCAGACTGAAACTATTTTCTTTCTAGAAGACAGAGAGAGTGAAAAGGATGTATTTTTTCCATCTTAATTGATTTTGCTCCTGTAGCTTCCGTAAGCTGTATTCCTGCATGGTGAATGACAGCAGCAAAACAGGCATCAGGACTCTCCTATCATATATCAGTGGAGCAGGTTCATGTTAACTCTTCAACAGTAGGAGGTGGTGTTGATGGGGCCAACAAAGGTCTTCTGCTTTGCTTTTTGGAGGCATCGCAGAAACAGCCTTGTAAGCAGCATTACTGAGGCTTACCTCCCTGTCTTTATCATCCCATGCTACAGACTTTGGAAGCCTGGTGAAAGAATGAGGGAGTCACAGCAACAGCTGGGGTGCCCCAGCCTGGGCTCCATGGGGTTCCCCAGCACCTTGTCAGTATTGACAGCACTGGGTACTAGGCTTTGCATTTGATTCTCTGGAATTTCAAATTCATCATATATTGGTATGTAGGAATCATTTATAAAATCTAAATTTATGCAGTAAATTTAGGCACAAAGAGTGGAATTGTGTGAACACTTCATGCAAGCAAAACTCATTGGAGTTTCTATACCTGTTTAGTTTTTCTACAGTATAAGGGGTAGAGTGAAAAACAATCATAATGTAGTCTTCCATCTCTTCCTCTTGGGGCTGATGAGGTCAGTTTTGCTGTTGAATTTCAAGGCAGTAATGTCAGACTTTGTGCCTGATGTCACAGCAAATGCTGAGGTTGAAAAATGTCCAGAAATACTGTTGAATTGAATCACTTTAAATGTCTTTGTCTTGAATCCCTGCTTTGTAACATTATTGCTGTAGTCTCATTCCAAGCTAGCATTATTCATTAATACCAGCTTATCCCCATGATCCTTCTTTCTCTTTGTCTATTCAGTCGAATATACTGTGTGCACACATTTGTAACCTTCTGTTTCTTGCTCCATTAATATCATATTGTAAATTTCACTTAGGGCTGGTGCATTTAAACCAGCTACACAGTCAGACCAGGGAACCTCTGTTCTTGGCTCCTGTTAGAGTCTCTGTTACCCCAGGTACCATATTAGGAGGCATTAGGAAGACTAAATTCCTCTGGAATTTCAGACTGTCTGATTTTTGAAGCATTGGTGTGGTTTAGTGTAATGCAATACACTTGGTATGAATGCTTAATGGATCAACATTCTTTTGCTTACTCTAGGCAGTTTTACATCTTACGAGGATGCAATTCATTGTGCTAAACAGTGTGAATGTGAAACTATCATTAGAAAAAATGCAGTCAGCCAAAATGAATTCTGCCTGCAGGTGCAATTAAGGGATTGGTAAGTCTACAATATGAAGTAATTGAGTAGTGACCTGGCACTGAGAATGCTGCATTGCACTTTCCATTTGAAAGATGTTTACAAAATACAGCAAACCCTTTGCTGTATTACAGAAGCTTTGCCGTTAATCCTCTTAGCCTCTGCCTGTTTGTCCATTTTTATATACAAGCAATGGCATTAACTGGCTGAACGGCTGGGTTTTGGTGGGAGCGGGTGCCACAGTCCTACTGAATTAATGCAACACCTCATTAATTAGTCGTTGCATGGTGATGTTTATGTGAATATAGCAAGGCTACGAAAGGCTTTAGCTTCATTAGAATCACAAGCATTTTAGTCAATGCAGAAAAATACCTGCTTGTACTAGAAACTAAATAATGCTGTGACATGTGCTACCTTAAACTGGGGGATTGTGTTTACCCTGTACCGAAGGGCTGTTCAAGGGCTCCCTAATATCTAGTGTCATACTTAAGCTATGCTTCAACTCCTAAGCCATGTATTTAAGTAATGAGTAGGCTGTGCGCTGGCACTCTGCAAGGGAAGAGTTTAAAATGTCTCTGAGTTTTTCTTAATAAAATATAATTAATAATATAATAGTAAAATAATAGTAATATATATATTACTATTTTTAGTAATCCAAGCTCAGTTAAAGAATTCATTGAGGAAAAAATTCTCATTTAAAAAAATGCAAGCATCTCTTCATTTAAGATTTTTATATGAACTTAGTTGTGAAAGGTGCTGGTGGGACAGCCTTAGAGATTCAGAAGGGCTCTTGCTATGGTCTGGTGTGGGAGTGCATTTGCCTGTTGTCACTTGGTCTGAGGCAAGGCTGTGAAGTCTTCAAGCACTAGAAATCCTTCTCCCTGGCTTACTCAGTCTTTGCTGCATCTGCAGCAGTATCAGTAAGATGACCAACTAGTACTCAGTGCAGCAGCTGGTAGGAATGAGACAAAGTATATGAGAGTCACAAGAAACCTTAGGGGCAGCTGCAACTTTGCACCTCAAAACAGCAGAGCAGGATTTGTGGTGATGTAACATTGAGAAAATTGGATAACAAGTCAAAATGTTTGTACCTATCTCGTTTCTTGCTCTCTTTTTTTCTGCCTTAAGTAAAGGGGTAGATAGCAATGTGTGATATTTCTAGTGCATTTTGGACGTTTCTACATAAAAGCATTTTATTAGTTCTAGTTCCATTTATAAAATGTCATAAGTTCACAATACAAATAGTTGGATGAACTCTCTCTCTGTAATACGTTCAGCAAATCTTCTAAATTAATGTCTGTGATCACTTTTTTGCGCCCTTTTCTCCTTTGAATTGTTTTTTTAACAGTTCTGACATTTGTGAGTGAATAAAATGAATTGATTGAGAATTTTTTTTTTAGATTTTTAGTGAATATATAGGTTATACAGTTAATATCTGCATAAATTTATTATAAATAGAAATAAGAATGTTTTATGAATAGTTAATATTTCAGGTGTTTTCCTCATAGAACATTTGTGACATGCTTACGCTGTGTGGGCATCTTGACTCGTAGGCCGAGGGAGAGTGAGATTGCTGATAGAAGAAACACTAACGTTTTGATTCATGGTGACATTGCTACTGTATGTCAGGCTGTACTAATTGGTACTAGAAGCAGCATTTACTCTTGGCGAGCTCACATGTCACCCTCTTGAAGGCAGAAGAAAAACAGCACTCTCGGTTGCGATGTAGGTTGGCAGTGTTGCAAGGATCTGGAAGAAATACTGCAGGAGATTCAGGAATAAATGTCTAGGGACAGAAATTGCAACTTTGCTCTTCTACCAGTTTAGACTTGTTTAGACACTAAAAGTCCAGACTTGAGGCTATACTATAGTATAATTAATTTGTCAAACTCTGCTCACTATAAACATTCTCGTTTGCGTGCCTATTTTCATGTTCAAAGATAGAATGAGTTCTCAAGCATGCTAGTTTGTTACCGTGGCAATAGAGGGGCTTGCCAGAAGAGTGACAAAATGTATCTGCTCTCTCACTGGAAAAGAATTTTCTTCTTAAATATTCTTGTTAATATTTTTATTATTTTTTTTTGTGAAGCGTGGCTCTCGATGTGCTCTTGTTTCAGCTGCTTCTTCGTTGTGGATGGAGACACACTCAAGGTGTTGGCAAATATTTTTGCCTTTCCCTGAAAAAGGAGTGCAGCTATAGTCAGCCAAAGCCTTTCAGGTTTAGAGGTCAGTGCTGCGCTGCTGTAAGCAGCAAGGTGTTAAATTGCTGTACCCAGATCTCTAACCTGTCTGGGATCTGTGAAAAAATTCTGGCAAGAGACACTTCTTGAAGAACCCCAAGCTTTTTGGGAATGAATACAGTGGAGCGTCGCTCTTGGCTCTTTTCCCTGCAATTGTAAGCTACTGTCATGACAAATACAAGGGTTTTTTTCTCCTGATTTGTATTCTGTATTTCTGAATTGTTGGTTTCACTAAAAGTAGATGGTAGTAGATGTAAACAATTGCAAAGTAAATTTTTGTCGGTAACTTCCAGTAATACACCCTAGAGTTAAAAAAAGGGCAAGGTCTGGCTGAAGGAATGGATTACATGTGAAGCGTGCCTGTGAAGTACTCAAAATTTGAAAACCTGGGATTCTTATATGATCAGTAAGGCTCAGGGGAATCACCTCATGAGTCATTTATTCATCCCATTATACTCCTGCTTCCTAGCTGCTGCATTACAAAAACCAACCCGCTGCCCAAGAAGATTTAGACTTAGGTATGCAAAACTCATCTAGCAGAATTCAGTGAAAATCGTTCTGTGTATACCATAAAATTAAGAGAAAAACAGGATAGTATTGAAATTTCCTACTTGTAGTAATGGTTATGACAAAAAAAAAATAGTGAGATTAGAAAGAAAAAAAACCTCATGGAATTGTAACCTGTCACTGTATGCAAAAAAAAAAAGTAGGAATATTCAGATAAGGCTGTATTAGATATCTTCTCAGCTCTGGGTTTCAGTGCACCAGGCTGCTTTACTCGCTTACTAAAATAAAACTGAGACACAGCAGCCCTAATAGCTGTGCAAGTTGCAAATTCTATGCAAGCCATGTTTCAATACCAGTGAATCCTTTTCAGTCTGTCCAGGGTGACCCTTTCACAGTAAGCAAGTTGAGTTATTTAGATTGCCTTCCTGCAAAAGATAAGTCTGATGTTCAGCTACTCTACAAGGGGTCACATGTTGAAAGCGTGGAAAATGAGCTTAATAGAAACAGAAAAGAGAAATAATCTCGTACTTTGAGTTGAAGTAATTCAATATTTGCCAGTGAGTGAACTGTTTGGGTTTTTAGGGTTGCTTCGGGAAAATAGCTGAAGTTTTTTCAGGATTGGTTTAGAGGCATATTTGCACTCAACAACCTAGAGATCATAATTTGTTGCTTGTGTAGAAAAGAAAGAAATTATTTCTATCAACTCTGTTCCTAAAGTTTCGTGTGAGTGGGATTACTGCTCCAAAGGGCAAGCCTGGTCTATGAGGACTTGTGCCCACGGGAGACAGTTCGTCTCTACTTCTCATTTTTCAGTGTGTGCTAGAGCAAGGTTATGAATGAGGACACTGGGTGTTGTATAATGAAGAGACCAGCATTGCATTTTGTATGGCTTCTTAACTGTTTAAGTATTAATTTGTTTTCAAAGTAACTTATCTTGTTCACAGATCCCTTGAAAAACGTGAAGACATGATGGTGCAGGGCTGTGGTCCCACTTGTTTCCAGCAGGCTTTGGACCCTAAATCCAACCTAAATGGCTGCAGATTGAGAAAGTTCACATTCTGCCACTGCAAAGTTCATTTTAATCAAAGTTAGTTCCCTTCTAGTAGGAGTTTGCTGTCACTGAAAGCAGTTGCAGTAACTCATTATTAAACAGCAGGACAACCTCTCTCCCTGGTTTTGAACTGCTGTTGGCAGTAGTGGTGGGGCAGGCTGCATCTCGGATGGTATTGTTTCGTTAAATGCTTTACTGACTTTTTGTCCCAGCACTTGTTGCTTTGCAGAGATCTCATGTTCCAAGGTTTCTGAAAGAGGAGTGTTGCTTGGCAATTCCTTTGAGTGTAATTAGCAGTTGACTGGAGATTATCTGTGTCAGGGTAGCCGTAGCCTGGGTCAGTGGTATATGCTGCTATGGAGGAAGGAGGCGGAGACTTTGAGAAACGCATTACATTGAAAAAGCACAGGTGAAGTCAGAGAGGTGTCTGTTCCTCCCCATGAAGGAGGGAGCAGCCCTGCTGGCTCACTGATGGAGTTAAAATGGGAGCCACTGTCTGGAGAACAGGAGTTTCTCAGAACTCATCTGGTTTTTGTGAGACTTGAACTGTGGGATTTTCTTTTTTTTTGACTGAATATTTTCAGAAGGGAAAGAGTCCTTTCACAAGGACTGAGGAAAACTAACCCTAAGAAGAAGGCATCTTTAATCTCCTCATTGATCCTCCTTAGAGTAGCGCACACAATATAGGATGTTTTCGGCTGAGAGTGTGTTACTTAACTGCTATAAAAATTTTTACTTATCTTCTTCACTTATCTAAGTTAAAATTTAACTTATCTTCAAGGAGCAAGGTTTTAGATAGCACTAATATGTAAACTTACTATTTTCAGGAGATCTTAATCTCCTTTGTCATATGATTCATCTGTAATGACACAATATTACCTAAATAATGATCAGGAAAATATTTTACATTCTTGGAAATTACTCTGTAAGACCAGATTGGTGTTAGATTCTATTTTACTCTTCAGCACCATTGCTTGTTTTTGGTTGCTAACTACTCTGAATTGTCATAAATAAGAGTAAAAGCATGCAGTTTTCACATGTGGCACAAATCTCATCTCCAGCTACAGTGATTTTGTATTTTTTGTCTACATAGACAAGTCGCGGAATATATGTAGACATAGCACATCAGCAATAAAAGAATTACAAACTGAATAAATAATAAATGTTAGGGTATATAACTTTCCTTATTCTAGGACATTACTTGATGAAAATGGGTGTTTTAAAGAAGTCACACCTGAAACTGAGCCAAGTAGCAGAAAGACGGGGTAAAAACTGTGTACACAGAAAATTTGTGATGACAGATAGAAAGAGAAATCTGAAAATTTGACCCTCTGCTTGAGTTAAAGTTCCAAGAAGGTCACATTTTATACAAATATGTCACTGTTGAGTTGCACAGAATTTAAAATGCCCAGGTAAGGGCTTTGTAGTGGAGCAGAACTTTGATGCACTACTACATTGGTGCAGCCTTCTTGAAAGGACTTGAGAATTTTAGCTTGGGTACTTCCAGTCCCTGCAGCTCCTCCAAGCCGAAGCAGTAGGACTTTCTGATTTAACAGTAGTGAATTTGGTAGAGAGGTCAAAGAGAGTAAGCAGGTCTGTCCTCTCATCGTTGACACCAGGAGATGATCCATGTACCATCAAAGCAGTTCTGGATTTGTGTTTTGGCTTGAAACTGCACTGTATAAAAATTAAGATCCTGCTTTCAGTTGAAATGAGCTTAAAAGTGAAGCGTGCCTGGTTGTTTAACTGCTTCTATTGGAAAGCAGAACCACACTCATGTTTCAGGCCTAATGAATGTGTGTGATTAGTCAATGCATTTGAGTGGTGTGTGTCCCACCAGGCAGTGCAGCTGTGGCATGGTTTGGGGTCAGCATCGGTTGGGTGCCTCTTCTGGTAAGCAGGCCAGGTGCAGGACATGCTGTGGTGGACAGAGCTATATGGATGTGAGCCGAGATGTGTTGGCTCTGCTGCAGGACGGTGACACTGTGGGTTTTTACTAGACATGGTCTTTATGACTGTGCCAAGAGACAGAAGACAGGATAATGTGTGCTAGATAATGTGTCATGAGATAATACTTTCCAGTTCATATCGGCAAATTGAATAGTTTGGTTATGCATGGCAGCTCCTGGCTCTCTGTTGTGTGTCAGAAGGGGTCTCTGTAGGACAGAGAAGTCTAGGGCCCAGACATGTTTAGAATTTTAGGAATTGAAATCTGCTGTGCATTTCTTTTTGCCACAGTTTCAGGCTGCTTCAATCAGACCTTCATCCTACCGAGCTTTCAGAGGGAAACCCCAAACTTAGTTTTAGTGTTAGGTGGTAACTTACAATATTGCAACTGTCTTGATTCCCATCTGTGTCTTGTCCCTGAAATTGCTTCTTGGGGAGATTTGTCTCCTTGGTGCTTCACGTTAGTGACAGCTGATGCCCACACAGGCTTTAGGGGAGTGCAAAGCCAGGAAAGCATGTGAGAGCGTGTGGAGGCTCCTCCTCACTGACTCCATCCCTTTGACTGTGACAGAGCCACCAGATATTGCAGTGGTGGTCAGTCCATAAACGTCTAATTCTTCCTATGGCACTCTTAAGGCTCTTCCTCACTTCTCTCCCTGCAAGAGAGTTTTTAATCTATTCAGAACAATAGGTGATTGTAAAACTGCTCTGAAGAAATGGGCAGCTGCCCTGGGAACATACCTTTTCCTCCCTACAGAGGGCAAGGAGATGCTATTGTGTGCTTTTCTAGACTGAAAGACCCGAGAAAGTACTAAAGGCATCATCTACAACTTGTAATGTTTTTCTCAGTGTCTTACGTCAAAATTACTTGGCCACTGTGTTTCCTTACTTGGATTCTTGCTAACAAACATAACAAAACTTGTCTGAAGTTCCAGCTGTTACTGTAATTAATAATAATGCTTCTAGTACAAAGTATTTATGATTTCGATCCATTTCTGTATTAAAGACAACCTCTGGGTTTTCATCTTTCTCGAAGTCAACAGGGTGAATGTATGTGGTAGAATCAGCCGAAGGAAATTGTTATTACTGTCATTATAATTAAGATTGTCAAAGGATGCATCCACCCTGTCAAGTTGATTAGTTCCCTTTAGTGTCTGCACATTTCTTTTTTTTTTTCTCCCAGTTTCAATGCAGGACAAACAAGTTTATTCACTTGGGGAAGAAAATGAGTGAAAGGAAAGATTACTGTTTGTGCTTTAAGGTCTGCACTCTCCACATGCAGATACTGCCAGTGCCAAGTCCTCTGTGAGTCTCCCCCACCAAACACATGGTATGCCCTGGAGGTGGGTTAAAACATAAAAATAGAAGGTAGATCTGCAATTATTTACCTTCCTGCATTGGATGTCTGCACAGTAATGGTGTATGGCCAGAAGACCTATTTGTTCTCAGGGCTTCTCACCAGGATGTATGGAATGGTGGCCTGTTTGATCACTGGTGCTGTCTGCAAAGAAGGTGTGGAACAAAGGCGTTCCAAATTTTTAAAGCTTTAAAAATGGCATACAAGAATGGTGATAATACCAATCATCACTCTGAATTTGCTGTGTGTACTAAAGCAAGCATCAGTGAGTATCGTGTGTTCCTCTGGGAAGCCACATTCAGTCCCTTGGCAGTATGTGACTGCTGTTTCTGGAAACATGGTTCCATGCAGGACTTGGGAAAGCCAAATTCTGCATTGAATCATAGAACGATAGACTGGTTTGGGTTGGAGGGGACCTTAAAGATCATCTAATTCCAAACCCCCTGTGATAGGCAGGGACACCTCCCAGTACATCAGGCTGCTCAAGGCCCCATCCAACCTGGCTTTGAACACTTGCAGGTATGGGGCATCCACAGCTTCCCTGGGCAACCTGTGCCAGTGTCTCACCACCCTCATCATGAAAAATTTCTTCCTAATGTCTAGTCTAAATCTTCCCCCCTCCAATTTATAGCCATTGTCCCTAGTCCTATGACTACACAATTACTCCATAGCCTAGCTTCACTTTCAAAGTGACCTCTTGCACACCAGAGTTACAAAACTTTTACTTTGAATTTTCAGGAATAAGAAACTGCTGGGGAAAAGCAGCAGTTTACTGGTCTCACCTGGCATCGTTACAGTGAGTTAGTGGCTGTGATGCCTACTCCCCTGCCTAGAATGGATGCCAGAGACATTACTTGCTGGCAAACATTCCCTGTAAATGCTTGTGCCATTTTCTTCAGCACTACTTTCTTATGCATGGTGATCCACCCACGTGGAAATATCTCACCCAGATGACTGGGTCAGATCTTAGGTGTTGTTTGCACTTTCTGAAGAGAAGTATGAGAAGGAGGTTTTATGATAGCATTAGTAAAAGTGGGTGGAAAGTATGGTTTCAGGAGAAGCATTACACAGTGATCAGAGTATGTGTTGGCTGTGGCCCCTGGCCTGGAATGGCTTGGTGTAATTAAGAGTTGTGCATGAGACTATTTCGGAATGTGGTAGAGACACTTGGATAACTGCAAGTGTGTTAGAACAGCTATTGCAACAAGTTGTCCTCCACCAGTATGTAGTTCCTGCAGGATCCGTTTCCCTTTTAGCAGGCACCAGTCATTGGAGGGGTAAAAAGCACAGGAGGCAAGGCAGTCAGTAGCAGTCGGACCTGGAATGAGGTCGTGTTCCTTGGCACAAATAGCAAAGACATAGACATATCCAAGGTGTACTCGTTACGTTTGGGACCTTCTTAAGACATCGGGTGAGACAGTTTTTATGTTGCAGTTTATAGTGTGCAATACTAATAACATGGTTAATGCAGCACTGAGCTGGCCACCCTGTGGGGGTGGATAGTCCTTATGATTCTCCATTCCGACTTCCTTTGAAAAGTAAGAATTTTCCCTGCCTACTGGATACTGCCAGCAAAATTCTGTGGAGATTTATGGTAGTTGAGAGCTGTGAGAAAATGCCCCAAGCATGTATAAGTTTTCCTTTTTTTCCCAAGAGTAGTCAGTTTGGATCTACTGCTTTATTCTAGTTGTATTCATAAAATGGAATATTAGAACTAGAATGCAGGGAGGAGTGTTCTGAACTAGAGTTTGCAACGTGTTTTGTTATTGTTGATGATGTGTCTAAATTGTCCTCTGTCACTGTTCTCTGAAAGAGAAGCAAGTGGTCCTCTATGTGTGCGTGTAGTTTCCCTAGGGGTGCCACCCAGGGTGCCTAACAATCATACTTGCTTCTTTGGTCACACAGTTTGTCATTTTTTTGGTGCTGGCTGAATCACTGATGGCCCTTTTTCTTCCACTTCAGAGAAGGTGGAAGTATGCTCTTTTGACAGCAGCTCTGGGGTGAGCCCATCAGTTCATTTGTTTGTTTCGATGTACGTGTTGAGCTTTGGTATCCATTCGTTTCCTCTGTTGCTGGATTAGGAGTGCCATTGTAATCCTTGTTAATGTCATAGGTGAATTCCGTGGAAACTTATTTTTTTGTAAAGGGGAGGTGCAACCAGAGATTCAGATGACATATTGGATTTTTCTGACAGAAAGCTTTTATAAGTAGTGGCTCAGGAGACTTTATTTTAGTAGTTACTTAGCCAGTGTGAGGGCAAAACCGAAGCTTTTAAATCACAGGGAATGGGAGAATTCCCACAAGTCTGCAGTCCTGCATGTGCTGGGAAACACAGCAACAGCAGACTTGTCGAAGTAGGTCTAATTAAAAAGTTAAGCGTACTTTGTGTATGAGTTATAAATATTTCTTTTATTTTTAGCAGAGTAAAATCTTGAGTGGCAGTTCTCATGACTGTACTGAGCAAGCAATTTGTTCTTGTGGTGGATAGACTGTTTCACAAAGAAAGAAATTTTCCAAGCACAAATTTTCTTTTCTTCATTTTAACACCCAGACATTCATTTAATGGAATCAGTCAACCATTAAATATGATCATGCAAAATGAGGTAAATGACATACAAGAATATCTTCCTTCTTCCCTTCGTCAAAACACACATTGAAGGCAGTGGGCAAGATGATGTGACCAATGTACAAAAGATGATGAGTTAATGCCAGATAGGAAACATGTTTTTTTACCTTGATGCTCTCAGGGATCCTGCAATCTCAGACTGAATGCTTAGGTAAGACACTAGATAAGAGTGGCATGATATAATTGGAGCCATAATCATAGCTGTATTCACCACCAACAGTACTTCAGTCCCCTTCTCATGTGCAAATCTAAATATTCCGAAACAGTGAGCAAGAATCAAGACGTCATCTCTTCTATCCAATCTGGTTCAAGAAAGATAATCCCAAAAAAGACGTCGATATATGATTTGGTGCTTTGAAAGAAAGTTTTTCAGAAGCACACTCAGTCACTTTGCAACAAATCTGAAGCTGCTGCCACAGTATAGTGATGCCAGTCATTGAACAAAGGAAAAGAATGAGGCCAGTTAACATGATGAAAAGGAATCCAGAAATAAATATACTCATATTGTGACATAGTTTTTCCCTGTACCTCGCCCTCATCTGTTCTTTGTCTTTGGCAAGCAGTATTTATCTGCCCCTCTTGACATCCTTCAACAGCTAGTGACTATATCTCCATTTTCCATTGTAACATTCATCTCTGTTCCACATTTGAAACAGGTCTCTGTGATCATGTTGACAAATGAGACAATCTGGGCTAGACTCACAGCTGTGGTTTCTAACCTGTACTTGCTTGCATGACTGCTGCATTTCAGACTTAAAGACTTGTGTTCAAATCTTAGCTCAGTAATGTTTTAGTTGGGTCCAGCTCTACTGATTAGTCCTTATTATGGTTGGTGTCAGCATGAATGAGGTTGAGTTTGGATATGGAACCCTTTGTGGGAATAGTCACCTTGACAGAAAACCACAGAGAAGGGAAGCTGCTGGGCTGGTTACCCACTAGCCTGTGGCAGGACTTCGCGTGGCTGTTGAGTAGGCTCTTCTGACTGGTTTAATCTGGTTTTGTGTGACAGTAGAGATGGTTGCCATGAGTTGTACATCTCAATCAAAAGATAAATGGAATAGCTGTATCTGCTGCTTTTTCACTACATACAGGCCAGTGTCATTAGGTCTGTGGGTTGTTTTCTAGATTGATATGGCCTGCAAAGAAAATCATGTTCACGATTCTTCCTGCCTTCAAGTGTTCTGAGAAGGAGCAGGGAAGGGTACGTAACATGAAAAAGGATTTATCTTATGTAAAAGAGGTCTGTAAAAGACGTGTAGTAATAAAAGACTTCTCAGAACTCCTCCTTCAGGCTTTTAAGGAGGTGTGGACACCTTCGATTTTGTTTTCCATTTTAACTGGGAGTTCAAACACCCAGTGGAGTTAACAACAGGAGCAGAAATTAATGCATTGTTCCAGGCTTGTACAAATACTAGATGCAAGTGCAGTTATTACATCCACAAACAGAAGCTTAAGGAAAGAGTTAAAGGTAATGATTTACTGTTTGAAGGGGTTGGCTGTTTGCATGATTTCTCTGTTTGTTCAGAACTCGCACATAGATTTTGCAGGTAATATTAGACCAAGTACAATGTAACGTTGTCTTATGCTTATTCCTGCATCAGTGTCTTTTCTCCAGTCTTATTTATACAAAGGCAGCACTACATGTTCAGCAGCATTGGACCATGTTTAGTATGTGATATGTTTTACCTATCTTTTGCATGTATTTATGAAGGCTTCTTAGGAACATGATTTAGTCAAAATAGCATTTTTCCTGCCTCACTATCACTAATAATCAGTGTGAGATAGGTTTATGCATTCTTGTGAAACATTTATCATCTCAGTCTTCTTGCAAGAGGCAGTTTACTAAGTGTTCCACATTGGTGTAAAATACAGGAGTTAAAATTTCCATAGAGAGACTCTTCTGTTTCAACCATTACTTCATATAAAGATTTTTTGTATATGAGTTGTTTTTGCAGTAGCTTTATGGTAGCCTTAATGCAAGCAGGATAGTATTTGATAGCATTTTTGTATTGCAGCCTTTATATATTTGCTATT
This sequence comes from Cuculus canorus, assembly GCF_017976375.1. Classification (NCBI taxonomy): domain Eukaryota; kingdom Metazoa; phylum Chordata; class Aves; order Cuculiformes; family Cuculidae; genus Cuculus; species Cuculus canorus. The sequence goes on along the minus strand of NC_071402.1, from coordinate 134,792,954 downwards.
TAATGAAATTAATCTGCACTAATAGCTTTCTGGACTATTGCATTGCACCCCGCAGCAAGCTGGCATGCTTGCTGCAGGGGCAGTTGTTAAGGAGCCTCCAACAAGGCTATAAGAGACCAGTTTTCTTGAGACTTTCTGAATACATGTGTAACTACGTAGCACGGTGCAGTGTTTTATGATGTAAGAGAAACAGTGATATAGAAAAATATGTCTGCATAATTGTATCTTCTGTAGGGTGCCTGTAAAAGAGGAAGAGGGGATATGGGAAATTGTTTTACTTTATTTGAAGTAATGAACTTGATACACATGTGTGACTAAAGTTCAGTAAAATTTTTACCACAGATCATGTGTATCCTTTTATTACTGCCAAATGTGGACAGTTAAGTGAATTAGGCTGGCAAACTGACCTTTAAAATATGAAAACATGCTTTTCCTGACAGTTTGAAGTTCTTGAAGGTCTGAATAATCTGTAGTTGAAGGCTGTGTTCATGTTGAAAGTATGATGGAAAGTAGCATAGATAATGTAACCAGGTTAATGCAGTCAATGTTAAATTACTGCTTTAGAGCTGAAATAAACTTGTAAACCTCGTTAGTTTAAAAAATATCCATGGCTGTGTCTTTTACTCTTCTAAAAAGTTAACACATGACTTGAAATATAATCTCTAATGGTGTCAATAGGCAGCATAAATGTAGATTAGTATCCTTCAGGTCTAGCTTTGGTTGGAGGAATGCAAACTGGACTATCAGTAGGAGAAAAGACTGAAACAGAGACTGTTGCAGATTGTGATTTCAATGTATTTTGCTTTTTCCTGTCTGTGAGTCTTTACTAATAATACATTCTTAATTAGTTGAAATAAGTATTTTAAATATTGAAATGTACAGGCCAATTTAGTCATTCAAGATCACCTTCTGCACTTATAACCATAAAAGTCATTTATACTCAATTGACTTTTGCAATCATATTTGTGCTTTATATGAATGAAAAAAACACTGAAATTTGAATGAGCAGGAGAAAGCTGTCTTTTAAAAGCCTTTGCAGACTGCAGCATGACAGGACAAGAGCAGTAGCTCTTTTCATAAGTTGAAAGGTTTTTTTTAATTGGTAGTTGAGTGGTTTTTGGTCTGTTTCTACAGGTTTTCAATACATATTCAAATGAAGACTATGACAGGAGAAATGATGAAGTTGACCCAGTGGCTGCATCAGCTGAATATGAACTCGAGAAGCGTGTAGAAAAGCTGGAGCTCTTCCCAGTTGAACTAGAAAAAGGTATGCAGTCTGCTGATTCCAGTTCCTGTGACACTGATCTGCAAGTCTGAGGAAGTCCACACATGCCTAGGGAGCCTATCTGGGATTTCCACAAATCTCTTGTAGTCACCTTGGGTTTCTGGATTTCAAGAATTGTTCGATAAGGAATTAAATAAGCAGTTCAGAGACAGGCAGTGCTTTATTTCACAGAGGGAATTGTTTTTGTCACTCTATTAACACATGATTTTACACAGTTTTGATGTGGTATTTTCGTTGTCCACTGAAAAAGGCTTGATTGTTATTCTGAGCTCCTCGTAAGGGTGAATGTGATACTTTTTGTGTGTAATTAGATAGTAAAATAATAAAGTTTTTAAAAAGAAGCAAAAGGATGTTAATATTACTGACCAAGAAGAACCAAATTATAAATGTTTATTTACCAAATAACTATATAAATAAAAAGTAAGAAGCTTTTGCTTTCCTTTTTCACAGATGAAGATGGACTTGGCATAAGCATTATTGGAATGGGAGTTGGAGCAGATGCAGGCCTTGAAAAACTAGGAATATTTGTCAAAACAGTAACAGAAGGTGGGGCAGCAGAAAGAGATGGCAGGTAAACTACACTCAGTATTTGGAAATTTCCCAAGCAATGATTACTATAAATTATGGTTTTCATAGGAAAGAGTTGATTGCTTGATGTGTGTCATGATAACTCAAAGCTGCAAAGTTTGAACACTTAATTGGTAAGGTCCAAATACCTGATGTGGTCATGAGAAGACAGCAGTTTGGTGCATTGAGTTTAAACCATTACAGGAGAACAGATTTGCCAAAGATGTGTGTGTTTGTGACTAGCTGAAGACCCGAATGCTTTGGCAATAGTAAAGCTGGAGGTTCCAGTGATTGTGTATCACCTTTGAAGGTGGTTTAGATTTTGAATGTGTTGAGCTGCCCCATGTAGTTTTGCCTTCAAACCAACTTTTAAACAAGCAATACTTAGGAAAACGAGTTCTGCTTATCATTTTATTAGGAGAAATGTGTTATCTGAATGCTTTAACTCACTAAATACACCTCCTTCCAACTTTACTGACACAGGCTGTTATTTGTATTTCTTATTATGCCCAGTCTTCTGCTCCAGAGTTCAATTTTTCCCCTGCAGCACTGGAAGTACCTTAATCAACTGGAATAGGAAACTGCATCATAAATCTTGCCCACTAAAGAAATGAATTGGTGTTTATAGTTTTATGTGATGCACATATAACACCTGGTTGCTTCTGGAGTGGCTTACTTGGTATGTGCAGATGAAGGAATTCCTTCTGAACATACAGTATTTCCTACTGTATTGGACAGTGATCTATATGTTACATAATACCTGCCACAATCAGGCCAATGTTTCTCATTGAAAAAAACACTTTACTGTGTAATCAATTAATAATGAAAAGTATTCTTAAACATCTTCCAAACTATATAATTTGTTGTTTTGTCCCAGAGCATACCCTTTGTAAATTTGCATGCAAATAAAATATTACCCATCTGATACAACAGTAATTAAATCTAATTATATGTATTCTCTGCTTCTGTTTTTAACCATTAATGATTTGTTATATTAGTTATAAATAATGCTGAAACCAAACACAGGTAAGTGGAGTGAGAATGAACTCTAAAAAGTTGATATAGTCTTCTAAAAACTGTATTGCAGTAACATGGTCCTTATTGATGAACACCTATAGCTTCTCAGCCAGTCAAAAGGTTGTTCTGCTTTGGAAACTTGGCACAAATTGAATCAGAAGGCTCTACATAGCGTGAGTTTTGTAAAGTTTAATAACATTGCTCTGAAACTACTGAAGTATATCATATTCCAGATTGGGCTTGCTGGTATCTTTGCAGATCGGATATTTACAGGTACCAGGTTGAAGGCCAAGTTCTGATTTATCATAGGCTTAAAAATTATGAAGGGAAGAAGCTGACACCTCAAGATGTCATGACTTCATCCATTACTTGAAATGTAAATGCCAGAAGGCATTAAGCTTGCGACTGGCATTCTGTGTGAAATTCTGTGGCTGAAAATCCATTATTCACTACTGCTCTATGATGATCTATGTTTTCTGTTCCTCTCATCGTTCAAATGTTTGAGTGGGCTACAGAAGTTAATGTTCGGACACAAGTCTCATTTCCCTAGATGGCATCTGAAAGGGACTTGGCAGCAGAGAAGGAATGGTATCTTTCTTTGGCCATGCTAATATTTGTGTTGGTTTTCAACTGGGTGGAAACCAGTTTCTCAGTCAGCTGAGAAATACCCTCTGATTTTCTCTTTGAGAGCCTGACTCACTTGGGAAAAAGATATGTAATCCTCTCAGTCAGAAGCAGAGAGTTCTGTAATGAACTGCATCGACTGTGAAGGGTTCTGTTAACTTCATCTTTGTGAAAAACCTAGTTAATCATTATCACTGATAGCAAAACAAAGTCTCCTAGCAGAAAATAAAACTATATTTCAGCAGTTCCGTCAGATATTCTGAATAACCGCATAGCAGTCTTCAAGCAGGCTCTTCTGAAACTACAGTTTGAAACATTAGAATATCTAGAGGTTAACTCCTATCTTTTATTGAAAGACTCGTCACATCAGGATATGAAGTTGATAAGTAATAACTGTTTTTTAATAGTATGAAAAATATTAAATCAGTCATTCGACTGAATATGAGACATAAAATCTTTTCATGGATGAATTCCTGTTTCTTGCAGATCATTGTGTTTATGAATCATTCACATTTTAAAGTATTTTGAAAACATTGAGAACAACAGTTTTGAAACACATTCTTAACTTGAAAAATACTCTGAACTTTGGCTCTGCATGGGTTAAATTTTTCATTTCATCATACAGAGAAGTAATTATGCAAGTAATTTGTTCGACTTTAGTTGGTTCAGTTTTGTAGTTGCTACTTAATTGAAGTGCTGCTTCACATAGGCAAAGATTTATGTCATGACCATTAGAAAATAATTGTCTCGGAAGAATTGCTGATTTCATTAATACCAAAAGCAGTTAAACCTCTATAATTCAAGCTTTGGCAACCTGATCCTATTTTTTTGTTCATATTTGAAATTGCATATGAGAGACAGGGGAAATCTAGAGCTCGTGATGGAGGGGGCTCTAAAAGGAAGGCTGCCCAGGGAACATGGCTGTAACAGGCTTTTGGTGTAGATGGTGCCTGGGGTGGCTTCTCTGAGGGGTTAGATCTAGGGTACAGGTCCAGAGCTGTGATGGGAATGGGGCTGGAGAGGGGATGCCCAAGGAAGAGGAAGGTGGCCAGGAGAATATGGCTGTGACAGTATTTCATTCTGGGCAGTATAGAATGTACATGGCAACAGACAGAAAACTTCTTTCTTAATTAACTGTAAGTACATAATTTGAATAACATAATAAAATTATGTTAATTTTGTGGTTGTTGATACGTATGTATGCTCATATATAATTAAAATATAGGTATGTATAGAAAGAGAGAAGATTTTGAGAACAGCAACAATAAAAATAAGACTTAAAAATGAATGCAGGAGTTGTATGAACAAGAAATAAGGAGGTACTGAATATGCCTAGAGAGCAAATGGAATCAGACTGCATTACAGTACATCAAGATAGAGCCACTCATGAAGTTGCAGGCAACAGTTCTCTAACATGATGTTTTAATCACCTGAAATTCTATGACTGTGTATCTGTATGAGCACTGCTAGTCCGCTGCATAGTTGAAGTATGTAAAATGTTGTAGCTCAACTGCCATCAGAAAGGAATCTGATCTTCCACCATTTAGTTTTCAGACAAGAGGATGACAGCATCCCACTCAGTGGGCGTCAACTTCTGAAACTTCTTTACTTGGAACTCCTGCAGCCATCTGAGTGCACTTCCCATTTGCTAAAGTTAAAAAAACATGTATAGAAATACAAAATATTGGTGTAATTGATGTGTTTATTACATGCTTCTGTGAAAACTGAAATAAAATTCTGAGATTAAAATGCCTGGTATGATTTTCAAGATACAAATTTATAGGCTGTCACAAAGGTAATTTTGAAAAGGTTTCTTGCATACAAAAGGGAGATCCTGCCCAGAACACAGTGACGTTCTGTAGTGTGAGGTTGCCAAAGAATAGATCTTGTATTTCTTACTCATCAGTGGCGTCCAAAGAACTGAAACTAGTTCTTCAACACATGTAGAACTGCATAGCACTCTCAGACTTGACAGTGAAATTAGTATCCCCAAGTCAAAACACTTCAACCCTCTCTTTAACCTCTGTTGTTCTTTGAAAAGAAATCTTTTTCACTAAGGTACTAAGATATTAAATACCTTAATTTAGGTATTTTCATGTAATTTAAATGGGATTTTTTCGTAGTCGTTTCTTCGTTCCTTTGTAGTCTGTAGTTTTAATCAGTGGCATCCATGTAAGGACTTGAAATTTGCTCCTTTTGGCTGGTTCTGGATACTGGGTTTAGTTTTTTCATTTTTGAAACTATAGGCATTCATGCGTTTCTAGAGGACGTTTTAGCGTAGCAGTCCTCCTTCCAAGCATTTCTAATCCAGATGAGTCTAATGCCTGCCCTAGGGATTTTGTAGCAATGCTCGCTTCAGATAAAAGTGGCATGTTTTTTATTCCGCCTGACTTTTTGCACTGAACAGCATATCGACTATAAGTAGGTGTTTGGTTTCAAAGTGTGTCCTCGTTACAACGATCCAAGGCCTTTTTACTGTATGTTGCAAGATCACTTTTACCCTGGGATTTCATCTTTTTGGAGCATGTTAGATGAAATATTTTAAGAGACTAGGTCACAATTAAGTCTGACGTACAAGCTCTTTTATCCACAGATGAGCAGGTTGTTTTAGTTAAATATCACATTTTTTTTCCATTAGCATGAAATACCAGAGCTGTGTCTTATGCTGTTTTTCAAGACTAACTTAGGAAAAAATGATACAAGAACTGTTTGAGTACCTCATTTAATTTAAATCGTATGATGGATTCAAGAGTTTATGTTTCTGTATTTATATACAAATAAAGTAACTGGACGATCAGTGCAATTAATTTTGATGATACCTTTGATGCTGGGTTTATGAGTTGTCTGTGTGCAAGTAATGATGCATTTTTCCTCTTTACCTCAATCATTTTAAGACCGAATTTTTGTTCAAAGTATTTTTTTTAATTAAACTAAAATAATCTCTATATGCTAAGTTTTGATGAAAATTCACTAAGAATTCACACATTTATTTATGTATTTGTGGTTTTCCCTTGATAGGATCCAAGTGAATGACCAAATTGTGGAAGTTGATGGCATAAGTCTGGTTGGTGTTACCCAAAATTTTGCTGCAACTGTTCTTAGAAACACCAAAGGGAAAGTCAGGTGAGTATTTTAGAAGAAAAAAAAAAGCAATAGAAAAAAGCAATAGAAAAAAATGCTTAAAATTACCCGACTTCTTTCACAGGAGTCTCAGCATGCCCAGATGGAAGCAGAGCTTTTTGGCCTCTTTGTGCCTTCTCTGCTTTTATCCCAGAACAGGGGTGAACTTACAGGGATAAGTATTACAGATTTTTGTTTTGACTTTTTAAATATGACTGCTGAATGAAGCTAAAATTGCACATGGAAGGTGTCTCTTCACTCGTACAAATCTCTGTGGGCCTCAAACTGTTTGTGTTAGCTGGAATTAGGAAGCCATCAGTGTTGGTCAAATGGAAACTGTGTTGCTACTAGTCTTCTCCCTGTTCTTCCACTGGGATGCCTCCGAGTTGGGAGAATAAGGCAGTGAACACTGTGCTGCTGAAGGTGCTCCTAAGCACAGAGGAGAAAAGAGTATGGGATTGTCATGAATGAGTTTTTCCACGTAAAACTCTTATAAAAGCGTGACTGAATAGAGTTTGATGATAAGGTCGTGCTATTACTTACTACATGGAAGAAACATGCAGAGGGAAAAGGAAGTTAGATGTGTTTACAGCCAAAAGATTGTACGTGTGCACACAATTCTCTATGTTGCTTAGCTAAGGTTTCAAAGTTTCATCATGCTTATTCCCAATTCATTTACCTCCCATCTGGTCATCTGGTGTGAGTTTGCTGCAGAGTTCAGATCCAAGGTTTTGCTAAGCAGACTCTCAGGCATCAGATCATTCTGTCTGCCTGTCTGACGTCGGTTCATGCTGCAGTTTGAATTTGAATCTGAGGTTTCAGAAAGTACTCTCTCAGACATTGGATTTTATAAAATATATAATTTAATGCAGCAGCATGGTCAACCTCAGGGAGAGAGGCTGATATAAACAAAGAAATCTCTGGGCAATTATACCCTTACAGAATGTTTACGTGCACCTCACGTGGTGATTTGGTCCAGTAGTAATATTTGGGTCTGGAGTCTTCCTGTTCCTTATTGGATTACTCACCTGTCTTTCAGATAGGTTGTTTTCTCGTCTAGGTGCATCTGGTATTGATGGTCTGTGTGCCTGAAGCCTTTGTATTTTCTTGCTCTTTGTTGATTCTGGAGGCCATGTTTTGAGTGAACAGGTTGTATGTGGTGGGAAAGTTTTTGACTGGAAATTCCCAGCTTGTGGCCTCGTGCTTCAGATTGAGCCTTGTTACTTATCCTAAGAAAGCTAAGCATACAGTATACCAAGTTACACATTATTATAATTCTAAATGATTTATTCTGCTTAAAATATTAGATATTTAAGCTAGACAACTAATCCCTGTTAAAAAGGAGAATTGCCTGGCATGCAGTCCAGCTGCCATCAAGGGAGTATTCAAATGGAGCTCACCAGTGATCTGTCATTGATCAAAGATCTCATTCCTTTGAAGGGCAAGCTTGAGAGAAATCCTGGCACAACAGGAGATCATTGCCTTGCAGCCACACTGTCCAGCAGGGCAAGCTCAGAGAAGGCTCATTTAGCCTCTCATATTTATGGGATAAAAGTGGTTGATTTGTCGTCAACTATATATTAGATGTATGCATGAAACTCCTCATCTCCACAGCTTACCAATGTTTGCTGTGTCCCTCTGCTTCTCATAGGTTTTCTGGAGGAGTTCCTGGCCTCGCTGCAGGCAGGCCCTTACCTTTTCTGGAGCCTGAACCAAACTACTGCTGGCTTGGTTAAGAGGCGGTTGAGTGCCTCTGTCACATGGATGCAGTAGTGTTAACAGCTTCTGAATTGAGGAGAGTAACATCCCATTATTAATTCATTGAGCTAACGTGGGTCCCTGAACCATCTCTTGGATTCTGTTTGTTCCTGTGTGGTGGTTCATTGAAAGGTAGCTGTGTAAAATAAATTAAATAATTAATAGGCTAGAAAATGTAACATATACTGCAAGTAAAATTCTAAACTAGCGTATAATAGATACAAGGCTGTAAATGTTTGTAAATCAATAAGAACCATGTTTCCGTCAAAATGAACTGTTTTGCTACTTAAAAGCCTATGCAGTCACATAGTTTTTCTGTTTAATAGCTTGATGACTTCAGCAAAGATTTAACTCTTTCTTATTAATTCATCTTGCAAAGCAAAAACCGTTTTGTAGTCACCCTTTGGGTTTCTCTCAAAATCCTCCCTAGTGAATACAGCTGGATTCTTTACTTAATGAGTTTGGGTCTGACTTCTTTTCAACCATGACTAAGCTATTGGTGATAGTGTATGCAGTCCCCCTCAGACGGTGTTATGTGCTGGTGTGCACATTTCCATAGTAATTCTATTGCTGTTCCTGCACAACAGTAAGGAATAATGCTGGGATGTAGGTTCCACAAAGAATCCTGGGGATGGTTGATCAGATTTTTATTTGAAAGAAGTTATTTAGGAAAAAAGTTGTTAGAAATTGTGGTGCAATTACAGGTGAATCTATTTCTTTGTAAAGTTTACAGTTTTAGTTACACCAGTATTATTTCTGCAAAGACTCACGCACTGTGAGTGTCCCTGCTGACTTTAATATAAAAATGAGTATATACTTTATTAAGTTTTCTGCAGAGTTGATACCTTCAAGCATGAAATCCTTAAGACAGAGAATAATGTCTTCCTGTGTTTCGGTACACAAAGCATATGCCGTGTATATTTTGTGTTTAATGTTTTAGCTGAAAACAAAAAAAAGAAAAAAAAGAAAGTGCTCATGTATGGGTTATATACAATTTATAACCGGCTTAGTTTCTGTAATTATTATTGTATAAGTTACAGAACAGAATACTTTCTTCCATGAAAAAATAATGGGTTTGCAGGAAGCAAGAAACATAATATGATTTTCACACAGAATGTTCCTTGAGTCTTCTCTTGGGAAGTAAATTACAGTCAGACCAGTTACAATCTAGACCCTTTTGTCATCAAATAGTGGACTGTAAAAATTATTTCTTCATTGTTGCTGAGCTCACAATGAGAAGTGTACTACGTATCCCATCCCATGCACAGGAATCATTGGCTTCTGATAGGTCTCATTTATCACGGAGAGGTGTATGGACTTTTACATTTTTCCTTGTAAGTAAGCTTAAGATATTGAGCTTTCACGGGAAAAATGACTCGGTGTATTACTGCCACGACTAGATAAGAAAACAAATAAAAATATTAAATTAAAAATAAAGTTAAACATAAATTGTAATATGGATTCTAATATAAAATTATATTAAGTAAACCAGATGTGTAGGTGTCTGTATGCACATTGCCATACTACGTGTTTAGCAGTCTCTTACTAATGCATATGTCTACTTAGAAGAAAAGAATGGGTAGAACTTGCTGCAACTCCTCTTATTTTTGCTTTGTTTAAAACTTCATGGAAAAAAAACCCTCAGAGAGACTACTCTTCTGATTTGCATTGGCCAGCTGTAAAACATGTGATTCTTTTCCTGGTTTATGGTGAGCTGGGAGTGCTACTTGAGATGGCCAAGCATTGTGTGGTGCAGGCTCTGCCCAGCTTCTGCTCAGGTCTTGGGCCATTGAGCTGTTTGATGCTGTGCTGGCACTGGTGAACTGTATTGGGTGGTTTTACTCGAAATCAGAAATGGTTCCAGTAGGCTTTTATTTTAATGGAGAGAGATATTTTATGATGCTTGATGTTTTGACATTACTATAGGTTTAAACATTTGCTTGTAAAGTAAGCGAGAACTAATATTGACAAGTTCAGGTATGAAAGAAAATAACATGTTTATATCTTGCTGATTGTTCCTTTTCCTGTATGACACAAGGGTGGCTGCTGCTTGTTTGTTGGAGAGAATGATTGTTTTCAGTCAGATCCTCTTTTCCAGTTACATCTGTGTTAGAGCTGGGAAGGAGAAATCCCTTGTCTCCACTCTACTTGACAGAGAGTGCTCACCTCTGCACCTGAGCTGCTCCAGAACCTTTGGGACAGCATAAGAGGGTCCTCTGGGGCAAAATCCCTTACTTGCACCTGGCAGTCAGCTCCTGCCTGTTGGCGGTGCAGAGAGTGGCGCTTCTGACCTTTGAGTGCACCATTCCCATGGCAGTGACCATTAACGATCCATATCACTGTGGGAGGCAGGAGTGGTGGAAAAGGTTGCTGCTGTATAAATACCTTCTGCAATTCCTGCTGTGGGTTTCCCAGCTGAACTACAAGTGTGTAGTCAAGGTATAGTCTCAGACCCTGCCTAATCTGAGGCAAGGAAAATTCATAAATCCTTTCAAAGAAGAAATCATGTACATAGTTACTCACGTGTCTGCTGATTAACAGTGTCAGTTTAATTGATTTTATAGAATTGCTTTAATAAGCATACTTGTGATCATGGCATAAACTGTGCATACCTTTCTTCTGCCTGATGTCCTGTACACACAGGGATTTGTAGGTGTTTCACTGACATTACTTCATGTTTATAATGCGCAGCATGACATGCACAGTCATTTTGTCCTTAATCTAGTCGAAGCACATACTTTTTAGCAGGGTTTGTGATGTGTTGCAAAGAAAGGGCTCTTCATGAACAGAATGACATTCAATCCACTTTTTAAATTCTTTGCAATAAATGCAGTCAATACCTCTTCAGGGAGCTTTCATAATACCAATATGTAGTGATTTATTTTTCTCCTTTGAGCCTTCTGAATACTTCAAATGATCCTGACAGTGGAAGTCGTTGACCTAGAATAGATTCTTGCAATGTTTCTGCCAGAAAAATGTGTCCAGACTGTCTGTAGCTGACACAGTAAGAAAATGAAGACATGTCTTTTACCTTTTGAACTGTTCCAGGTGAGAGTGAGAAGGGAGAAAACAAGAATAAATAGAAGCACCTGTGATTATTTTATCTATTGTTTGAAGTATTGGACTGTTCGGAAAAGTCATCATATCGGAAGGGAAGATCATTGACCCAACCAATTTGGCTTGTCCAATGATAGGAAATTCAATTATTTTTTCTTACAATGTTTTTTGTGAATATAATCAGCACCCACCAGATGTGCTCTGGTAGGTTATGAGACAAAGAAAGGAGTAGGAATTCATTCATAATCCCAGCTGGTAATCAACTTCTGGTTTTAAGGATGAGAATTAGTGTCCACGTGACTCTAATCTGGCAAATACAACTATGAGCGTTATTTAAATTGATGTAAAGATCAAGTCTTCTTCATAATTTTGGTTAACTCTTTAATTTACTAGTATCTTTCATTAGTGGATTTCTGAATTTGATTATATAAGGAGGGATTTTCCATTGAAATGTGTGTGTTTTTTAATTTTGTTGAGTGTTGCTCCTGATTGAAGATTAATGGATCAGTCAGAGGGCAGTGCCAGACTAATATCACTAATTGTTCAATGCTTTTCTGACTGCATTTAGGATGTAATCCATCATCTTGAGGTTTGCAAGTGATGCCTACAGTCATAAAAGATAGGATGAGGAGGCAGCTTGACAGTGGGAATCCTGTCCTGTCATAGACAGTCTCCTAGTTTATTCTGCCTTATAGCTTGCAGTCTCATAGAGTGCGGTGCTGACTAGCAGACCTGAAGTTCTTCGAGTTTCCTTCGGTAATGTTGAGCTTCTGTGACCCCATTCTTTCCCCCTATTCTTCATCATTTTAAAAGAGTCCTAGGGGACCCTAATGTCTTCACCAGACAAAGCTCACTTGGAGACTGGCCTTCCAGGCCTTCCAGGAAATTTTACTTTTTCTTTTACAAACAAAACTTTATCCTTTTACCCTACTCACCTACTTTCTGTCCATCCTAGGAGAAATAGGGGAGCTTTCAGTGGGAACTGCACTTCTCTGCCTGACTGGATACAAAGATTCATGCTTATGCAGCTCTGGGTGACATTGGCCCTCAGGAGAGGAAGACTTGGTGCCCTAATAATAGAAGGGATCTTGCATAAGAGAGTCATCGGAAAATCCCAGTCATTCAATTGCTGCTTATATGCATTTATCGTTATTGCTTTTCTCTGAAAGGTTTCTTTTAAGGAAGTTAACCAAGTTCAGCGTTCTGCTGGAGAGGCGAATTTTAAATTCTGTGCCCTCCTCCTGTATCCTGTCTTCTGAATGTGACTAAGCATTTTCTCAGCTTTCCAGACTGTTGCTAGGCACTAAGCGGATGCTCTCATGATGCTTTCTGAGTCAGTTCTTGAGTTTTCGGTTGAAACACACAGAACCTGTGCAAAACCTGTTTAATTTCTCATGATTTGCACCACCTTGAAAGTACTCATATTAATTCTACCCTATCAGTGAGTTTACTGGTTTTTGTTTCATTAAATTCTGCTTAAATGCCTCAAAGTCTTCCCACCTTAATGAAGAATCTAATTAGTTAGCAAATTTTGTCATGTTTAATTAATCCTCAAGATCATTGATGAGTAAGTTCTAACAATAGCAGTGTAACTGTCAGACCCTGGAGCTTTCCACTATTAACTGTTCTCTTTCTAATGAAGAATCATTTATTACTATTTTGTGGTTTTTTTCTTATCTGTAAAGTTGAATTCCAAGCAGGGTTTGGTCTCAATTCCCACTTCCAGTTCACAGCCTAATTTCTTTCTCTCTTATTACTACGATGAAAATGCAGTCTTTCAGACGGAAATGAAGTTTGTACAATTTTTTTTAGGTAACTCTTACACGGGGTGCCGTGCAAGGGTGAGAAGTGAAAGTATTAGCTTCTTAATTACTCTAACTTGATATGTCATTTCTTGTTTCTTCAGGTAATTCCTCACCCCATCTTGAGCTGATTTTTTTCTGGAAAAGATACTGTCCCATAAACCAGTGTTTTTATGCCTGATGTTAGTTTCATTTAGTGTCACAGCATCTGGAAAAGTAACTTACGCAGTCATATCTTTGCAAGCACTAAGTGTAGAGGACAGATGAAGTCAAGTACAGGATCTAGTAAGCAGCAGCGTACCCCAGTGTGAATGCTTTTGTGCACAGTAATGGTGAACAGCATCACTGTTTTTGTGACACCTTCCCCTAGATAATCATCTTCTCTTCTTCCAGGGCACGTACCTGTGCAGATTTCGTCCTTCTCTTTCTTACTTTCCCTACCCCTGCTCTTATCCTATGAAACAGCTGTGTCCTTTAAGCATTTGCAGGCATTATCCATTCTCCATGCTGCAAATCCATGTTGTGGAGGAGGCAAGAGAGATTTCTACTTCTTCTGCTTCTTGGGTGACAAGACAGGACCCAAATGGAAAAGGCACCACACTTCCATGTCTGATTCAGAGATTATGTTGTATTTTTTTCTGGCTAGGAGTGTTGGTTTTGTTCTCGCTTTCCTTGTCTTTTTCTTTGTCCTTGAATCCAAGTGCTGGAACCTAGGAGAGAAAAAGAAGAGGAAAGAAAAGCAAGTGCTGTGGTGCTAACTGCGAAGCTTGGACTTGATGAAGAGCTGCTTAAAAAGCCATGTGTGCTTGGTGCACATTTTGCTTCTTTGACAAACTTGAACCATGTACCCAGTAGAAACTTGATTTGTGATGCAGTGTACCAAAATATTGTGGATTTCTCCTGTTTATTCCACTATGGTGATACTGAAGATTATGTAGCATGAGCTAGTTTCCTCTTTCTGATCTCTGCAAAGAACTCCTATAAATGCTATTAGTTTTTCTGTAAAACTACCAGGAGTAGCGTGCTGAACTTAATGTAAGAAATTACTCATGAGCACTATGGCCACTTAGCACTGAGGTAAGTGGTGAGGTAAGACTGCATTCATCACTGCTTTGCTATTTTATATTCCTTGGCTGTGCCTGTTGTAGTACATGAACTATGCTTCACACTGTTCTTCAGCACAGAGGCCAGCTGGCACCAGTGGTCAGTGCTCATACCATTAAACTTTCTTACTTTCAGAGCAGGGTGGCCGTGTCCAAATTCTCCATTAGAAACAACCAAGCTAAATCCTGGACAGTTTCTGAGCATTATTTGGTAGAATATTAGTTAACTTGGGTCAAACCATCCAGAGATGTAGATGATTAATTACTGGTGCTTGGGAGCATTCCCTGCTAGTGTTTAATTTACTGGCATAAACATAGCCCCTGTGTACCGAGATCTAGCTTATTTGAATTTTATACCATGTTATTTCTTGAAATATTAAGACATTTGGGCAAGTAATTACAAGTTTCAGTGTGAAATATATGAAGAAATGTTCAGTTAAAAGATTTGGGCTGAATTAGAAACCATTTCACTAGATATCTAGGGCAATGTTTTTAAAATTAAGTGTAATGTGAATTGGTAAGATTCATCGAGGCTGGATTTCATTAGGAGTGGATTTTCTTTTATTTCCTTGGAGAAAGGAACAACTTGACAGGTTTTGAATCACCTCATCCTCAAGGTGGTTGGTTCTAGACGTAAACTTCTACACCTGCAACTGAAATATCATAGTAAATGTTTATTTAGCTAATCTTTTTAATCTTTCAAAGGCCAAGATACTGTGTTGTAGAAGCTCCCACACAGTTTTGGTGCACCTTGATTAATGTGATACAACATCGTGTCAGCTAGGCAGCAATAACCGCCACTCATTCTTGTGGCATAACTCACCAAGCCATAGGGATGATGTAGGAACGTTTAGCCACCTCTGGACTGTGCTATAAGGGTGGTCCAGCTTGCCTAGAATCTGGATCACTTCATCATCCAGATTAAGGACATGGTCTGAACTAGTTTACTTGTGACCCAGCTGTATTTCCTTCCTGGATTTCTTTCCCATGGATACCAGCAAGGGTGAGGATAAGGGAAAGCAGATCACACCTCAAAAGGCATTAAGGTTTTAGAAACATTCCCAGGTAGCACTTAAACCTTTTGAACAGACCTGATTTATGTACTTCACTTGCATTCTGGTATGTTAAAACATAGATTTACAAATGTGTTTCTTTGAGTTGGCCATTCCCATAAGAATTGTGTGGTACTACAGAGACTGCTGATTAAATGATCATCGTGTATTCAGTGAAACCTTTTATGCAAGCATTGTTTTAGGATACTGTCATGCTTCTGGAAGAGATGGAGGAGATTCTTTACATGCACTCAGTAGAGCAGAGCAATGTGAGGACCAGAACATGAAGAAATGCCAGAACATTGAAGCCCTTGGCAAATTTTGAAGCATTCTTGAATAAAGCTAATGGGTCATTGAGGCCCTAGACTAGAATTGATTTCAGTGGGAATAATTAATCTATGTGCATTAATATTGATGTGTACTTTTTTACATGTCTTCCTAACCATCTGACTCTCTATTTGGTGTTGATAGTAGCTTCGCTTGTCAGGGCTTGTATCTAAGATGCTGTGGAGAGGTGGAGTTTAAGAACTGGAGAGAAACAAAGATCAACATTAGAACTACAACCCTGGACTTCAGGAGAGCAAATTCTGGCTTGTTTAGGGATCTGCTTGGCAAGATACTATGGGATGACCAGCCTCAAGGACAGAAGATCTGCTGATCTTGGAGGATATAAGGATACATAGTAGACCATACCAAAAGCCTTGCATAAGTCAATTTAAGCAACATCTACTGCTTTCCTCTCCTCCATGGAGCCAGGCTTGCTGCTCAGTGGGGTGGGAGACCTTGTTGCAAAGAATACAGAAAAGTCTTTGCCTCAGTTTTTCCACAGATTGGCAAATTTCTTGGATATTGTTGCAGGGACATCTTCATATTTCCTGCGTTCTCTAGCCATTTGCCTCAGGGTAGAAATGGCACTGGAGTGCAAGGCTTCATTTATGGCTCTTGATACCTTGTGCCTGATGCCCATGCACCATATGCCAGACTTCATCAAAGTGTCCTAAAACAGTTGAATCACTATCAGTATGGTTGTTCATGTGAAGTAGATAAGTCCTTGTTTAATTCAAATACTTAATTATTAAATCTCTGAGGTCTTTGAAGGCATTTCCCAAAGTTTGCTTTTCTGTTGTAGCTTTACATACCAACCATCTTGCACTAAACATTGTATGGGTTGCCATGTCAAATGTTTCTTACATGACCTTAGATACCTCGATGCACTTCTTGTTCTTTTCATGTTCTAGTGGTGGTTACTTCTTCATGTTACTTTGCGTGCTAGTCTCCAGTTAGTTTTGGATCACTACCATCACTAATCTCCAGGCAAACCTTGTTTACTTTTTTTTACTAATCACCCTCAGCTTCTCTTGGTTACAGCTAATAGCTTTAAAGATTGCTGTGCACATGCTTGTCTCTGGTGTAATGGCTGTGTGGATTTATGGGCACCATTAGCAAATTTGCAGGTGAGGTCACATAGGCTAACAGACTGGTCTGCTGTTAAGAGGGACCTCAGCAAACTGGAGATAACAGCTGGCAGAAACCTTATGAAACAAGGGCAAATATGGGACCTCAGTCTGGAGCAGCATTGCTGTGTGTCTAGCTTACATTGAGCTAGACAGCAGCTGTGCAGGATACAACCTGGGAAGAGATGGAAAGAACATATTCAGTCTGAAGAAAAGAATGGGATGGCAGACACCTTACTGCTGTGTCAGCTACCTCCCAGGAGGGAGAAAGGGTGAACCCAGATTCTTTGCGCTCTCTGTACAGGGACAAGGTTAAAAGGCAATGAATACAAGTTGCAGAAAGGGAAATACCGACTAGATATTTTCACCGTAAAAAAGGTGCTATGAGCTTTCTCAAACACTGCAACAGGTTGAATCCCATCAGTAGAGATTCAAATCTGATCAAGGTCATGACAAAATTGTCCCGTTTTTGAAGTGGGAATCTTGGGGTGGACCAGAGCTCCCTTCCAGCCTAAAGTATTCAGTGATTCAAAGAGTCTTTATGACTTTAAGTTTCAGGTAATTTAATCTACAAAAGTGTAATGGAACCTCATAGGTTGTGAATTCCTTATCTATGGTCAGTGACCTCTTCATTTGAGGCTGCTGTCTTTGAAGAGAGCTTGATCTTGTTCATAAAACCTGAAAAGTTCCAGCTGGCACTGCTGCAGCTTAATAAAACTGCGTTCTTAAAGGGTTCACACCACTTTTCGCACTTTGAATTAATTATATGACTATTATCCTAGTGGAAGCAGCCAGAGTGTGTAAATGAAGACATCTTGAAATAAATGAGATAAATGGTAGCAGAAGCAGCTTTCAGAGGAAAAGCATTTTTAAAATCCATCTGTAAAACGTCCTCGAATAAAGTAAAATTTACAGTACATTTTTATTGACCAAACTATACTTTAGGGAAGGTTAAAAGAAAAAATTATGAATCCTGTTACAGCGCACCCCCCATTTTTTTATTTCTTAGAATGAGTCTGCTATATTCTTCCTTGAATTTTCTTGAATTTAAGGAATCCATGCTAAATTATTTTTCACTGAGAACATAATGACTTAAGTTTTTTAGGAGGAATCGTCAACTCATGTCACTAAAACTCCGTGCTGCAGCACTTCATTTCTGTGTCACAGAGTTGATGCCTTCACCCTTTTTTCTACTAACAAAGTTCTTTTCAAAATAGAAATATTTTCAGATTTAATAAATTCTTCTTATAGTGTTTCTGGTTCCCATGTTTGGTAAAAAAATGAATGAATTATTTTTTGTAATTTCAAGAAGCACAGGTCTGCAAATCTTCATCTAATAGAAGTTTGAAATATGCAGAAAACCATATATATATATATCAGATGTGCTTTAAAATCACTAAGTCATAACTGCGTTGCAGGAGATGTAGGAGTCGCTGCCTATTTCAGCAGAATGCGGTAGAATTCTTAACTGCCATTACCGTAGTTTAATTTTTGATTTCTCGAGATACTGTATTCGGTTTTGATCTTAAATCTAAGATGGAGTCAAATATTAATTGTATTCCTTGCTCTGTCTTTGTTTATTTTACCCACAACCAAAGAGAATATTTCACAGCTGATAATTCAGCTTGAATGTGTGTTACTCTGAATATCAAGGTCAGTTCATGCCCTACTACTCTGTGAAGTTGTCACAGTTTAATCCCAATTCACTCCAGTGAATCTCCTTTCTCTTTCTTTTTTATGGACGTCAGAAATAATCAGCAATGGGCTAAGATTTAGTGAAGACTTGTAATGTAGCATCACAGATTCTCTGGGTTTTATTTTACAGTTGCTGGCTTTGATAATTAAGGGGAATATTATCATGAGGAGGTTTAGAGGCTTTAAGACCTTTATTTGTCTTGTATCCAGAAACATAAGAAGCTTCTTAAGTATATTACTGCTCATCGAATTTATAGTTCTTTGTTGTAGTACTTTTGGCCCTTAAGACTAACTAATCAAATCTGAAATGCATGTGCCTAATTTTGGTGAGCCAAAGTAATGCAAAATATATAATTAGCCACTTTGTTGAAGTGTGCATATTATGGTTCAGTGACTAATTTTCTGGTCAGTGAATCACAACCTTATGTCTCTTTTTCATATTTAAACACTTCAGGTAATGATAGTTCTTGTATTTAAAGCCATTCTAGGCATAAAGATCTATTTAATGCTTAGCGTTTTAATAACTGCTTCTGCTTTACAGTTTCATAAGAGAGAAATATTTATTCATCTTTAAATTATAAATTTATAATTTATGGCTTATTTTATTACAAGTTAAACATAATTATATGTGACATGGTATTCTTAAGGTCATGGAATGTAACATGACAAATGTTTGGTTTAGTTAGTAAAAACTGTAATTGTTTGCAACATAGTATTCCATTTTACAAATCTACAGTTCTTTATCTAGAAATGACATCAGTTGCAGATTGAATACTTCTAAATATTTCATTTCAGACACTTTGCACATCTCACTTTAAAGCAGTAAATTGCAGGGAAATAAAATATTCCTTGCATATTTCTGTTTGGCAAACCATTTGCTTTAAAATTTGTCATTGCTTTGAGGCTTTTATTCATGTCTAACAGCTTCAGGTATCATTGAGGAACTTCATTTTGACATGATTCAAGCCTTGAAAATCACATCACCATAAACTAAGTGACTTTGGCTTGAAAAGAAAAATTCAATTAATAAACTTTTACGTTTTTATATGCTACCTAAACTTGTTTGCCTGTGTGAAAATATTTTTGCATTACAGCCTAATGTGTCAAAACCACTTCTAAATAATCAAAATTTACCAGACCTCAAATACATTAGATATTGTCTGTTCTAGGGGTTTTTTTTTCCTATGATTCTGTGATTCAGTGTACAAAAATGATTGTATGAAGAATGTTGACTCTTATTTTCCAAGCAAGATGAATTCCATGCAGAGGGCAGGAGGAAGTATATTTACGTCCCTTTGTGTGGTTCTGTAATTTACCACATTGGTGATCTCCCTCATGTGTTTACAAATGTGATGTTCTCTACAGTGTCTGAATAATACACTCATGCATAATGTTGCTAAAATGTTTGGTTAAAATAAAAGGGTTTTTTTCCGTATTTTCTTTTATTTGTTTTTACGTTAGAGGATACATACTTAGCGAATATGAGTTGAATCCTTTTATACTTTGTGTTGTAATATCAAAAATTCCTTGTTCCTCCCAGTTGAGACTGAAAACATGACTGGTTTAGTGTTTGTAATACTTGGCTGCAAAACTGAAATTCAGAGGAAACAGGATCCCGCTATGAGTCAGTATGGAGAACAGATGAAGTATAGGGGCCATGAAGAAACATTTTTTTCTTTCAGTCCAAGGTCTTTATCATTACTGAGAACCAGTGTCTTATTTCATAATAGTAGGATAAGAGTGCCAGACTGTGATCTGGTTTGATCAGCATTAAACTGCCTGTGCTGTTTCCTTGATTTTGTTCTAGTTCTGCTATATGTTTTTAAACGAAGAAACTTGCTTGCAAGTAATTTTCAGAGCATCCTGTGTCATTATTTCAAATGGAGTCACTCATGCTCACCTTTCTTATCCTTTTGGAGGTAACTGACTTGGATATTTTGGTGATGTTGAAATAATCTCAAAATTGTATTCCTTTCTATAGTGCCTGACTTCATGGAGTCTGACAAATTTTTGGACATAGGAAATGGACTCAGGTTCATCCGCTCATATGAAACTGGACCTAGTCCCAAATGGCTGTAACAGTGATATGTAGCACCAATCAAAATAATTTCTTTACAAGGGTTATAACACACATCTCTACCTCTCATTCCTAAAAGAAGTTAAATTCATAATTTGAGCCAAATGTGGAAACAAATAATTTATCATATGCAGTATCTGTGTCACCTGATCATGCTTTTCAGCTCTGAGTAATAGTTTTTCACCTCTAATTACCAAATTGTCTTTCTAGACTGCTAAGAAAATACTCCTTCTGCTTGACATCTTTAAATTGTTCGTTTGTTTAGTAGTTTACAGTGTCTTCATGCCGTATAATGGATGTTTATCATTAATACTATAGATAGCAAAATATCTAATTATCTTTATGTCACTGTGCTGAAAAGAAGTGTTACAATCCAAGGCAATTCTGAATTTCAGTTACCGACAGCAGGACTGGGAAGCAGTCTCGTAAGTCTCAACCAAGAAAGAGGTACTGCGCTGGTCTTTTGTTAAGCCAAAGAAATGTGCTACCAGTCTTCAGCAGTAGCTAGCAGTGGAGAAAAATGCTCCTTAGCAACAGAAGTTCATGTAATAAAAGAAAGATTTAAGTGTGGTTTAAAATTAGGGAAATAGTGTCTGTCAGATTTTAAAATGTGGAAATAGAGTCACTCTTATAGACAGGAGGAAGACAAATATAAAAGGTCAGAAATATCTTCTAAGTCAAGATGGAGAAAGAAGTTACTCTGGTTCATTTTCCTTTTACTGACCTGCCAGAAGTGTGTCTATGCTGTTACTGTGCATCTGGTCTTCTGTAGCTTCTTCATCGCTCTAAAGGGAATGGAAGTGATAATACATTTTTCAAAAACTGCCCTGCTCTATGTCTGTGTCCGTAAAGATGAAACTCAGAGAATCTTTTTTTATTGAACTTCGGAGTGAAGGCTTTAGTGATCACATTGGAGAAAAAGTCTACCCTCTATAAAAGACACAGCTAAAAATAAAGAAAATGGGTAAAACAATAGGAGTAATATTGTGTCACTAATGTTTTGTATAGGTTTGTAATTGGACGAGAAAAACCAGGACAAGTGAGTGAGGTTGCGCAGCTGATTAGCCAAACTCTAGAACAAGAACGCCGCCAGAGAGAGCTGCTGGAGCAGCATTATGCACAGTACGATGCAGATGATGATGAGGTAACAGACTGTCTAGCGTTTCACTGTTCTGTGTTTTTTAATGTTCTGGTTTTGTATTCCCAGTTCCTGGTTTTTAATTGTCACTCAGAGGTCAACTTCTGGCCCTCTTCATTACCTCTGCTGCTGATTTTTACAGATCTTGGTGATGAATCTTATTTGAAGAGCGAAGTTACTGAAAAGCTTTTCAGCATGGATTTAAAATATTTATTTTGTTTCAGAAGAGTAAAATTTCAAATAAGTCACTACTTCTGTAATCACTGCTATTTTTCTGAAGGTGTAAGCTTTATCTGAAACAGGAGAATGAAGTTCTGAAGCACATGTTCATAAATAGTGCCTTGTATCCCTATATAAACATTTTGAAACTATAAGCTTTATGCAGTAAATTTTCCGTAATTTCTTCCCATTCTCTTAGAACTCCTAATATGCCTGAATACCATGAAGCTTGGAAAGATTAATGAGAGAGCTTTTACAGAGACTGCTGTCTGTCTCTACTGCTTAGCTGCTGGCTTAGGGTAAAAGGCGAATGCTGTAACAAACCACCTCCACATAGTACAAGGATACCACCATCATTTCACATCATCTTGAACAGTATTGTTTGAAATGCTGGGCTCCATGTCTTATTCTCATCCCAGGCCAGATTTTTTCTTTTATTTGCAGAAAGAGGCGATAGAGAAGGGGGACGCAGGATTCATGCTATGCATTTATTTCAATTTAGGGTTTCTTTAGGAACTAAGACAAGGCTTCTAAACAGTGAAGTAGGGAAAAAAATACTCTTGAGATAAAATCAAGATACACTCAGATTTAGAAACATACTGTTAAACTAGCAATACATCAGAACAATCAGAAATGTCCGGAAGCCTCGGTAAAAATCCTATCTAGCCCCAGTGAAGCTTCACTGTAATTTCTGCTAACATTGAAAATAAAAATATTTTAACATGTTTTAGAACAAATCCTGTCATAGGTGCGTTTTCAACTGACATAAGTTGTCCTTGTCTGTATTGAGGATGTGTATGTGTGCCTGTGCGAGACCATAAAGGGCTAGAGAATCCCCGTCTTCTCTGTTCTCTCTTCAAACTATAGAAACATGTAAGACTTCTAACTGTAGTTTAGTCTAGAATTAAAATTCAAGATCTTGACTAATTTCTTGAAGGAACTTTATCATCTCCTTCAAAACTAAAAAAGAAACGCTCTCTCTCACAACTCTTCACAGTGTACTGTAGATATCAGGACTTGAAGACCTATGACATCATTTTGTAGTAAACATAGTCAAATAGCTTCCATATTGGCAGAAGGATATGTCTTAAATGCCTGATGATCAAATCTTTCTCGCTCTGTACTTGCACACAGAGGAACGTGTGGCTGAAGGCAGACCTGTGTGAGTACAGCCTTTACCAAGAGGGCACATGCACCTGCAAAAACTCTCAGGTTTGTCACTTACCTTCACGCACCACACAGATGTCGTAACTCGAGATCTGACAGTAAAAAAAATGTTCAAACCATATAGATCAGTACTGATCCCAGTAGTACCTCAGCTTTCAGTACAGATTGTTCCTGTGTTGATGCTGATAGTGACACTTTTGTACTGCTGACCATGCAAGTGTTTCTTAGCATAATAGTGAAGGATATGAGGGATGAGTAGGTATCAGATACTTCTTGTCATGTGTCTTCTTGTTCTATGTGCAATTCAGTGGTTACAAACTCTTAAGCCCTCTTGACCACATAGATTTTTAACACCAAAAATACTAAAATCAGAAAGTGTTTTCTGTCAGTAGTACCTTTGAATGATAGAGGGGAGTCAAGGTAGGGCAAGTAAAGAACAGATTTAAAGGTATCCTTTCTTATCGCACCACTACATTGAGGATGATGGCCAACTCTCTGACCGTGACACGTGCTTTGATATCCAGCAGTGCAAAGGGGGCTTTGATGTAATGTGTGAGGAGAGGAAAAAGAAGAAGAAGGAAAAGGCATCTACCAGGGGAGATCCGAAGTATCGCTGAAGATCTCTTTTGGGAGGAGAAGATATTAGGCTTCAGAACAACTTCTGTACTTCAGCTCTCAAAACCACTGAGGTCACTGAAGATTATACCCATCTCCTACATGATGCCATACATACATGTGGGAGGGGATGGTAAACTTTATTCTCAGAATAGATGTCTGGAGTACAGTTACGGAACATTTTGCATATATCCTTTCTTAATTAACAGACTTATCAGAAGTAGATTTTATTGGGAACCTGCAGCAATCCTGATATTTTATTTTTTTTTTGCCACCTGACTCTGCCATCCACGTAAACTCATGTAACTTGCACCGTTCTCAGGTGGTTGAGGTGATGGAAGCTGTGATCTAATGCACATTAGATATGGTTCAGAGACGCTGGTCACCACCAGCAGTTCTGCTCCATTTACTATCAAGTATGAGCATTACTGCTTTAGGTTCACCTTACTTTGTTAGGGTGAATGTGGCTGGGTTTATGTAGCTTTACATCAGACACCACTGCCAGCCTGATTATTTGGCTCTGGTAAACAGGGCATCTTCTGGGCAAGATCACTATTTACTTTCTCTGAGTGAATATCCACAAATGTACAAAACCCCTACCCTTGGAAGTCCACTTCCTCAAAATTGTAGTGATTCTGACTGTATGAAATTCAAGAATATTTGGATTCCTGAATGATTTTCATGCTGAGGTGACATGGAATTATACTGGTGTTGTTCTGTCTCAGAGCTGTCAAACTGTCCTATTAATTTTCATTCAGTTTTTAAAATATGGTAACATGGATATCCAGCTACAGTGCTGCATAACTAAACAAGAAAATGATCTTTATGCAACCGTACATTGAGGCTGTCAATTTCAGGCCTCAGAAACTTTACAACAAAGACAGCAGTAACATATCAGGTTTCTGTAGCAGGAAATCAGTGATCTGTGTTTGAGTCCTGGAGTCACTGCACGTTGCTATGCTTGGTAAAGGTGGTCAAAGCACAGGAAGAGAATGCATGCCAGGCATGTGCAAATCCCAGTGGCTTATTTTGCTGTGCCACCAGCTGACTGGATTTCCTCTGTTTTGAAACTTAAGACAGTCTTCATCATAGCTGAAGCAACATCCAACTATTTTAGAAGATCGGAATTCCTTGGAATAGCGCTATTATTAAGACAGTTTTGACTTCTGACAGTCAGTGTGCACTGGACTTCAGTCAGATGCTAAATTAGGGAGACACTTGTTAGCCTGCTGTAACTTCTCATTCCATTGCCTTGCAGGAGTATTACGTGACAGTTAATTTGTTGGGGAAGATTCAAGCTAATACATGTTTCCAAAAGATACATCATTTACTATATGAGTAATCCCAAATGAAACATCATTTTCTATAGAAATGCCCTGCATCCTTGCACTTCAAAATCTGCTCTTATCATGGGCTGCAGTTTATCCCAGGGTTGCAGGATGCTTTGAGATGCTCCTTCATTTAAGTTTTAGAAAAGGGATGCCCACGATGGGGTCCATGCAAAGACAAGTAGGATAAATGTGCATCAGCTCACATTCTTAAGCTCTGAAGAGCCAAGCAGAGCCAGTAGTATCAGTTATTTCTCAAGTACTACTTAGCAATATCCAGTGTTAGCATTTCCTGATGATCCTATGCTAACTACAATAAAGCTGGGAGACTGTTATTTCAAGTACTGCCTCTAGATAGCCTGCTGCAGAGTTTACACATCTCCAGTTCATCTAGCTTCCTAATATCTCGCATCCATTTAATCTGTTGTATCCTCAGAAAGCAAAACTCAAAAGCTTTGAAGCAGGCATTGTTTGTATTTCCTACTTAGTGTGTTAAGTATGACGTGAATCTGTATCCTTGACTGAAATATTTTGAGTTTGCTGTGTTAACACAGTGTTCTGTGCACATTTTAGTCAAATTCTGCCATTTCTCAGAATTTTTATTTGAATGTGATATTACCTTCTTCGTGTTCTACAGTGAATGACAAAAGTGACATAGAGCAGATGACCTGTCCCCATGAAGGCTGCATATGGTGATGCAGGATGTGAGATTGATAGTTGTATTGCAGAATTCTATTAATTCTGTGGCCACGGACAAATAGTTCTATGCACATAATTTTTTAATGTATTTTAATATCACAAGTAGTAATTTGAGTATTTTTTTGGTTTTAAAATTGGACGTTCTGAGAGCAAAGCAACATTAGAACCATTCAAGAAAACCTTGAGACATACAAAAAGAAAAATGCTGCAATGTACTTGAATGTGTAACAACCAAAGAATACATTTGTTAAAGATCTTTCAGACTGAGAGTACAGTTTTTACCAGCATCATTAATATAAATCATTCCTGTAAAAACAATGATTGACACTATACAATTATATTTTTCTTAACTCTTTTGAAAGAATTAAGTGTAAACTATCAAAAAGTCAAATGAAGAGGTGATTTTGAGTTATTTCTGTAGTTCTTCAAATCACATTCCATGATTGTGGGAGAGTTTCAGTACAAACAAAAGATTTAGCTTGATGCAGCCTTTCTTACGGTGATTTGGGGAAGGTCTGTCTGCATTATCCTGGCTGCTGCTGCTGCTCCTTCTTTCTGCTTGGGAGTATTAGGCCTATTTCAAGAACTTGCAAGGCAGTTAAACAATGTAAGTTAACAAATTTGCCCTTTTAAAGGGGGAAATTGCTGTTCATGTTTCTAAAGATAATTTCGTGCTATTAGCTCCTATACTCTGTAGCAGAACTGAATGGCTAATATCTGAAACTGTTGCTGTGGAGGGCATAAGCTTAAACCCTAGGTGCTATTGAAATGAGAAATAGGTCTTTTGCATGGATCAGTTTTACTCACCAATACAGACTGAAGAGACCGAGATTTTCCATCAAGAATATGTAAGTTTTCATTGGCTATTGAGTAAAATAATATTGCATTGTCAGCTAAGAATGTGAAATGAATTGCAGGGAACCTCAGGCAGCTACCATAACAACTGTTACCTTACAAGCCTTTGTCATTTTGAAGTAAAATAATTTTTGTCTGTGCCTTATTGTTGCTTGTAGAACACTGAATTTGCTGTTCTAACTTACTGGTGCAGGATCTGGTAGTCGTGTGAAGGAAAAGTCAGCAGAGGGAATATTTTTCAGGGAAAGTATGTTTCATGTAGTTTATGATGCACGTTTCATTAAAGTAAGCATCAGTTCTTTTGAACCAGTAATTTGTGTTTCATGTGATTATAAGATTGGAACCCTTGCTTTCGAAGAGGAAAGTCGAAGGCCCATTTATTTTGGTGGTCAGTAATGTGTTTGTATCATCCTGCTGTCTTGTTTACTCAAGCAAACTGCTGTAGTTCACTTTGATAACTGCATTTTTGCATTAATTGAAACCAAAATGCCTGTGCCCACCAACACTCACTATATACAATTCGAAAGAAAATTTTCCTTTGTGTTCATTTTAAGCTGCCTGATGGCCCTCTTCAAACACTCTGACTCCTGAGGCTGGTAGAACAGTGCCTGCTCTTGATTTTTGCCCCAGTATAACTTAGTCTTTTATATGCATTTGCTTTTCTTTTTGTGTGAAGTACTTCTTTTAGTTTAAGTCTTTGGCAGAATCAGTGTTAACTAGTCTGTTTCATTCTTCTACTAAAATTGGTCAATATAATTACAAGTTTTTATTAAATTAATGTATTCCTTTAAAAAGCACATATAGCTGAGACAGGTCCACTTTTTTTGCTTGAACTGGGCACAAGTTTGGTTGTTAATGATCCCATTTCTGCCTCCTCTTTGCATGCTTCAGAGAGTTCTGTACCCCTTCTGATGGACCTGCCAAGATGTGTTTTTTTCATGGAGAAAATAAAATTACATAACACCTTATAGATTTTTCAGAGATGATGACTGCAAAATTGACAGTACAGGGATTGAGTTAGTATTTTGTACCCACAATAGTTAATTTCATTGAAATCTTGCTGGCATTTTAGAGTTAGTTGTTCTGCTTTTCACTACGCTGATGGTGTATGAAGGTGGCGTTACAGGCTCCTGGGAAAGCCAGGAGAGTTAGCAGCCTGATTTTCTGTTTAAATAATAAATGCACATATCTGTGGGAACAAAATAAAAAGAGAAGTTACTACAAGTGTAGAGTAACAGATTTTTTTTTATGTGTGTGTTCTTTGCTTTTGTTTTAAATAAGGAAAAAAAGAAGCAAGAACAGCTATTAACTTATTTTTGGTTTAAGACTACTGAGATTCTTAGTCCTAGTACATATAAAATGTGTAAAATAAATAGTTACTGTTTATTTCAGTGAGAAATATGTAACTATTTGTTTGTAGAGACAGAGATTGCTCTTCTAAAAAGTGACTTGCATTAACAGTGACATCTTAAGTATGGGTGGGTCATACACATTGGTGACTTTCCTTCTTTTTGATAGTCCCTATAACATCAGAATATTTTACCAAATTGTTCTGTGCTTCCTGTGTGTTTGGATTTTGTTTTTTAAAATGTCAGTGGTTTCAAAAAAGGAAAAAATAATTTTTTCATGATCTTTAAAAGCCCCTTCCAACCCAAGCCATTTTATGATTCTGTGTGTTATATATCCAGGAAATGGTGATGTTTTATTGCAACTATGTCACCTTAGTTTTGGATGCATATGTAAATCTTTCCTGTCTATATGTACTTGTGCACTTAGACTTTAACATTCTTCTGTGCCCTGCTTTTTAATTGAGAGAGATTTATATAAGCCTAAACAATGGCTGGGAAACTGAATTGCAGTACAAAGTTGTGATTCAAGCTGCTGTTCCTCAGACATCTGAGTTCTTACATTCTTTTGACCAAAAATGACATGAATAGGTAATACTGGCACTACTGGGAATATACTTTTGGTAATAGTATTATGTGTCTTCATGTCAGGAACTGAAAGCTCATTAACAAAACTTTGAGTAGTTCTGTCAAAATTTTGATGTTATTACTGTATTAATGTGAGAAGGACTGCAAACCCTTTGCCTGCCCTTAACAAAACTTTGAGTAGTTCTGTCAAAATTTTGGTGTTATTACTGTATTAATGTGAGAAGGACTGCAAACCCTTTGCCTGCCCTTCCTTTTCCATGTATTTATTGAGTCCCAAGCCAGATGTGGCTCTGAGGGAATTGCTTTCATAGTCATTTGCATAGCCTGAAGGCTCTTGGTGATATATATGCAACATACTCCAGCTTCCAGAGGGAATCCCACTGAAACAAAGCGGTACCCAGCCACCTCAGGAATGGGGAGAAGTGAACACGGGTGTATGTGCAAAAGTTTTTCTAGGCAACTTGGGGTGTAATATTGCAAGTTCTTCCTTATAATATTGTTGGTTTATTTTGTTTAATCTTGAGATAATTATTGTAGCTTATGATTCTTTTAATTTTGGTTTGTCAGCAAATTGTTCACGTCACAATGTACCAGCCCCAGAAACAGCCACCTTTTTCGCTTTAAAACTAGCTAGAAACAGCTCCTTTGTCAGGGTTAAAATTCAGCAAACTCTGACTTTGGTCTCTGAACTTGTCTCTGACACTTGGTTTCTTTCTCCTGCTGTTTTCTTTCTGTGTGGGCATAACTTCTGTTAATAAAGAACTAACCAGTGTAATTTCAAATTCAGCGTGGAATATCGCTGGAGAATTACTACATCCAGGTGGATTACAAAAGACTAATCAAGGTCTTGTCAGTCCTACTATGCTTTTGTTTCAGTTTGGAAGAGATTTCTTGTTAAATTTGAGATAAATATGAAGAGGTCTTCCTATGGAAAAGAGGGCCTCATTTGGAAAGGGATGAAAACTATTGAATGTTACAGCCAGTAGTGCTTAAGCACTAAATCCTTAGTTACTGCTTTCTCCTCTTTCTTAATGTTCTGAAATACTATGCTGGAGTTGTATTTTTCTTCTGGTAGAATTCGTAAGTGCTAGGATTATAGCTATTGGAAAACATAGCCTTTTTTTCTATGCAATATGCTCTATTTGCATAGTAGCTTAATTACGCTTTGAACAGTTTCTGGTTCATAAGAAGATAACTAGAATTTTTTAAATGCTGTAAAATTAAGACAGGGGAATATGCTACAGATGAAGATGATGAAGACATGGGACCTGTCCTTCCAGGAGGTGACATGGCTATTGAAGTGTTTGATCTTCCTGAAAACGATGATATGTTCTCCCCCAGTGATGTGGACACCAGCAAGCTTGCTCACAAATTCAAAGAGGTAAGTTATAAATCAGAAAATACTCCTGAAAAATCTCGCTAGAATTAGATTTCTAGTCATCTCATTGCTCAGTGCTTGTTTTCTCTTGAATACTAGAGGTCTAGCTGTTTGTATACGTGGTATTGCTGAATGACTAGAAAGGTTCTGCTTAGAACAAGTAGAACTATTCTTCAGAGTTGTTCTAACATCAGCTTTCAGGTGCCTGTTAAATTGGAAAGTAACGTGCAAGTTTTCAGCACAGAAGTTATTCTTCCTCAGTACTTAGTTTCCATTTTTTGACCAGGTAAAAGTTAATTCATTACTAGCAGATTCCTTTTTTTCTCTTTTTTTCCCTTTTTTTCCCTTTTTTTCCCTTTTTTGTCTTTTATTTTTGTAAGATTCCAGTCAAAAGCAATCAGGAAAATGAAACAGCAAATACTAAATTGCAGTGAAAAGGGACATGTGGAGCTCGTCCTATAGCATTACACAGTGACTTGTCAGTGTACAGTGGTATCATATGTTTGGCCATGTGTACAGAAAGATGCTCTATCAGGGAAGCAGACACATTTCAAGCTGGTGTTTTCCAAACCTCTGTGGTTGTGGAGTTTGCGTAGCATCTGCTGGTACTGAGGCTTGAATCGTGGTACTTTTTGGGGTCGTTGAATTCATGTAACTTCACTCGCCAAAGTACTGAGAAACATTTCTGCATTTCTGCTTTAGATTGTCCTTTGATATGTTATATTTCTAAACTTTACTGAACTCTGATGCAAATAAAGGCATGAAACAATTGGATTTATCTAAGCCACGGTAATGGCCTAAGTGATGACAATAAAGAACATTTTTCTTTTTAAATGCTGTGAAGATGGAAGGGGTGAAAGTAGGCACAACCTCATGAGGAATTCAAGCAGCTGATACATTCTAGGCCAAGAGTGGAATTTTAAAATAGAGAGGCTCCCTTTTTATCCGTCTTCCCCTGTCCTCTCCCCTGCCTTTCCCTCCAAGCAAACTAGATATTTAATTTTCTATAAATAAATGTCATTACTCTCTACTGAGAATAATGTATGGAACGTAATCAGTCACTGAGCAACCTATCTTTCCCTTTTCTGCTATTACCATTTTCAGCATCTGGCAGCCAACTGGTATTCATCATTGTTTCCCAGAAGTTTTTTAGTTTACTTAAGTGATAATTTCCTCCATACTTCAAGTTCCAGGCTCTTATGCAAATTAGCAGAACATTTTACTTCATTTTCTAATCCTTTGCATCAAACTTTCTCAAAGTGGTGCCTGTGCACCAAGACTGTGTAAAGCACAGATGCAGTGATGGCCTTTGAATCAAGTACTCATAGAACAGTTTCCATCAACTCAGTCTGTTGCTGCACTCTTTTTGAAGTTGTTTGTCGTCCCGTTTGATCTAATGCCCTCAAAATACTGCTGTAGAGGAGATCAGATTAAGGGACTTTGGGATCCTACAGCTTAAGTGCAGATGAGAGCCTGAGGAGAAAACATTAAATGCTCCTGCATGAGCGGACTCTTTTTCCCTAACCCACACAGTTAACTGCTGTTATGAGCATGCCACTTCTCTTTCACTGATTGTATTTACCAGTACACAGCTGCATTTTATCGGCTGCTGCAGAGTGAGTACATGTACTTTTCTTGGTATTTGCCCTGAATTCTTTCAACACTAGAGGACTTGTTCATGATCATGCTGCACAAGCCCACACAGTGTTTTCTGGAATTGTATTTAAAGAATAATTGTTCTTTCTTGTTCTTACTGCAGAGATTAATGAAAGTATTAAACAAGTAGGTTGAGTATAATCTTTAAGCATAATAGTTTGACCTAATTAGTTGAATTCAGTGTTTGCAATGAAAAATGTACTCAAATACTTTGAGACCAATCTTATTTGAAATGCCTTGGTTTTGGAATGGAAGTCAGAAGAGAGATGGGCATTCCTGGGTGAATCACTATCATTCTTCAAGTGTTCTTTTCCTGGCTGTAAAACAGGAAAAATGAGACTGATTTTCCTTAACTGCTTTGAGAGAGAACTATAAGCTTTATAAGCTTTTTATTTTTTTTATAAGCTGTGATGATTGAAGAGAGACAAGATCTATAGGGAGAAGGGCTATCTTATGTAAGAATTAGGTATTATATTTCACATCTTAATGAAATCTATGAAAAATGCGTTATTATATGCAAGAAATATAATGGTTCTATAAAAATTTCATTGAGATTACTAGATTACATGGCATACTTTCTTTCCTCTGTACTCTAGATATTTAACATTTACTAGCTTTTCATCCCATTCTGCCTTTTGCAGTCTTAGATGAATTCAAACTGTTTTCTCTATAAACCTTACTTTAAAAAAAGTTTTATAGTTTTGAAGAAAATTAATCAGTTCTCCAAGACATCTTTGAAAGGAAATGTGCCAAAAATTATTCAAAATATCTTTTGTTAAAATGAAGCCCAAACAGTTTTATATTGACTTAGAAAATACAAAACATTATCTGCCAAGAATTTGTCTGGCATTATGTGAAGCTTTTAATAATGTATATCTGTTCCCCTGTTAGAAAACTTGCTTTAAAATTTTTAACTATAGAGGCCAGAATTGCTTGCCAAAGAATTGACCTTGCCTGTTGTGCAGTCTAACCCATAAATATGTTAATATTACTTGTCTAGTCTGCAAGCATAATTAGGTCTGTTAGGAAAAAAAGCAAAAAAGTAGATGTCCAGCTACACATTTGTCTGTTAGCAGGAAAGTGTCTTTTTTCTTCTGCCTCAGTGGGATCTGCTGTACCGTGTACTGATTCAATGATCTGACTGGGTGCTCGGTATTCATTTCTGTTAACTTAATAACAGAGTATAAAAATAACTGTTAAATCCATCTGTACCTGAGCAGATTGTCCTTTATGCAACAATTTGGCATTTATTTGTATGTAGTAATAAGCTGTTTAAGTACTGCTTACTGGTATGTGGGTTTTTAGAAGAGATAGCAGTGGACTGTAAGTAGGTAGCCTAAGGCTTTGAGTCTTGGCCTTTGGATTTCATTCTTAACTCTGCAAAGGGCAAAGTGTGACTCATCCATCCTCCCACTGATTTTATCTCACTCTGAAACAATAAGGTAGCAGAACTAAGCAAAGGCCTGGGCACTTCATAAACACCATGACATTTTGAGATGGTTCTTCCATAATTTTTCACTACCAGCTGAAATGGAATGATGAGATAAAGCAGTTTGAAGTCTCTGAAAACTGCAGATCACAAGTTGGATTGAGTGAGCTGAAAGCTTGTAAGTAACCTCTTGCAAATAGTAATTGGAGTATTTCCTTAGTTGCCTGTGCAGTTACAGAAAGGTACACATCCTTTTCGGCTTCCTGGTCTACTGGGAGGAATAGCATTACTACTTATTCTTGCTGCTAACACCAGCTCCAGGGATGCCAGGATGTACTGGCATCCCTCCATCTGGACCAGTAGACCTGCTCTCTGGCACTTCCTCAGGAACCCCAAGTGATCCACAGGTGAGCTGTGTGCTCAGGGCAGGTTTGGTCTGGACCCATGGGCATTCCACCTGCTAGTGAGCCTGCTGTGCCTCTGCATTTTACATGCTTCTGCAAGCAGTTATGTCAGTGACTGGTTTCATTTGAAATGACATCTTTTGTCTGCTTTCACTGAGCACGTGAAGATTCAGTGCAAAGTCCAAAAGTGAGCACAAGTGACAGGACAAGAAGTTCATAGTCTTCTCTGGAGACAGTGACCAAGCAAAGAGCAGAGGAAAGAAGTTTCCTAAACTGTTCCTCAGGTGGAACTGGTTGCATCAGTGTCTCCTTTATTCCTCCCAGCCTAAATTGAATTTCAAAAGAAGCTAAGCCTTTTTCAAAGTTAATTGTACCAATCAGCTCTGTGATGGCTCCTGTTATTTTGAAAATTACTCCTCTCCTCCAGAGGAACTTCTCTTCTGAATTATTTGTACTTTTTTTTGCTAACAGCCTGGTCTTCAAGAATGTAGCTGTTGCTTCACCAGAAATGATAATTTCTGGTTCAGTACCACTGCCTCACATACTCCATTAGCTCAACATAAGCTGTTCCCAAAGGCTTCTGTTATTCTTGTAAGAGAATTAACCCCTATGTAAAACATGCTTTTCCGTAACTATTCATGGTATTCATAAATAATGGACGAAGTCTCTGTCTCTGCTCCAGTGCCAGCTCAAGCTGTAGTTCAGGTTTTGCCATTGCCCTCAGCCCAACACACACGTCACTGATTCAGATTAAATTGTGCTTTAGATTTAAGGTTTTGGGGCTTGTAAGAAGTTTGTCCATGCTGCCTGCTCTAAATAACAAAGTGGAAGGGATACAGATGCAGAAGGGAAATGGGTGACCATTTCCATTTGGACTAGGATCATGCTGTTGAAGCTGTGGTTCAGTTCGTACTTCAGGGTGTTCTTGGAGTCTGTAAATAGCAGACCTTTGGGCTGAAACTACAGATATTTCAGGACATTGCCTAGTACACTTAAAGAGCTAATGAGTATTCACTGCACAGGATTATACTAATGGAGGTTAGTCCAAAAGAAATTGCCCCGAAAGTGTGCAGGTGGATGCCGAGTTCTCGGCGCCAGCCCTTTCACTGTACAGATCCACTTTTATTGTGGCATGCTGCTAAGTATTGTCACTACAACCTTTAGCACACTGCCAGGGCTGTTAATCTACTTGCAGTCATTTTGTGTGCTTGAATGCAATTTCCTGTTTTTTACAGTTTCCCCGTCTAACTGCTCTCAACTGAGATGAGCTAGCTTGAGCAGAGTAACTCCAGCTAATAGTGGAGAAGGAGAGCATCTGTTTACCTTTTTTCTTGCATGAAATAAACGTGTGGAATCTTCCCTCAAGGTTTTCCTGACTTCAGTTGTTAAATCAAGTGCTTGCTTCCATATTTGCTTTTTTTTGTAACATGCCTGCTGTAATCAATGCAGTAGGACTTTCTGACAGCACTGGGACGTATTTCACATTCACATCAGAGGAGAGCAAAGCCCAGGAGGATAACATCTTTTTTCTTAAAGCATAAGACATTTGGTTTTGCTAAACAGATTGGATGTTCTGATTTGAAATTATGAGTGGTTAGACGGCATCCTATCTTTAATTAGGTTGCACAGACTGAGTCATTTTGCAAGCTAGACATTTTAATTTACAATCTACTGCACTGCAGCATTCTTCAAGGCCTTCTGCTATGCAATGAGGTATTCAACTTGCAGCACAGGCTTTAAAAATACTGGAGTATTCTCTGTGACTTCACTTGTTTATTTTATATTTTCAATTTTAGTTGCAAATCAAACAT
Organism: Cuculus canorus; assembly: GCF_017976375.1. Taxonomy (NCBI): domain Eukaryota; kingdom Metazoa; phylum Chordata; class Aves; order Cuculiformes; family Cuculidae; genus Cuculus; species Cuculus canorus. Next base: position 134,757,710 of record NC_071402.1, on the reverse strand, counting down.
GCAGTTACAGAAGCTGAAATTCAGAAGCTGAAGACAAAGGTAAGATTCAATATAAGGTTAATACACGCTGTTTTTTTTCCTCTCTCATGCACATCTGAAGACATGTATCTTTATGTGGGTGGAGAAGTCAATGTTCTTATTAAAGGCTGATTAAGAAGCACAGTGGCTCAGCTAAATCTTGTCTTGGTGTATATTTTCTATTCAAACTTTCTAGTAAAATCTTAAGTACTGCTATTAAGAGAAACTGCCAACTTTTGTAGCTTCAATTAAAGATACATTTTAAGGGGTACCATAATGACTAAATGGCAGATTCCTAGTTTTACAATTCTAATGCATTTTCTCAGGTTTTTAAAATATATTTGTATTGAACAGTCAAGTCTAAGTTAATATGTTTTTTATTTACCAGTGATGTTAAAGTATCCTCCCATTTGCTAGTTTCTTTTTTTTTGACATTCGAAAAAAACGCTTTATTTATTTAAAGATATTGGATATAAATTAGTTTTTATATATAGAAGAAAATAAGTCTGTACTGTTGCAGTTTTCTTTAAAAGATACTCTAGAAAGGAAAAAGCCTATTAGTTTAACAGAAAACATCATTTCATAACTGATTGCTAGTTATTAGATTTAAATTGCTATAGCAATAAAAGTATATTGTATTTTTTGTGCTAAAATAACCTTTACAGGAAGGTAGCTGATAATTCAGATGTTGAATAATATTAGGTTTTATAATGATGTCTTTCTCTTTGAGTACATTATAAAGGAAATTTAAAAAGATAAAATTTTTCTTCAGAAAAAGATTTTAGATTATTTCTAGCAACCATTTGCACTATGTATTTTGTATCATGCTTATCAAATATGCATAAATCATTGTTAAAAACAAATTCAGAATGCAACTATTTTATGTAACGACAGTGTCTGTTGTACTGTTCTAGTTCAGAAAGAGAAATCTTTTCTTCCTTTGCTTTCTAGTTCCAATCTATCAATCAGAGCCACACGGTCAATCCCTTGGGATTGTGCCGAGCCCCATTGACTTCATGGCAGTGATGTGTGGGTGTAAACACTCTAATGTGCAAATCCGTTTGCAATATGAGAATTAATGTGCCTTTTTGTGTTGGACTCCTTTACCTAGTATTTTGAATAGAGCAGGGGAAAATGTGGCAGGGTTAGGTATATTACCACTAAATCTGCAAACAAATTATTTTCTTTTTGTGTTCATCATCCTTGATGCTAGCAGAACTGTCTGGAGCAAATTAAATAGTCTTTATAAGTAAACACGGATGTTAAGGCATTTGTTGTTTTCTGTAAATTCTGGGAGTTAACATATACAAACTGCTGAACAATCTTGCCCTTCTCCAGGACCAAACATTCAAACCTGCAGCTATCTTCAGCAGGGAAGTGAGAAGCATAGAACACACACGCGCACACACAACCACAGATTTTAACCAAAAAAAAGGAGGAAAAGAGCTAAGGTTTATTATAAATTCAGCAGTAAAATTCAGACTTCTTTGAGGTCTCTTGGAAAAAGGCATTGGACCTCTTTGGTGCCAAAAAGTATGACTAGCAGTGGAACTTCACTGGTCACGGAGCTAAGCAGCGCTGATGTGTTTGGCAGAATTAGTACCTGAAATTTTCAACAGCAAGGGCATATTTTCCTTTCATACTATGTTCTTTCAACTTGATTAACAAGTTTAAAGAAAACAAGAGGAATTTATTTCTAACAGGTTCTCTTTATCCTTTTAGTAGTTCTGGCATTATTTCAGTATTGGATGCAAAACTCTATGCTTGCTTCTATTAAAAATGATTCTAGGTTAACGACCTAATGTTACAGTTTGAATTATGCTCCAGCCTCTTTTCTCTGGCTTTCTAGATTAAGCAAAATCATGACATGAAGACATACGTTGTAAGAATTCTATAGAATTTCTAATTTGGGTAAAAAAAAAGCAGACAGATTAGATGCAGTGGCTTTTTTCCTGTTGTTTTCTAAATTGTTCTTAAATCAACTATAGAACAAAAAAACAGATTCCTCCCCAAAATAAGAAATTTCATTGTTTTATGAAAGTGTATGAATGCCTTGTAACACCTGAGCTGCATGCATAGAGCAAAATGCATCCCCAAAGCTGACCGATTAACCCTGCACTTCGCCCAAATACTCTACTATTAACATTTTTAAACCGTGGTTAGTGTAACCCAGAGAAGTATAAAGGCTGCACTGGAACATAGAGCAACGTCTCTCCTTTTTATGAGGAAGAGCAATGCATATATCAGCTTATTTTCTTTGTCCTGGAATGCTCTTTTCACTGCCAGTGTGTTACTATTATAGTTATAGTTCACTGATTTTCACTAGCCCTACTGTTGGAATTAATCCTGAACAATTAGGCTTCACTTTGCAGCTTTTTACTGACTGCATCTCCACTCTTTTCTTCAGCTGCAGGCTGCTGAGAATGAGAAAGTGAGGTGGGAATTGGAGAAGACCCAACTCCAGCAGAACATTGAGGAGAATAAGGAAAGGATGATGAAATTAGAGAGTTATTGGATTGAGGCACAAACCCTGTGTCACACGGTGAATGAGCACCTCAAGGAGACGCAAAGCCAGTATCAGGCTCTGGAGAAGAAATATAACAAGGCAAAGAAATTAATCAAGGATTTTCAGCAAAAGTAAGCAGCTACACTAAGCTCAGCAAATGAATTAGTGGCCAGATAAGAAACGTATATGTGATATATTTTGAAATATGAAACCCACTATTAAGCACCTGTAAGGTAAACACTGTTTTTATTTTTTTTTTTTTTCCATGAAAAACCCAAGCTCTTTATTATGGAAAACTGTTAGTAATATTCAAATATTAATTCAATATTGTTGATAAATAATGCTATAACAAAATAAAGATTTGATCTGTAGTATTCCAGATTGGAATGTTCCAGAACTACTAGATAACTCAATGTGATTGCAAACAACCAAGAATACTCATAATAAAGCATTTGATTAGCAAGGTTCACAGCGATTTATATTGGTATTGTGTCAACTGGATTCACTCCTGCTGTATACTAATGTAACATCAAAAAGAAAATTGTTTTGTAACATTTTACATTTTATTTTTCTTCTTCTTGTAGATTCCAAGAATGTTTGAGCTGAGTTGAGCTAACTGATGATTACCTGGCCCCCTCTGTTTCATGTGGTCCCCTCTCCCTGATGGCTAGCAAGAATAATAACATCTTACATTTCTATATCAGCTTCCTTTCCCCTAGATTTCTTTTTCTGCAGCAACTTTTTCATTTCCTAATGAAATATAGTCACTTAAAGAAGAAAAGTGAAAACCATACAGCAATGTCTAATGACAACTGGAAGTACAGAAGTGAATATCCTGTCACATTAAAAAGGGGGTTAGCTAGTCAAAATGTCAGTACCCACCTTGGAATTCTGTTACTAGTCCAGAACTAGCTAGAATCTTGTGTGCTTTCTATCATAAATGTCTTAGATTTTCAAAATAAAAAGAAATAGAGAAAATTGCTAGAATAAGCCTGGATAGCCTTTCTATTGTTATTCTGCTTTATATTAGTAGAAGATCTAGTCAGTTGGTTTTAACCGTCTCAGCCCCCTAAAATCACATAACAGATTTCCTTGTAGTTTAACTAGAAAATTAGATTTGTACCTGGAAACTTAGGGATGTCCTTTCTTTGAGGGAGTGCAGTCATACTCTAATGAAACAGAGATTTTACTCCATTTCCTATAACAGAACACAGCATAAACTAAGCTAATGTTTTCATTGTAAAAAAGATTATTAAAAAAATAGCTTGATTTAACTTCTTCTATTATCAGTTAGAACAACTGAGATTTTTTTTTTTCAGATAAACTCCTCTTGCCATTTTTGTATCTTCCCCCAGCATACTCACTTAGACTGACTAAATGTTTAGGGTTTTGTCCTAATTGCAATTTCATACTTCTTACTAGGTTAGTAATAAAGTATTTGTTAAGGACAGATTTTTCTGATGCACAGCTTGAGATTTATCAGAACATTTTATTTTCTGTTTGAATTTTATTGCTTCGATGACAGCAAATGCATCTTTTTTTTTTTTTCCCCTTTTCCCCTAAGAGAACTTGACTTCATCAAACGCCAGGAAGCTGAACGAAAGAAAATAGAAGATTTGGAGAAAGCACACCTTGTAGAAGTTCAAGGCTTACAAGCTCGTGTGAGTAGAATCTACTCTCATATTTGAAGAATGAGACAATTCTGTCTCCATATGAAATAGGAGAAGGGGTGTGTGTTATGGGTAACACTGTTTTGTATTTCTTTCAGATACGAGACTTGGAAGCTGAAGTTTTCAGGCTAATGAAACAAAATGGGAGCCAAGTTAACAATAACAACAACATTTTTGAAAGGCAGACATCGTTTGGAGAAGTTTCTAGAGTAGATCCAGTGGAAAACCTAGATACTAAGCAAGTGTCCTGCCTGGATGGCTTAAGTAAAGGTTTGTTTGAACCAAACCATATTTCCTGTTAATATTTATGTAAATAGCATGGTTATAATGTAGGGTTTAAAACAAAAAATAATGCAGGGATGTTGTTATTTTTCTGATATTCATTATCTAATGAGAGCTGTATCAGGTTTATACCAAAACCAAATAACCTCAGTATAGTCTCCCAGAATAGTTGTACGATGTATATTCTTAAATAAATGGAAGGGACTATGTGCTAATAAAGCAAAGATCATTATTTAATTCTTAAAGCTTTCAGTGGGATGCCATAATCTTTTAGGTTTAATTTGATGCTTCTTTTATTTTAATACATTAGGAGAAAATTGTGTTTTCTCTGTGTTCCTAAATCTGCCCTTAATTACCCAACCACCAAAGATCAGACAAGAACAAGTTAGCAGAAAGAGAAAAAAAAAAAGCTAAATCTACCGTTTTGAATGGATCTCTGCAGGTTCTGATCCCACGTTGGTACAGACATCAAAAGGAACCATGCAGGTGGCACTTACAGTTTCTCAGGATGTAGCCTTTTGTGAATATAATGTAAATTCTTTACTGACACGTTAATTAAAAATCTTGTTCAGCTATAGCATAGCCTGATTTGCAGTATAAAATTGTAAGAGTTTGTTCTACATTACCAAAAGCCAAAACAATTTCTGGCAACACTGAGACCTGGATAGATGTTGTCAGCAGGGTGACTGTAACCTTTCCTTGCTTTGAGTAGAAAAGATAGTTCACATTTTGCAGTCTACACCAGTGAAAATTTAGAGATAAATTCCACAGCTTTAAAGTTCTGTGATTGCTAGTGGCTCCTCACTGGTGAATTATATGTGGAATTAAAGCCAATTTTAGGTCCAAGGCCTTGGAGCAAAATTGTTTGGTGCAGGAGGAATACTTACAGTGTATTTAGTAACATCTCTGAAATAAGGTGTCTGAGATATTGGGATTCTGACAGGGGAGCACCAGACTCTGTTCCTATAAAAGTTGCCATATTAAATGAACTGTAATATTATTTATTTCTCTGGTGAAAAAAAGGATGCATTAGGTTCTGAATGAATTCATTCTAGCAAGCATACACATGTTTTATTAGAGTTGGTATTTTTAGCAGTTATTTCATATGTGGACCCAAGCTAAATATCGCTCCACAAACAAATCAATAGGAATTACATTTTTAACAAAGTATGTGTAAAAAAAGATCTAGTCCTGCTGAAACGGTATTTGGGTGATATGCAGACCTTGTGGAATTAATTTCCACAAATCTTCCCAGAGCGGTTTCTTCCTAGCAAGTGAGACGGAAATCTCTGAAGTGCAGAATAATTTCTACTGAAATCTCTGAAGTACAAAAAAGCGCACAGGATGACAAATCTGTATTTCTCCCATAGAGACTCAGTAAGTGTTACAAAATATTTAATACTTAGTCACACTGTTAACAGAAATCCTTTTGGCAGTTTGCATGAGGAAAGTGTGTTTTCTTTACCTGACTCACAATTCATGTTTACAGTTACTGTTGTAACAATGTTAACACACATCTATGGTCAAAAATCCATCTGTCTTGAAATCCAGGAATTTTACATTTAAGAAAACAATTCTTTGTCAAATTATTTCTAAAAAATGGAAAATTCTTGACATGGCATTAAATTTCAGCCTGTTGATACTTTCAAATAATATATTTGCATGAAATTTTTCATTTTCCAAGAGCTGCTGCTTGTCATTGCAAAAATGGTTCCCTGGAGAAATGGTATCAGTGGTCAGTGCCTGAATTTAACCACCTGAATAGAAACACAGATTATTTGCTAGGAAAAATAGACAATCAGCAGTGATTTTTTTGAAAGCAAAAAAAAAGCATAGTTAGACCTTGGATCCAGGCTGGGTTTGTGTTTTTAACAACAGAAAAAGAAAAGCCCTGTTTTTAAAGTAAGAGATCCCTAAACATGCTGTAATGCTGCTTGCCTTCCATATACTTTTTACTGTAAATCCTGTATGAAAGTCTCTGAAGTCTGTATCAGATGGTAATGTAGTGGTACTTGCTCTGCAGACACAGAGACTATGTCTTCATATCACCCTTGTGTAAACCTCATAAGGAAAGGACTTGCCTTTGTCAAGTAATACTAATTGCTAATAATTGGTGTATTTACTGATCAACGTGTGGATGTTTGCAGAGGAGTAATAAAGGGTAGGGGAGATCATAGAATCATAGAATAGTTTGGGTTGGAAGGGACCGTAAAGATCATCCAGTTCCACCCCCCCTGCCATGGACAAGGACACGTCCCACTAGATGTCCACAATATCTGTGGAGGGTGAGCAGATTTCCTCCAGGTGCAGTGTTGTGCATGCCAACTTTGTGACATTCACACAAGCCCTCCAGTCTCTTCTGGCTTTTTTATGGTGAGCATAGCACATGCTTCTGTATCAAGCCTTGGCATTGGGTTTGTAGGGTGGCACTGCATGTACACAGCCACATCCTGTAATTTTGATTCTGAAGTTTGCAGGTCTGTCTTTCCTCAAAAAATCCAGTTATATAAGAATATATATTTTAATTAAAATTATTCTAGGTATGTTTTTTGCCTCAATGTAATCTGAAGTGCTTATTACATTCTTATGTGGCAATAGATTTGGGAAGAACTAATGGATGCAGTTTCGTACATACCACCATAGCTGTCCCTGCCGCTGCAGGTGCTCTGGCCATGTTTAACATTGTATGACTCCTCAGGCTGTACCATAACCTCATACTGAGCTTGAGGGGCTGCCAATCACATCAGTGGAAGTTAGAAAATCAAAACTATTACAGTCCACAGAGTTCTTCCTTTACTTTGCCGAGCAATACTAGAAGCCTAAGGATTGTGTTTCTTCTACTAATATGTGATTGGTTCTGAGAGTCCAGGAAAATAGAAAAAGTGCATTGTAGCTTTCTGTTTTAGTGGTCGTGAGCTGTGTCTGCAGTGGAGCATCAAGCTATTTACTGGAAGGAGTCAGTGGTTTGAAATCTAAACAGTTGAGTGCTGATGCTGACTTTGACAGTATTTGCTCATCTCTGTGCAAATGCCTGTTCAAGCAACTTTGATGGCTGTACTTTCTGGGTGCCATGGAATACCCAGGGATGCCTTAGTTCACAGAAGGAGATTTTGAAATCTATCAGCCTGTATAATGGAAAAACAGTGGGAGGACAGGCGAGCTCTTTCCTGCTCTGCAGTGGTACTGAAATAATTCAGAAGGAAGCCTGCTGGAGTCAAGTGGTTCAATGCCTGCTGAAAGACAGTCTAATTACATCGTATCCAAGAACAAAATAAAACCTGTTATGATTTTATGCGAGAGATTTCTCGAGCTCCCCTGTGGGCTGGGAGCTTCCTAGACTAACAGGTGGGGTTCATATTTGTGCTGGGGAGCAGCGAGGGCCAGCGGCTCTCTGCAGAAGAGAGAAGGGACTGAGGGTGACAGCACGTGTGGCCAGGCTAGATATCGCCCAACAGCAGCCCAGTCCCACTGCACCCAAGGGTAGCAAGCAGGGCAGGTGATGGAAACAGAAATTAGCCAAGAGCCCAGGCAAGTTTATGGTGATGAGGCAGGTCTGAGGACAAGCCAGGAGGTTCTGTTCATGGGCTGTGGCTCAGGTCCAGATCCACAGGCTCCATGGCTTGAGCGCAAGAGCCCAACTTAAAGGCAGCCTCTGTAGAGGAAAGAGCCCCCACTGATGCTGCGTGAGCTCACTCTTTGCAGCATGCTGAAACGCGGTTAGGTACCTGTGCACAGAGAGCTGCCATTCGAGTGTGAAGAGCTCAGCTCTGCAGTGAAGGGAGCAGTGAGCTCCAGGACGAAGTGGTATTTTGCTTAAACAAGACCAGTATGATCACTTCTGTGAATAAGCATTTGCAGTGCTATGTCGATAGTTTGCATAAAACAGCCTATGAAAGGAAGTGATATATGGAAGTGTGTGCACCTGTAAGAATAAACATATTCAGTTCAAGTAATGACAACATGCTGTTATCCTGCTGACTACTTACAACGGAAGAATAATTACAGGTCAGAAAATGCTAATGATTTCATCATGTCACCAGTATATAGTTTAACTCTTACAGAAGTAAAACATGGTATGTAGGTCTTAGCAGTGCTTTAACAAACACAGATCTGCAAAAATAAAAATGAGTTTGAGTGAGTCTTACCCCTCAGTTATCTGCTGGCAGCCTAGCTCAACATGTGGCTGTGGATTTGAGAGGCAGTTTGAGCTACGCTGACACATCATTCCTGCTGAAATGGGAGACTCCACGCTATCCCTGCCTTTGTCCAGACCCCTCATTCTGCTTCTTCCATTGCATTGTGCTAGCACTTAGACATTTCTGTGCACACACTCATGCAGTGAAATAGCAGAAAAATGGCCTAAGAGGGGAAAAGATTGGAGTGTCAGACTAAAATTGGATAGTTTCTGCTGGGTCAATCATTTGCTGTGAGGACTGCAAAAAAAAAGTAGAAACTGTAAAGAATATTTATTCCTTTTTGGGTGTAAAATGTGAAAACATCTTTTAAACTGTGCTTCGTCTTACTGCTGCTTTGCAAAATGTTAAATTTGATGAAATACTCAGATTTTGTTTGAGTGGATGATTGATAGGTAAGAGAACTGCAGTTATGTTAGCTCCGTCTGTAGAGCCAAGTCATATATGGAGGGTGTAGTATACCTTGCTCACAAGACATTCTTGAATAGGGCGACTTTGAACTCAGGCTGGTCAAATTCTTTCATTGTTCCATTTCCTGTATGAAATATGTCTCCAGTATTCATTTATGACATAATGGTGCTTGGGCAGGAGACGAAAGATCTAGAAGATCTAAAACTGCATTCCCTTCAAAACCAACGAAAAAGGTTTTCATGATTTTTCCAGCAGAAAGTTTTACGTGCAAAAACAATAGCGAGTAGGTGCAAAAGTAACAATGCCCATCTCTTTACTGACGATATATGAAAATAACGCAGCTCTGGGATTTGGGGTTTTGTTTCATTTTGGGTTTTTTTGAAGTGCTCAGGGTAGAATATGATATCTTCAAACCCCACGTGTTTGGAAACTACAGCAACTTTTGTAAAGAGTGAAGAATGGGGAGAGTAGAGTACCTCTCTCGACTTTCGAACAGGTCTTCTTGTGATTCTTTGATGGGTACTGTTGCAATAATTACTGGTGTCTTGTAAATGTCTCAGGGAGTTTTTGCGCTGTTAGATCAGCCTATAATGACAGATCTAACAGTCCGTATCCTGCTCCACACAGTATAGTTGTTTCTCTAATTAATCAGGGAGAAGTAGAGTTCTTTGTCATGTGCAGATCATGGCTTTCCCATTCTTACCATTCTTTTCCATTCTTACCTTGAATGGCTGTCATACTGGGTGCCTTTCATGGACCTTTGGGGTTTTTTCTGTCATGCTAAACTTTATACAACATCACTGATGGTTGCAGTGAAAATTTATTTCAGCACTCTTGCGTTCTTCCTGCAAACCACCATTCTAGTGTTTCTGCCAAAACATGCTGCTGTTGGAAAGCTGAAACCAGACGACTTCAGTTGATGGTGATAACCACAGTAATAGTCATGTCCTCTAGACTCCTGCTTAAGGAAGGGGGCTCAGCAGAGTCTTCTGATGTGATCCAAGTGCAAGTGAGGCAAGGCTGGATTTGAATTAGGCTGCTTATATCGATCTGTTTGTATGAGGGAGCAGGATGGTTGGTGAAGACAGGGATGTTTTAGTGAAGTCTTATCAAGTTTATATACGCTTTGTGGGTTTGAAGGAACTCTGAATAAAAGAGAGAAGGACCTACAAGAGGGGGCAGTTGTTCTGACTGTGCAGCAAGAGATGAAGTAACAAATGAGATTGCCAATTACTTATAAAAAGATGCTTTTACTTGCAGAAGGGTTAGGGCAAACAATCAAGGCATCATATTTGTGTTGTCACATATAACTTCAAACAGATAACCTCATAATCCAGAGCAGGATTGGGATTCCTCTCTGCTGTCCCCCTGAGAGGGATAATATTATAAAGCAAGCAACTTGTTTCACTGTAGGCCCAGAGGAACGGGTTTAATGTGCGTTTCATAATCATTTGAAAGGCTGCTTGTCAAGTAATTTGATCACAAAAGATTATCTGATTATTTGGATACTACCGATGTCACTCTTGGTGTGACTACACACATCACTTATGCATAATTTGTACATATTGTACAAGGTTGTTTCACGGACACTCAGTTCAGGAGAGAACAACTCATGCTGTTTACACACATAAGCCATTCTGGTTCTTATCAAATACAGAGCAGCCTGAGGACTGCTTGAGATACTTCTGTAATTTGATGAGCATCCTGCAAAACCGGTGAAGTAACATGTAATGGAGAAAAAATGGCAGTCCAGTACTGCCTCTTATAAGTGCCTTTAAAGGGCAGGATTGAGGATAAATAATTGGTCCTCTGTGTCTAAATTGGCATACTCATGCAGATTCTAGGAAATTTGTATCAATAAGTAGTGAGGTGAGGATTCCTTTGTGTCCTGATGGAGCAGTCTTTGTAGTACAAGCGCATGCAAGTCCTTTTGAAGGAGTCTAATTGGACCAGCTTTCTGGGATAGTACAACTATGTTTGCCAGGTTTTTTTGTGTGTGTGGTCCTTGATGTAACAGTGTGAATCATCTGCTAAATTTTTAAATATTTGCAGTTGATGTGTCATTATGCAGTTACTGGACGTGTACAGATAAACTCTTGAATAGTTCTGGAAATAACCATTTTTTTGCATGTGTACGTCAACAATTAATAAGATACAGGTACAAGTAAAACATGTGAAGTGCATGTGCTTGCAATTGCGGGTTCTATCTTAGAAAAAATATGAAAGACTCTACTGCTAAATAGTTTCAAATCATATTTCCATACAGATTTCAATGAAGCAGTGCCAGAAACAGAGAGACTGGACTCCAAAGCTCTGAAGACTCGAGCTCAGCTTTCTGTGAAGAACAAGCGGCAGAGGCCTTCTAGAACAAGGCTGTATGATAGCATCAGTTCAACTGATGGAGAAGACAGCCTAGAAAGAAAGGTGAGAAGAAGTCTACCCTCTCTCTCGGGCTTCCTATGGAGTGCTAGATTGCCCGTGTAAGTCATTGCACCCTCTGTCTTTGTCCTTTCATTGTAGCACAGGCAGTATTTATTCCTCTGTGTCCACTATGCTGTGAATGGCCTTGACTAATGTGCGAGTCTGGTCTCCTTTGAGTCAGCACACCTACTTTTTTGGTTTTGTTGTTTTTTTGTTTTTTTTTTTTAACAGGAATCCTGGGCTTTCTGATATATGTGTGCTTTATAATGCAGAGTGAGTCCTTTCATTTATGCAGGAGGTGAAAGGAACTTGAATCGTGCATTTCTCTATTTGGTAATTTGTTGACACAATTGATACAATGCTTACTTGTTGTTTTGTATGATTCTGACTTACATTTGAAAGCAGATATCAATAAACAACACTGTGTGTGGTATCAGAAGGTAATGGCATGAATTGCTAAAGTGTTTCTTACAAAGAGAACGCTAAATAATGAATAAAAGAATTGCATGTTCAAAGTAAACCTTGCTCTGATTGGTTTCTAAATGGTATAACCTGCTTTATAATCTCTTATACCAACAGCCGTCAAACAGTTACAGTAGTCCCATGCACATTTCAAAATCACCACTGCCCTTATGCATGAGAGCATCCTCACCAGCATCAGATTCTGGTGCTTCCTCCCTCTCCCCTGTGGCTAGCAGTGCAGCAATCTCACTTGACAACCTAACTGAAAACCAAGAAGGAGGACAACACCACAAAGGAGATGTCCTTTCCCCACATGCTCGGGGAGACACTCCACTTTCCTCTCCTTCAAAATCCGGGCACAGCTCTGAAGCATCTCCTTTGCATCATCCAGCTGGCAGGAGTATTTTACAAGATAAAGGTATTACAATTTTTTACAATAAATTGATGCATCATTTTGCTCACTTATATCTACTTTATGACATTCTGTTGTGTAGTAGGACCTTAGCAGCTAGAAGGCCATCATCTTATAACTTCTTTTGTCTACTTGGAAGTCAAAAAAAAAAATGCAATTGGCCTTGTGTGAAGTTATAAGAAAAGGGCGAAGTTTAAACTGAGATTAGGAACTGCTTGCTTTCTTTTTCTCTGTTCCTAGAACTCACTGAAAAAGACATAGGGAAGTTGCCTTTAAGAAAATATTGTCCTTTGTTTTAAAAACTACCAAATTAATGGACCTTAGGACATTTCTTTATTAGAAACATGCTTAACACAGTGCACTTAGTGAAATTATGTGATTTTGGCACTGATAGATGCTTTTTTTGGAGGGTGTGGACAGGACTGTAAAGCAAGAATAACAGATTGTAGCTTTTAATTGCTGAGAGGCAGCATAGTCTAGATTTAACAAGAGGTCAATGTCTGGGGAGTCTTCATTTACAGAAAAAAAATTCAAGTAATTTGATGAGGATGTGGGCCAGATTGTTATTTATTTAATTCATATTCTTTAAATGTAAGCTGGATAAAACATGATGCGATCATACTTAGCTCAGGTACATTTCTCAGATACTAATTTATTTAGTCCATTGCAATATGGCACAGAATTCAAAAACCTGTTATTCAGATGCCTTGTCAAAATTAGCATTTTACACAACTTTAGCATTCTTAGCTATGTACCTTGCATTCTTTACCTGTGATGTAAGCTAAAATACCTTATAAAATTTTTAGTAAGTAAGGACTGCAGGAACAGGTGTGGGCAGGTTCATAACAGACTTCAGCTTGCTTAAATTAATGGAAAAAATATTTGTTGAGGATTTTTGTTTGTCTAAGTAGCTGGAAAGACTTGCCACTCATTCACAACCTGTTTTTCATAATCTTCATACAGGGCTTTCACACATTCTTCTTGAAAGACAAATTTTTTTTTAATTTAGGCCCAGCTACTGTATGCTACCATTTTTACATAGGTTCTAAAATTGCTAGTCTACTTGTATAATTGCTGCTTGTGTAATTGTTAATGAACCAAAGTTAAATTCAAAGTTTGAGTTTGGCAAGCGGAAATAAGGGTGTGGATTTAAGAATGTGACTTTCCACTCTTACTCCAGCCTGAATGTATGACTGGTTTATCAGTGAAGTCATAAATCCTGCCTTTCTATCCAGTGCATGAAAAATATCTTCATAAAAATTTGGTGCAGACTGGCCTTGTAGTGTAAGGAATAGGATAATATATTTCACTCACTGTGTTGCACTTTCCTTCCTAGTTTAGGTTTGAAAAATAATCTGTATAAATATTTGTGTCATGCTTTCCCCACTGTGTCTATTAAGCAAACAACTACTGCTTTCTTTTGGGTGTGCTTTCTTTCGGGTTTATCCAGATTCTGATGAGTACATGAAAATTAAACCAGAGCGATTTAGTTTCAGATGGAAAATTTCCTCTTAATCAGTTGTACAAAAAAGAAATATCCTAAAGCAGTTGTTGTTTGGCAGCAAGTGTAGCGATACTGTTTGAATTGAGTATTAATTTGGATGTCAGACTCTTACAGGTCAGAAAATAAGAAGGGCCATTATATTTGTTTTGTCTGTTCAGGTGGGATTTTTTTAGAGACGGAAAGAGAATACATTTATGGACATGTGTGTTCATTGATTAGTCAGTGATTAACAAAAGTGAGCATTAGCAAGTTCACACTTGTCTTTATTTCCTTTCTTATCAGCCTGCAGTGTTTTGGGAAGAGCTGAAGTAGCATGCTATCGGTCTCCTCATCGTTGCAAAATGATGAGGCATTTTCCTTGTTTGTCTTTTAAGCACAACTTCATTGTGTATGTGTATGATTAATTACTTTTCTTCAGTTCTCTCTGTTTCGTCCAGTAGCGTCCTTTGACAAGGCAGCTGAGGTTGACCCCTGTGAGCAATCCTCCATTGATGTAAGAGGCTGGCTGCAACTGTGTTGTGACCTTGAGGAAAAAAGTTAGGTCTAGTCTCCTTTCACATCCATCAGCCACAGATTACTTGCACCAGCTCCTTGAGGCTGAAAGTGATGGATTAAATGGCTTCTGTGTGATTTATTCTGAGGAACCAGCTCTCCCCTCACCGTATCTGAAGAACTACAAGGAGAAGGGGAAGGTGCACCCTTCCAGGGTGGTGAAAGTCCCTTCATGCCCAGGCAGGTCATCTGCTGCCGTGGTCAGTGGCCACTGCTGTGGGCCAAGCACCGCATACCTCTGTGTATTCAAGTCACTGTAGAATCAAATCTAGTCCACCACTGAAGCTGGTTTGGGGACCTACCCCATTCATCTTCCACTGTGTCCAGCATGAATGCTTCCCACAGCAAATTGTCATTAGTAGGAGGGCTCCAGCTGGGTCTAGTTGCATGGAAGTGGGGGAGCACACAGATAAAAGAGTCTGAACAGAAATTTGCCATACCAGGTAGCTGCTACATGTCCCTGCTGAGCTCTCCAGTTTATTTCTCTTCTACTACATCAGCAAAACTTCCAGTTACTAATACTTTTAATTATTTGCCCACCTCGAAAGCAGTGTATCTTACAGTTTCATTTACTTTTATTAAGAAGTTTCTCAAAAAAGCCCCAACCCACCACCCCCCAGCAACCAGGCCCCACTTGCCTGCAAATAGCTGGTGTGAAAATAAAACATTACAGTCTTTCATTCTTTACAGTGGCAATTTTGACAGTTGACACATGAGAAGAATGCATTAAAGCTGAAAGAGGAACCATAAGAGAATGGAGAGAAGTATACACACTGTAGGGTTGATGCAAAGTGTAGGCTGCCTAAAGTTCTGCTTGGCATCCCTGAGGGGTGGATTTCTCCACAGGAGACTTTGTTTTGTCGTTCTTCCTGTTGCTGGTGTTTGTTTTCTTTTTTTCGCTTGAGGTTGCTTGTCACTGGTTCTTCAATGCCTTTTTTAGCATACAGACTTGTTTTAGAACAAAAAATACAGATTTTAGAGTGGAGATATTGCAAAAGGTTTGTTTTCCTGCTTTTTCCAGGATTTGTGAACCACTTATACACTGAACTTTTTACTTGAATAAAGCCTGGCCAAATATTATTCACAAAGAAACATACAAAGTTCTTCTGTACCCACAGTGGACTATCCTGTGATAGCTCTGTGGTTTTCTTAGTTAATTCTGAGAGCTTGATTTATGTAGGAGAAATCCACAAACCCACCAGTGCTTTCAGTTAAACGTCACTGTACAGCTAAGGTCACATTGTAAAAGTCACCAAACCGCAAGTGACAGAAATGACTGACCTTCATTTGCTTCCTCTAGAGTATTTGAGGACACTCTTTATGTTTAAGGATCACAGAAACTGTGTCTGATTTTTTCATCTGCTTTGTGTTTTCTTTTTGCTTCCATATAGATTTCACAGGATGTTTAGCAGACTCAGATTCATTGTTTTGGCTTTCTAGGTACTGCAGGCTATTTCCTCTTCAGGCTTCAACAGTGTTTGTAGAAGAGATCAAAAACTGGTAGAGATCTCAGGACAAATTTATTAACTAAACTACTTTTAATTCTTTTTTTAAAAAGATTTGGAATGGTTGGATGTGAAGGTAGATGTTTATTTTAACAAAGATGTTAAAGTTAAACAGAAAGCTATTAGCTAGCATGTCCCATCGTAAAAGATACCTTTGGCTCCAGAGTTCAGGAATGTATTTTCAGGGGTCATTTTAGAAGTAAGGCATACATGCCGAATTAATTGTGTAAAAGGAAACTTATGCAGCCACTGCTGAGTTTAAAAAATGATTTGTTATAATGTTTACTTCTAAATCTCTCATTGTGTTCAACTTACTATATATTCATTAAAACTCAACCAAAAGTAACTTCTCATTTCCTTCAATTAAAATAAGATTTCTCCATGTGTGTATTCAAATTCTGAAAGTATTTATCTATTTTTATTCCTTTTCACACTATCTTCTTGAAAATGAGAAGAATTCACCTAATTAAATTGTATACTTACTCACATGTACACCTATGTGACTCTAATTATGAAAAGATATACTAACTGTTCTGAATGGAAAGTGGAATAGCCATCAGTAACAATTACAAATAATAATAATAATGTACATTCTTCCATGTACAAATGTATCCTAGATGGTGCCACATGCGCTCAGGCAGCAAGAACAACTAGCCCTACTATAGGGCATGCAGAAAAACTAAAGCGAAAACTTGCAGACCTTGGGTAAGCATTTTGTTATTTAAAGTACATATTCTTGTAATTTAAAGAATCAAAAGTAAAATTTCAAAGATGTTTCCTGACCTTTTCTGATATTGTTGTAGGGCTCCCTTGAGGAGGAGTTCAAACAAGGGCAAGAAGCGGAAAGAGAAAGAAGCTCATAGGGTGACCTGTGGCAGTAGGTATGGGTAAAGATTGATGATGCAAGAAATGATATGCCAGAAACATTGGAAAAAAACTAATCATCCCAGCAGACGGGAACATTAACAGTCCCACTGACTTCATATAAATAAGTGTTAAGTTTTGAGTTAACCTTCTGAGCTAACAAACCTAGATTTCTTAACTAATGAAAGACTAGCATATAATCTAAAAATACTTGGAGGTTTATAATATTGTGGCATAATTACCACTGTTACATCCACTCATGGGGTTTGCAAAAATAGGTTATCAGACTAGCCTACAAGAGGCACACATAGCCTGTTAGTAATACCTGTGATCCAGAAATCTTTACACAATTCCACATATTTTTTGGAAAAAGCCCCCAGAGTGAGGATGAGCAGCTGTTCACTGCAGCTTCATGGCACCCATGTCAGGAATGCCTTCAAAGTGTTCGTTTCTGAAGATGGATGTAAGCTGAAAGCAGATAGGAAAAATGCTAACTATGCTGGCCACATAAAATGCTGACTGCGTTGGTCACATCACAGACTCTCAGGGAAAGAGTCATGAATTCCTTCGGAGATCTGACCACATCACCAGCATCTGGATTCTGAATAAATAAATGGATGTTCAAAATAGCAGGAAACGATCTCTGCAAAAGCTAGTGTAGGTTTTTACTGAAGGTCTCTCTTCATACTGATGAGTCTGACAAGACTCCAGCTGAAGGGGGTGATCCCTGGTTCCAGGTGTGGAAGACATGCATTCACTTATATGTCAGGAGTTCTAAGCTAACTTAATACATTCCAAAAGTCTAGAAAGGACATAGCAACTCAAAAACTGCACACAAAATCACAGAATCACAGAATCACAAGGCTGGAAAGGACCCACTGGATCATCGAGTCCAACCATTCCTAACACTCCCTAAACCATGTCCCTAAGCACTTCATCCACCCGTTCCTTAAACGCCTCCAGGGAAGGCGACTCGACCACCTCCCTGGGCAGCCTGTTCCAGTACCCAATGACTCTGTGGTGCAAAAATGGTGCAAAACAATGCCGCATGATAAAAGATCTATCTAAAGGAAGCAGATTTTCAATGCTGCTCAGAAAATGTTTGTGGTGGAAAAACAGTATGTAAGTGTTCATGGAGTTTTTCTGACTGTCTAATATACAGAGCCCCAGTGACAAGAATGTTGTGTAGCTCTGTAACATCAGAAAAGCAAAAGAAACCTTAGGAACGCTGCACTAAAGTGCAATGTTCTGTCTCAGGATACATTTGTATATTTGTATCCTGCAAATATCTGACAGGATCTTCAGCGATCTGAGGCAGCAATCATCACCTCTACATTGGTGTCAGAAAACCTGTTCCAGTTGGTTCTACTGGTATACGTGCTTGCAACGTGCCTTAGAGTTAGTGATAATCACTGCTGAATTCCCCTGGTGACAGGGAGAGATTTGTTAAAGCAAATTCTCTGCGCCTCTGTGTGGCTGTAAGACAGCTAGTGTACTCAGCAGGTACGTCGCATAGTGTTTAAATACTAAGCCATAGGGTAGATGGAATGAAGGTGTACTTGTCTGTAAGATCTTGATACATTCTGTATACCAACTTGTATTGTTTGTCAATGTGTCTGAGTTTGGATGCAGTTACTAAAAGTTTAATGCTGCTTTCAAAGTCAAAATTCATGAGCATTTGTAAGGAGCCTCTGTAAACTGGGATGTAATTATTTCAGTATAACTTTTTAAATTCATCTTGTCACTTCCTTTGTTACTAACTGTAAAGAATTTGCCTCAGAAAAAATGTGAGGATGTTTGCTCTACAGTCCAAAGCTGTATAAACTCTTTGAAAGAAGGAAGATGATAATCAAAAGGCAGTATCCTGTTGTAATTATGTCCATTACAGCAATTTATTAATGTAGAATTAATGCTGTCAGAGGGATGTGGCATGCATTATTTTGCCATTGCCAAAAAATCGCACTTGGAATGTATAAATAAAATCCCGAATGACTTCCTAAGTCTACCGCTAATGTAACATATATAAAAAATTCCCCTTTTAAGTAAACAGCATGTATCTCCCTGCCTGAAGCTAGGTGATTCGGGCAGCATCATTCATTTTTTTCTTTCTGCTTTCAAGCAAGATTAGAGGATGAGTGAGAAGTACAGGACTGGGACAGATATATCTGCCTTTCTCTCTGTAGCCAAAGGGAAGGAGGAGGATTCCATGGGTGGGAACCCTTTCACAACCTCAGTATCAGCCATACATAAAAGAGACTTCACAATATACAAAACTCTAATGATTATGTTAATAATAACATAGAAGCTGTCCAGGATGTAGAAGTTGAGGGGAGATTTGCATATGTGCAAATTACTAAGTCTGCTAAGAACAGTAAATGTTTAATGCTCTGAAGCAATAATATGTACATTGATAGAAATAATATGAGACTATGCCACATGCATAAGTTCTTTGAGGCGGACACTTTTCATAGTTGTGTTTAGTTTACATATTGTACTGCTGACAAATGATATATTTAGCTAATAATTTAAGAATTTTATTTTTTAACTGTAACCTTTGCCTTGATCACATTATCCCCTGCAATCAATGTTACTACAATAACAGAAGCTGACAATATCTTATAGGTGATTCTTTCCTTTTCTTGTATTATTATTGTTAATATTTAGTAACTTTAAAATCAATATAATAATACTCTATTAATGTTTAGCTGTTGTAACAAAGGCACATCTCCATAGACAGATACAGACACACCTGATCCATTGAAATCTAAGCCAGACCATCTCTGGGAACGAGAGCCTGCTTGAGGCAGTGCTGAGTCTAATGTATTTAATCATGCTGAGATGCCACAGGTGCTCAGAAATGCACCAACACAACATGCGGCTTCTTGACTGGAGCTGGTTCACATCTGAATGACGGGAGTAAAGGCATTTTCTGCGGGTGTCTCTCTCTGTTTGCTGGGTGTGTGTTGTCTAAGAGAGCTTGAGTTAGAAGAAGAATCATAAAGAACCCCCTTTTTTCTCTTGCTGAAAGACAGGTTTCAGGCATACTTGTACCAGCTGCATGCCACTCAGTTCTCTAGTCACAGTTACAGGGAATGTCACTCTTTTTACAATTAACTGCCTGTGTAGCATTTAGTTTTCTCTTATTTTAGAAACTAACACGTGCTCCTGCTCCTTTCTCTTAAACAGGACTGCCAGAGAGATGCTGCAGAAATCAGCAAACACTAAATCTTTAACAGAACGATCCTCCTCTCTCCCACACTGTGTACCATTCACATGGTATGGAGAGAGTGGGAAGGGATCCAATTCTTCTAGCAACCTGCCATCGCCTACCAGCTCAACTGAACCTTCCTCTGAAAATATAAGTCCAGCTAAAAAAGGGTCAAAGGTAGAAAATAAAAACTACCTTATTCCCACTGTGTTGAGTGGCATAATTGGCTTCATGTTTCTCGAAAAAGAACAGGCCAATATGTTAATACTACAATAAACAGTGCATGGTGTTCATTGTACAGTAAAAGCTCATCCCAACAGAACATCTCTGTCGTTGTACCATCCCAGACTCTGCCTTTTTACTCTGTCTCAATGTACATGGATTCAGTAAACTAACTGTGGTGTGCTCTACCACTACAAAAACAAATGATGCCAGTGGAAATTAGCATTTGGATCCACTAAACAAATGCTAGATTTGTGTATTCAATTATAGATAATTTCTGCATTCTTCAGGACTGGTTGTGGGAATACCTACCACGTTCAAATGAAGTGTTTGCAAGTGAAGAAATGCTATATGCCATCAGCCATCTGCCTTTTTTTCCCCCCTAGTAATGAAATCTGTTTGTCATGCATGCTGGATGTTGGATTTAATTCTGTATATGAAGATGCTTGAACTGTAAATATGAACTATTGCAATTTAATACGTCTGTGTGATTCCTTTCTATGTGCATGAATGTTTCAGCATGATAACTCCTTAAATAACCCTTACAGTATTATACATACCTTTTCCATGTTTATTTTCACTTCTGAAAAATATTTCTCTGCCTGTATTTTCTCATACCTTGTAGGAATTTACTTCTTCTATTGGTCTGGTAAAAAGAAACAGATACAGTTTTTGACTTTATGTACAGCAATAAATCAGAAATTTAATTTCTCTGTCTTCTACAAACATGTGCGTGTACATAATAGCAGTTCCTACAGGCATTTCTTACTCTTTTGGTGCCAAAGCTGGTGGTATCTTGCTTCTGCTGTGTACCAAGCCGTGCTAGGTGATAGTTGGGAATAGGGACAGCAACAGTCCCTACTGGCTGGCCAGTCCAAATCAGATTGGTAGAGAAGGTCACAGATTAAATCTCTGAAGATGAAAGAGAAACTAATCAGTTACTTGGTTTATTTTGAAAAGAAAGGTAAGGATTAGACAAATCCTATTTGTGCCTTTAAACAAACAGTGTGTGAAAATAATTTTCAAATGGGGGAAAAAAGCACCCCCATTTACAGTTAGTATTAGGTTGAGATTTTGGTGGGGGTTTTTTTGTCCTGCTATCATAATTATTAGCAGGCCTTAACTATCTTGTGGTTTTCCTACAGAAAATTAAATTTTAAAGAGTTAAATTCGTAGTAAGGCTAAAGCTTGCACAAAATAGAGGTGGAAGAAAAATCAGAGTACTTAAAAAAGAAAAATATGTTCTTCACACAACAGGAGGTAGAGCTGTTGAACTCCTGGCCTAGAACACTGGGGGGGCTAAAAGTTTGCATATTAAGGAAGCTGCTCGAATTTTCATCTTCTCTATAAAGAGATAGGCAAAGCAGAACAGAATTCTAAATGTAGGTGTGAGAAAACTGATCACAAAACCATTTTTATCTTCTCTGCAAAGTTTGCAAGCTCTTAAATTAACAGTTCATATACTGCTATTCAGGATTTTAAAGCACAGCACAATATCAATATTTAGTTGGATTTCCAGCAAAACTTAGAGGACCAATACTTAATATTTTTTGAAGACTCCTCATTTTGAGGAAAGATAGGTCAAATATTTTTGGGAGAGAATAAAAGGATGACTTTTTTTAGTGTTATTTGGGGATTTTATATTTGGATCCATTTTGTTCAATTGAATGTTAATTGAATTTGAAATTCATTTTAATTTGATATTCATTTAGATGCTAGATTAGAAATTTGAGGTCTGCATATTATCAACTACCCATTCAATTTAAAGGGAATATCATGGTGTCTTTAATTTTTCTTAGGTTTTTTTTTAATGGTTCTCACTCTAATGTGAAATAGTTGTTCATTTTTGTCTTCTTCTGATGGTAATTTTGCTGTATTCCTGGAAAATGTGTGCCTGCTTTTGCTATTCCTTGTTCTGCACTGTGATGTCTGTCATTGCGTTATTAAGAAAAAACAGTGTTTGTTTTATGGTTATTATTTCAGTAAATAACATTCAATATCCAAAGATCTCTTTTATGTTCAATTTTAGTTTTTTTCTAAAGGTATAGGCAAAAAGGGAAGATCGTTTTGCTTTTCGAGGAGATTATTTGGGACTCGGAGATGGATTCACAGGATATTCTCCTTGTTCTTTCAATAGCAGTTTTCACTTCTCTATGCTCATTAATCCTCTGTCCTATTCTTTGTGCTACTGCCTGTGCTACGCTTGTCCTAAATATTTGGAGGACAGTAAAATGCTAGTGATTAACCCACGGAAGCTGTAATTTAGATCCAGGATGAGAGCCAGCATCTTAAAGGGGGAGTCTGAAAAGTGCTTTCGGACCCTTTTGCTATTCACTGAGGCATTAAGATGGCAAAGGTGTCTCTTGAAGTACACAGTGGTAGAAATACTGTGTATTCTATAAACGTTAACAATACCAAAAAGTAGGCTTCTTCATGTGTATTGCAACTGGTTTGGTAAATGATTGAAATCATTCCTGAACTATGCCAGCCTGGAAGACAGCAAATTTCCCTTTCAGATGCACATGTGAGATCATTTGTTCATTGTAACTTATCTTTTTCTCCACAGAACTTCACGTTCAACGATGATTTCAGTCCCAGCAGCACAAGCTCAGCTGATTTGAGCGGTTTAGGAGCAGAACCTAAAACCCCCGGTTTCTCGCACACCTTAGCACTGTCATCAGATGAGGTACGCTGATGAAATGGTTTAAGGTGGGAAATAGTTGTTTTCTTTCTCCCGTGGCACTTTGCTTGAAAATTGCTCAGATAACAAAGGGATGGTTTTTAGGTAGTAGAACGGGAGAAGAAAATTAACCTTGGTTTCTAGATTATAATTTTTCTTGTTCATATAGCAATTACTTGAAATAAAGTCCTAAGGTATTATCATAGGAAAGTAGAATGCAGTTGGTTTCCTAAGAGATGCTATAGTCTCACACATTTCAATAGACTTTTCCTACATTCCAAATGTATACATGCAGGGCAATATATGTATAGACACACACATACTGTAAAATAGGCGTAATTGAGAAAGTTTTGAGATAAAAAGGTACAGTATAGTATGGTAAATATAGTTGAGATGTAAGGCATCTTCACCTGGACTAATTTTGCCCTAATACATTAGAATAATAGGGATCTGTGCATGCAGTAGTTGTGTATTGCTCTACCTGAATGTATATATTTATTGATTAGAATGTATATGTGTTACGCCACTTTGCATTCTCTTTGTGCTTGCTTTGCACAGTGGGTTTGAATTCAGTTACCTCAAACCAGAGATTTTTTGAAAAATGATAATGCAAAAAAGCTTTCCTGACCCTGTAAATTGGTGCCATAATTAAGCCAAATACAATATATTGAAAATAGTTTTTTTAAGATACTGATTTTATAACTCAGTTGTCAGTGAAGCTGCACAATTTGACAGTAGCTGACAATGTGTCCTGTGGACTCAAGAAAGCCATGCCTTTGTTCTCCGAAATACACTCAGTAAAAACTTCACATTTTTTGCGTACGGTATGGGACAGGTTTTTTCCTAGAGAGGAGGAACTTATGTATTTATGTCTTCTTTTGTTTTAATGATAGTTAGGTTTGTACTGTTATTGCTTGCATACTTTTCATGGGTTTAAAGAATGAGAGCCATTCCATGCAAGTCTACAAAAATAGCTGTTCTTTAGAGGTTACTTACTACAGGTAGTAAAGGGCAAAAATTTGTAAGAGAGTGTAGACAGGAGTCTCTATATTCTGTCAATTGCTGAAAACAACAAAGTAATCTTTTATGCTTTATTTAATATTAATAGTCTCATGATAGTACATTTCATTCTCTTACCATGTTTCATTCTCTTTATATTATGTATTTTATTGTGACAATGCCCCATTCCCAGTGGTATTGAATTAGAAGCTTGAAAATGCTTTCATTTTGCTTATTCAGCTCTCTACTTTATCTCTTCTAAGATATCAAGCCTGAACAGGTCTATAAAAATGAATGTGTTTTCTCCGGCCTCTGCTGTGTGCCAGATTGCAGCCTCCGAATCAGGCACTGTGTTCAGCAAGAGCTGCAGTGGAAACCTTCACAGCTACTCTGGCCGTGGATTAGGCCAGTGTTGCCCTTCAGTCTTCCACTGCGTATTGCTGTGAGCATTGCATTGCTCAGGGTTCTCTGGCACATTTAAAATGATTATTTGAAGATCAGAAAAATGAAAGGGTTGTGGAGGGAACCAAGTTCCTGCAGATTGTCCTCCTCTAATTAAGAAGCTTTTCCTCTTGCAATTGGAGCCATCAGGAAGGTTCCCACAAGCTTTAGGGTATCAAGACCAGGAACTCCAAGGGGGTTTCATTGACACAGTCTCAGGTTTAGCTGCCAAATCATGTGTGTGCTGAGCTTTCAACATAATCTCTCTGCTTCTGGAAATAATTTTTTTTAATTAAATCTCTTTGGTTTTGAGTAGCCATATGTGTTTGCAAATCTTGGTGCTGCCTTTGCCTGAACTTTTACATGCTGTTACATGTTCTGTATTTTGTTTCTATAATGCTTTTCTTTCCCATTTCTTTGTTGCTCCCTCACTCAGAGCCTGGATATGATTGATGATGAGGTGAGATACTAGTCTGCTGTTGTGGTGAACTGTGTGACCATTGTGTGGCAATGTATTGTCACATTTGCCAATTCACATTTCTTGTTTTATGGTGTTTTGTGGCAAATCCTCTTGTTTGAGCAGAACTCACAGATGTCACTGGCTTCTCTCTTTGTCTTCCGTTCCCCTCTCCTTTCTGCTAACAGTTTTCAAGGCAGTTTTTGCAGTGTGCTGGAAGGGGGAGGAGGGTCAATGTCAGAGCAGATTCACCAGGCCAAGCATCAGCCGCACTGAGATCCTGCTGGCGACAGAAGGAAAAAGATAGTGCTTGATCCATCTTTTCCCTTTCCCTGAGAACTGCACAGCCAGAAGCTGGGAGAGCTCCCAGCATCATGTAACCCAGTGTAAAAGCTGCTCTAATGTCAGACAGCTGCTGCAGACTGTAGCAGCTGCTTTGCTGACCAGAGCTGTGACAGAGTAGCTTTTGTTTCAGGCCCTACTGGCATACCCCTGGGTGGAATAAAATGGCAGAGTGGGGACACGGGGCTGCCCCAACAGCTGACTCTCCATCTGCCCCTCCTGATGCTGTGTTTGTGCTCTCCTCCACAGCAGCACAACACGATGAGAGCAGGATCAGGACTGTGGGGTTGCTGTATGTTCCTTACCACTCCTGTGTCATTTCATAGTCTCCCATAGATAGTATCAGTCTCACTGGCTGTTTGATGTCATTACTTTGAAATTTAGAGTGGTTTTCTGAGGGTTTTTTCCCCTGAATTTCTTGTTTTATAGCTTAAAAACATCATAAAGATATGTGAATGAGCCTGGAAAGTGCAATGCAGAATTCATTGCATCCTTTAGAAACATTCTAATTAGAAGGATAAAAGTCTTGTGAGGGAGTGGGAGCATGCCTGCTTTGAATTGTGCCACCTGGCCTTTTCAGTCCCTCTGTGGGTTAAAAGGAACGCCAGTTCCTTTTTCTTCTCTTTATAGATAGAAGACTTTTTGAGTACCTTGTATCAATTCTGAGATATCTGGTTAGATATAGATGTAGTATAGCAGTGTGAAGTTATTATTGTTGTAGTGTAAAGATAGTACCGATACCTCTGCTCTGGTGCTGGTAGTTTGAACAGAAAAATGTTGTTACTACTCATCCATGTTACCCTTTTAATAATAACACAGCATTTTTTTGTCACAGATCCTTGACGATGGACAGTCTCCTAAACACAGTCAGTGTCAGAGTCGTGCTGTTCAGGAGTGGAGCGTGCAGCAGGTTTCCCACTGGTTAATGAGCCTGAACCTTGAACAGTATGTTTCCGAATTCAGTGCCCAAAACATTAATGGGGAGCATCTCCTTCAGCTGGATGGGAGTAAGCTCAAGGTAATTGACTGATGGCTTCAAGACTAACTATAGTATTTATTGTCACTTTAGGTGATCTTAAAGGAAGTAAGAATTAGGTTAGAAAGCAGTGAATCCCTGTGTGGGGAGAGGTGATAGACTAGAATAGTAAACACAGAGTATAAATCCACAGCAATGCATTAAGAGGTTCCCATACTCTCTTGCACTCAAAAGCTTCAGAAACAGAGGGCATTTGCTTTCTCATAGCTCTGGATGTATATAATGTACCCAAATTTCATGCATAAATCATATAGCAACCTGTATAAGTGGTATTTGCATGCATGTATTTCTCAGACAGCTCATTTTGCAAAACAGTGATTCAGAGAGGACAGTAAATAGAAATACATCAGAAGTAGCAACTGAAAAATGGATTACTGGGATACTGGAGGCATAAGCTGGATACCAGCTGTAGTATCTTAGCACTAAATACAGTTTCGATGTATAAAGTATGCATTGTTTCTTGTAGCGAAGACATGAGCCTACTTTTGTGAAAAATAATTGCAGGAGGGAGTTGCGGGAGGCTCAGCATATCTGAAAGTCAAACTTTGGTGCTTCCTTTCTGAATTTATTTGCTGGCATTTCACTAACTTTAGAGGGTGTAGAAGAGAGCAAGGGAACTTCTGACTAAGGCATAGCAGTGAGAATTGGGAAGTCTTGCTCTGTGTAGACTTAGATGACTTCAGGCAAATAGTTTAATCTTTCATTGGTTCATTCGATCAATGAAATCAACATAGTCAAACTGTGATTGCAATGAGATCTAATTTTTTAATATTCTAGAAGTGGAAAGCATGAAAAGTAGAAGTATAAAATGTATTACTTAAGCTGTAAGTAATATATCTGAGCTTGTCTCAGATTTGCTTATTTGTAGTGGTCTTCTAACTACAAAGAGTTGTTATTAGAATACAAAAAATATGGTGATAGATTAAAGCATATGAACTTCTTTTAATTTTATTTTCACCACCTCAGGCTCTTGGTATGACATCTTCCCAGGATAGAGCAATCATTAAAAAAAAGCTAAAGGAAATGAAGGCGTCCTTGGAGAAAGCTCGCAAAGCTCAAGAAAAAATGGAAAAGCAAAGGGAAAAGCTTCGGAAGAAGGAACAAGAGCAACTGCAAAGGAAATCGAAGAAAACAGACAAGTTTTCATCAGATGCAACAGAGGGCACTCATGAGCAGTGATAAGCAGAAGTGCTGCTGTGTTAGGAAAGTGGAGGCACTTCAAGGGAAGAGAAACTCATATTCACCCTGGTGCCCCTTCAGCTTTCTGGCATTCATTACACAAGAGTGTGTACAGAGAAATGGGGCTATGCATAGAATGACTAGGGAAAATTGTATTGTGTAGTTTTATTTTCCTGCATATCCAGTTCACGCTCGTTGTTGTTGCCATATGAAACAACCCCAGCCCCTTGGTTTGTTTTGTTGTTGTTGACAGCTAACAGATTTCATATTTGTGTGGCGGTGTTTCCTTCCAAACTTCTCTTCTCTATTGAGCTCTATGTGTTTGGTCACTTCAGTAACCAGCATGATGCTGAGGAGCATGGTCCACTGCTTCACCTCTTCTGAATAGGATGGCCAGTTAAAACAGTTGGTGGACATTTCTTCACCTGGGTAAAAGGACTTGTGCTCTACTCAATAAGACTTGACTTAACTTTCTAACTGGAAGTTCAGCTTCTTTATGGTGTTTGGATATCAGTCTACTGGAGTAAGTTTTGTCTTGTGTCAGTATTTGAAGCGACACTGCTCTGGAAACACAACTGTTCAATGACTTCTTATTATACACTGGAGATAAAGACAAGAGAGTCAATATTCTCCCTGGGTGAAAGACAGGAGGTGAAACTCTTTCTGTTAACTGTACAATAGTTAATCCAGGAAGGAGGCAAAGCCTTAAATGATTATGTGGGTTTACACAGAAATCTGAGGATAACATTTATCCTTTAGATATCTGAGCAAGGATGAATTTCTAACTAGAGCACAGCGTATAGATCTGTATAAATATCATTGTGCTCCCAGTGTGTATGCAACTTTCTTAATAGCACGCTCTGCTTTCTTTTTCATGTGTTTTGAACAGAAAACTGGGCTTATTTTGTTTTCTTTTGGGGTTTTTGTTCCAAGAAAAACACCACATCTTCAGATTCATTCTCCAGCAAGCATTGGGAGAATAAGCTTTGTGCTGTGCCGTTATGAAGCTGTTGGTGGAAAGGATTATCAAACAAGTCTGCTGAAGATTTTCAGTTTTTACAGAAGTGCACTTTATGAAGAGGAAGACGAGGGATTCTGGTTACAATTAAATTCAGTACATTGCTGTTAAGATCAATGCTGTCATGGAGGTGTCAGATACTAAATCCAAGGCTGCCGTATATTAACTATTTTGATTAATGTGTTTAAGGAATTTCCCCACCAAAACCTGAATTTTTGGGCATAGGCTGTAGAATGTTTTGATGGCTTAGCAGTGACTGTATTACATCCTTCAGAGATTTCTGTTTTCCTGGCATATGAAGCCATCAGCAAAGCCCTCTGTGTAGTTCACTATGACAGGAGCAGTGTGTAGCTTGCCCTGCATGGTGTTACTGCCTCTTAAGAGCAGTATTAACATGTATGGTATTTCTTCAAAAGAATGGACAGACAACAGGCAAATACTCACAATGAGAAACTGGAGGTATTAGCTTACTGCTTTATAGTCAAAGCTAACTATGTAGCAGCATTTATAATTGAGAAACTACACTTCCTTTTCATGCATCCTGGAAGTTGCCGTTGTCATCTTGTGATGCCAACCCATAATTAACATGTGGATGCAAATTTAGAGTCTTGAACTTCAAAATTTGCCAGCGTAAAAAATGCAAATATTGAATTCTTTTGAAGAAAGTGTTTGGTTTAGTTAGGCCTGGCTTCTTTTTTGCTCTGTACTTTATGGCATACAGATTTGCATCTGTGAAGTTCTCTGAAGCTCATATTTGAAACAATTGGGGTGCAATGTTTATAGTTCAATTACTTTTGATCCTAATAATTTCTTTGACATGTAAAATGATCCCTAAAATGATAAATTAGTTCATTTAGAAGTAATACATAACAGATCTACTTAGCTTTAGCTTTTTTTTACCTTCCAAATCCAATTTCTACAATTTTCTGTTGTATATTTTATTCAGATCTAAAAATGAAATTGCTGTAAAAGATACTTCCTGATATTTCTAAAGGCTTGCAATATTTTTCTTCAGATAGATCATCGGTAAAAAATTACTCCTGCTAATGAGAATCCCATATTGCAATGAATTTTTCCACGCGCTTTGTAGGAGAAAAATTATCCAAGTGTTTAAGAGCCTCATAAAGCTAGCATTCTGTTACTTAGGAGGTTATCAATTTATATTTGAGTAAGAAGTTATCTGGAAGAAACTGGAAAATCAATATTTTAAGGACAATGTTGATAAATGCATTCAATGATTATTTTCCTTTTAAATTATGTTTACATTGTAGTAACATTTAAGTGGTTTTAGATAGTAATCTAAGGTGGTGTCCATGTTTTATGTTCTTTGTTTTCTTAGAAAACTGAGCAGACTGCTTGGCATTGAGTTTTCATTCTTTTGCTTAGAACAGTGCCTACTTAATCTCTTTGTAAATCAGATTCTTATTTTACAGAATAACTAATGCGACTGAAGTCCTTTAAGTATTCATGGTTTTGTTATTGCTTTGCGGTAATGTGATTTTGTTATTCTCGGACTAAAAAAATGACCAAACCAACAAAAACCCAGCTTAAAAAAAAACAACCCAGTAGCTTAAATTTAAATTAATACCATAAAATGGATTTTGATCAACACATGAAATCTAAGCAAACCAAGCAATGTCAAGAGCTTCATTCCTCTTTCAGTGATAAAAGAGGTTTATTGTTTTATTGAATATGGTAACTCATTTTGGAGATGTGCAGAACTGTCACTGATAACAGCTGTAAAGACCAGTGCAGTTTGAAACTTTTGTTACTGTTCTATAAGACCTTTAAAGTTGTCTTGCATTTTTTCCACTTGTACTGCATAATGACCTATGTATGAAACGAGATATGGGTGTCTCATAATTCTTAATGAAAACGTCCTATAAACCAATGCTGAGTCAGACTAATGTGGGGGTTTGTGTAATAAGATGAAAAAAATATTCCACGCTAAATTACTGGAAAGACTTTCTCTTTTGGCTCACCCGTAAATGTAACTGTCACCTACTTTTGTTTATTGATTTGTGGAGCTAAAGCAATTTTGAGTATGCTGAGTTGCCTGGCCACCTGTAAATAGCTATGCAGGAAGCGTGGTGTTTCCACCAGCCCTGAGGCTGTGTCATCTTTATGCCTAGGTGACCACCACAAGCTGGTGAAGTTAACTTCTCCCTGGTTACGATGGTGGGCCGGTTCTATGAACGCTAGCCCTGCTTATTGCCACAGTATTGCCAGGCTGTGAATATATTGAGTCTCTGAAAGGCTGAGAAAGGAGAGTCAACCAAAAATATGGAACTCTGGAAAACAGAAAATAAAAGATACAACGCTGCAACTTACTTCAACTTACTTTAGTCCAAAAAACCCTGGTGTTTATACTGAGACTGTGGTGCCTCCTTGCTCTGTGCAAATCAGCCAAACATACTGATGTTACTTGCTTTCAGGTAGCATTTTCCCATGTGGAGGGCTGCACCTGTGTCACTTCGTATTAAAACTCCCAAATCAGTTTCAGTCTGTCCGGGCAGAGCAGGAGGTGAGGCAAGCAGCCCAACTTGTTTGTTGCAATGCACAGAGTATTGCCCTCTGCTGATTGTATTTCACCCACCACTACGAACAGGTCTGCTGGTGGTGACTGTAAGTAGAGCCTGTTCTTTGTTGTCAGTTAGAATTGCACAGTGGAACAGAAAGCCAGTAATAAAAAGCTGAACAGACTTAGGGGATGTTTTTATCTCATTTTATACAAATGCTTTTGCATTCTTCTAACTTGTAAAGTTTTTTTGCAAAGGCATCTATTTTGCTGTGACTCTGGTCTGCTGCAGGGATACCACAAGAACCGAGCTCGTACTGGAGTGACTGAGCAGTTTTCCTCGGAAGCTTGCCTGTCATCAGCTCTCACTGACATTCAGAGATACTTGACACTGAGCATCAAGTTTTTGTCATAATTCATTGCTTCCATCAAAGCCTCCTGTCCTCCTGAGCTGCTCCACCTTTACCTCACGGCTCATCTGATGGCAAGAAAGAGGTGGGAGATGATGTGTTATTTTTGAGAATGAATTGTGTTACACTTTTAAGTCAGAGAAGGAAATGCTACTCTTGTTAATAGTGTAGAATCCAGTTCCACAGTAGGAAGGAAGAGGATCATCATTTAGTTGTGTCTGGCCAGAAAGACCATTCCAAGGACCATCACAGCACTGAAAATCAAAAGGAAGGGTTTACACAGATCCAGCTATAGTTTACAGACTCTGCAGTGCAGTCTGTACTGTTTCTTGATGCTGAAATTTAGGAGAAGTTTGCAAAAATAAAGTCCTACGTTGATTTAGTGGAATGATTACGGAGAGAAAATATTGTCAAGCCTAAAGCAAAACCCCATCTTGCTCTTTTTAGGTGTGGCCCTTGCACTATCATCAGACTAAGTTTTTTAATTACACCTCTGTCATTCCATGTTATCCCTCACTTGAAAACATTGGTAAATTGATGTTGTGGCCCAAAACACTAAAAAAACAGATGTTTTAAAATAGCAGCACATAGTCAATTAAGTTCTAAATCTTTAGCAGTCAAAATGGGCAGAGCGCACAGAGCTGGTAGATGGTTTAGGTTTAGTTTTGTTAAATTAATGATTGAAAATAATTAAATCAGTCATGTTTAAGTGATTTGTGGCTTGATTGCTCTATAAATGTATATGGGTTTGTGTGTATACATACATACATGCATCTCCATAGAGATTTACACAGCGCTAGCAGCAGTCAGCACACGGCTGTCTGTGCGTTGCAGGGTGCGCAGTAGGCAGAGGGCCCTGGGACCGCCTGCAAGCTCAGAGCAGCAATGCGCTCCCCCTTGG
Organism: Cuculus canorus; assembly: GCF_017976375.1. Lineage (NCBI taxonomy): Eukaryota > Metazoa > Chordata > Aves > Cuculiformes > Cuculidae > Cuculus > Cuculus canorus. The sequence goes on along the minus strand of NC_071402.1, from coordinate 134,725,499 downwards.
TCTCAACAGCATGTTCACCCCTGGCTGTGCTGGTGGCTTCGCTCGATCTTTCCTTTTGTGTTTGAATTGATTTTTGCAGAGCAGAAGATTTTAAAGTTTTGTTAAACTTGTATACAGAATGGTCCTTCTGCACATTGTCCTCAGGCTGGTTTGGAGGGGACAGAAGATCGGCAGGATTGCTTTTTTTAGAGTGTCAGTATTCAAGGAAGGAAACCCTTTTTTATACTTTTGACCCTTTGATGTCTATCAGAGCACTCTCAGCAGCTCATTTTCAAGCAGGATTGTGACATCCGCGGTGGCTTACCCACTCACCATAGTGGAGCGTGGTTCATCTGCAGATTGCACAGTCCCTTTTGCTAACCTCATGTATGGATTTTACTGTGTTTATTTTGCCTGTAGAACTGGCTTTTTGAAGCTGTGATGCCTTAGTCGTGACTGAGCCTTCCGGTCCCTCGTGATAAAATGAGCTTTCTGTTACTAACTGGCAATACAAACTGTGGTACTTTTACATCAGCATTAAGTAATGACTAAAAAGATGCACGAACAGTAAGAACTGGAAGGTCTGGCAGCAGAGCCTTGAGCTGTTTCTTCAGGAAGTTTGGACTGTGTTAGGAATGAGCCATAGGGTTTCTGAAACCTGGTGTGCTGACTTGGGTGGGTTTCTTCTCCCAGAGAGGTGGGCTCGCAGCTTGAGATCATGTCCAACCTGCAGAACCTCAGAGCCTGAGCCTACTGCCGGGTTTTCAGTGGAAGCTTTGTCACCAGTGGAAGTGTGTTCAGGGCCTGGTGCAGAAACATCCAGAGGAAAGGGGAATCCCAGCGCACCAGTCATAAGGAGTAATCCCTTGGCCCATTTGGAAGTGGAGAGCGTAGAGTGAACCTCCCGCCTCTATACTTTTCCATACACATTGATTGTTGAACAACTGCTTTTGTATTTTCCAGTCACATTGCAATGGTAACTCACTGGTCACTGACAACTGTTAGACACATTGCTAGAAGACCAGGCAGCTAAAAGACTAAAATGCACTGCAGTCACTGTAAAAATTGGCTTCTTACATTGTTTCTTTTTATATGGTTGAAGAGGTGTTTGCGCTTCAGAGGTTTTTTTCTTTTTTTTTTTTTCTTTTTTTAAAGAGATCAAATGTATATGAAGTGCATGTTATCCTGAACTTTTTGTTTGTACATCTTGATGTCGGATCATCTGCATGAAAGACACGGTAGTGCCATGTCTGAGCTTGTTCTCTTGTGCTTGGTTGATATGAACTTCTCTAGATTGTTGAGTTTTCCCCAAAATAACTTTGGTTAATATTTAGTTATTGGGAGACGTCGAAACAAAACATCATGGTGGCCCTTTGTTTTCTTACAGTTTAAATACAAACAACAAAGCCTTGTGGTTTAAAGTTAATTTGTTAGTGTAAATAAATTTCTTGCCGATGAGTATTATTGTTGTTAGACAACGAATGCAATAAAATGAGAAATCCTGAATCTTTATTAGAATTTGTATTGAGTCCTCACTTTCCTGCCCATTTGTTGTTCATTCCAGAAGAAGTAATAAAGGGTGAGCACAACTGGGCAGCTGTTGTTGCACGGGTCAGACTTGGGGGGAGGTGACATGAACCCTGCCCTGCTTGTTCTCTTCTTCCTTCTGCTCAGTCCTGAAGATTATTTTAATCCCAGCTGTTGGTCAAGTTGGGATGATTCACAGGCCTCCAAGCGGATCTCATTTACAATCTATAATTATGTAAAAAGAAGTAAAAAAAACAAAAACAAATGGAGTAAGGAAAGAGAATGGCCTTTTTTTCTTGATATTCAGATGAAATGTAGCGTGCCAGTATTTTGCTGCAGGTTCACATAAAATAGGCTGATGCTGGTGAGCGATTAAAAGACCTGGATAGTTTTGGTACATAAAAACATTTTACCATTTTACACTCAAGTGTAGGTTAATTAATGGGCATTTTATACATTCACGTACAGCAGTTCTGCTGTTCATGTTTAATATGTCTTCATTGTTTATTTTTATTTATTCACCTTTAATAAGGCATTAAATAAGGGGAAAGCAGCAGGCATACTGTCCAATTTGAGTAGTCATTTCCGTGGATTTGCATCTGGTAAAATCTAGGCCAAATGCTCTGTGCTTAATCTGTCTGGCCCAGCCCGTGCTTCCCCACGGCTGAGTCGTAAAGCTTATTCTCCACTAATGTGGCCACCACTTGTGAGAGGGTAAAAGACTCCTCAATCCATAAAATTATTATCTTAATTAAAATAGGTATATTTAGAGGTTGACATGTAAAATGTCTGCTCGATGGCTTCCTATGCCTGGAAACATTTATATGTATGTACTTGTTTGTGCAAGTTGTCTCAGATAGGCAGGTGCCTGCAGTTTGGTTTCTGAAATGCCCAGAACCGCTGCATACTCTACAGCTTGGAAAAGGTGATGGATTCTGCCCTCCTCTGGGTCACAAGCCCAGATATTCCCTGTGCAGGTTACCTCGTAACGGGGAGGCCATGCTTGAGGTGCATCTTCCTCCACTGCTGCTTCTGCACAGAAGCTGCCAGTGTGTTTTATCAAGTGGTGGTTTCATGGGGGGCAGAAGCTGTAACCCAGCACTGCTTTTGCTGCAGAACATGTGCTGGCTGTCTCTGTCCTGCCCCAGCTTCAATTCCCACCTCTACCCTACAATGCTGGGGCACACTCGGGGGAGCTTGGCAACAGGCTTCCGACCCACCTTGCCTTGGCTTAAAATTCCAAATTTTACTATTATTAATAGCAGGTACTAAATCCTACCTATGATCTCTCTCCTCTCAGACCCTTTAGGAAAAGCTAAGGCCTGTCACTTGCACGTGCTCCTGGCTGCAGGCAGGCACCAGGGAACCTTCGGTATAGGAGTAGTTAAAGAGAAAGAAAAAGCCAGTGACAAGTAAACACGTTATTTTCTGAAAGGCCCCAAACTATCAAAAGAATGTAGTTGTTGTTGGAAAGTTCAATAACTTGTAGATCTACGCATTTGAAGATGTTCTAAGCTACTGGAAAATGGGAAATTAATATTTGATGGGTTACTTCTACCAATGCTGAGGAAAATGCTGGCTGTTACACTTCTGCAACCACAGTGCAAATCCAGGAGCAGTAGTGACTGGTCAGTATTTCAGCTGGGTTACTTCCACTGCTGCCAAAACCATTAACTCTTCAGAACATGGCACTTAATTTACTTGAGAAAAAATGGTGGCTCAAGGCTAATATAATAATTTTAAAATGCTAGTGCAGGACACCGATGGCTAATTATGAACAAATTAATACCCTGGCCTCTCCTTACCATGAGAGCTTCCTTCAGAGCAGTTTATTTCTGCCTGGTCTGTGGAAACAATGCCTGTTCCTCAAGGCTGAAACTGGATTTAAGTTCCCATAAGAAAGCATTGGGCTTCCCAAGGAAGCTGGAAATGTCCTGCATGTAGAGAAGTTGCTAAGGAAGGAGCAGCAAAACCAGAGTTGGCATAAATCATGTTCCCGAGTGCTTGGTGCAGTTGCCTGATGCCAAAGGCAAGTCCAGCAAAGGGATAACACAAAAGCCACCCTCTTTCAGGGCTGGCTCTGCTCTGTGGAAGGGCTGTCTGCACGCTGTGGTTAGCAAAAGACTTGAAACCATGATACAAATGAATGAGTCCCTGGTCACCAAATCCTTCACAGCAGACGGTTAACCCTTGGCAGTGCTCGAGTCCCCAGACCAACTGTGGGCATTTTGGAGAGAAGCTATGAACACAGCGTGTGTACAGAGCCACTCATGCAGGTCTGTGCCCAAGAGACAAGGTCAATTAACCACACAGTTAAAGCCTAAAGTTCAAGTCTCCCCCTCTAGCCATTGCTGCACCCCTGCAGCCTGTGCTATTTGTATTCAAAAGATCACAAATACCAGCAGCCACTATTGCTACGCTGGGATGAAAGAGTTGTCTGGCACAGCAGCAGTGGGAAGCAGCCGGCACTGGAGCCAGCATGCTGCCAGCTCAGTTCTCAACCCTTCCACAACTACTTGTGCCCAGGGAGGGGCCTCACACCACACTGTCTGCCAGCTGGAGCACGGGGGCTCGGGATGGAGCAGATGCTCACCAGCGGTAAGAGGTGATGTGGCAAGACCCACAGCCCATGCAGCAGTGCAGAGGAAGGGGGATAGCACCATCCCTCCTGTGCAGCAATGCAGCCCCAGCCACGAGCCCTGGCACCAACTCCTCACTCTAGTCCGAACTGACTCTCTTTCCTCAGAGAAGGAGCAGCAGCTCCTTTATACCAGTGGATGAAAGCCATTAGGCTTATTTGTGTTAGAACAGAAAGGCAGAGGAGCCAAGAGCTGCCAGCACGCATTTGCTGTTCAGGGCCTCTGCTCACCCAAAGCTTGGCCTGCAGTGATGATCCCTCTCAGCCAGAACCGCAAAGCGCAAAGACAGACGAAGGCTTGCAATTACTCCGGCTCCTGTCTCAGAGTTCGGGCCACTACAGAGAGGGTTATGTGCTCTATCTTCTAGTAATAAGCACTTCTGTGTTTTCAAGGTACTGAACGTTCCAGGCACTCTCCAGATCAGAGAGGACCGTGACTAGTGGTGAAGCAAATTGCGGCAGGGAACAGCAATGCCAGAATAGCAGTTAGTACCCAAGAATTGGCTTTTTTCTCCCCTAAGCTCACATTTCACGAGCTGCCTGCCTTTTTTTTTTTTCTCCACACAGTGGTGGAAGAACAGCAGTGAGGAAATGCTACTACATCAGCTCAAGGATGCAGAGCAGACAGTGACCCTGGGCAGGTCTGTCTGGCAACACCTTTCAGTCAAACTGCTGAGACGCACCAGCCGGGCAGGCACAGGCAGCACAGCAGCAACCCCAATCTCCAAGGGGAGCCGCCACCGATAACAGAGCCTTTAGCAGGATGTCAGCGTCTCTCACAAAACCAGAGTGGTGATCAGAGGTGGAAACTCAGAGGATAAATAGAGCAGCAGGAGCTGCTCTGTGAGTCAGGACATTTACGCTAATGAAAGAAGAGCTCGCGCCACAGGCAGGAAAACAAATGGTGGTTCAAACCGGGGCTTCTGCAAGGCCAGCAGAAGCACACTGTGCACACTGCGAAGTTGATTCCCAACTTCAAAGGACCTTCAATTCAGTTTATTCCAAGTGATTGCTAACTAACACCACTCTAAAAATAACAATCAATAGAAACCTACGCAGGTCTCGTAGCACTGCAAAACGTTATCAGTAACTGCTGCTGGATAAACATGAAGTGAAGCGGGTGCCTGCTGCACAGAAGCACAGCGGGAATCAGCTCCACACAGACTGGAAGTTAAACACAGATCACGTATGAACCACACTTGAAAGGAGTTGCTGTGGCAAAGCACCCAGAAATCCTCCCTTTGCTCTGACAGACAAGAGTGATTGCTAATGCACTTTTCACTGAAGGCGTGCGGGAGTTGTTCCCCACTCTTTAGGAAAAAAAAAAAGGCTTTTTATTAAACTCCCTTTGGAAGACTCATTATGAAATCACGCCGATGCCCCTCTCTTTTCTCAGTAGGATCAAGACAAATTTATGAAAAGTAACGTGAGGAAATGGCTTAAAGGGAAAAGGGAAGAAATGAAACTGAAATAATATTTATTCTCCTTCCAGTTATTTCAGAAGCACTAGGGAAAGCCAACAGGATGGTTTGGAAGAAGAACCCTTAGCACAGTCCCTGGGAAAGCCCAGGAGCTGGTGACAAGAAAACACATAAGTCTGGTAGTTAGCAATTCCCAGTTACAGTTTTTTGGGGGAGAACACAAAAAATCCAGTTGCAACACATAACTCAATGTCTGACAGTTCAGTCACTTGTAATTTGAATTTGAACTTTGAGATTACCCTTTGTACTGACACAGGGTCCTTCCCATTACACAAGTAAAGTCCAATTGCTCACTGCCAATTCCGTTTCCGTTACTATTACATAAAACTCTCATTTTGGAGAGGAAGGCTAGAATACATTTCCATGACTCTAGCTAATCTTTTTTGGAATGGTCTTGTTGTTAGCAAATCTAACAGAAATTAAGTGAGTATCTAAGGAACTAAATCCTTTCCACAGCAGCAGAGCTTACCCATGAGACGAGCTAGAGCTCACAGTAGAGAGCTCTATGGAAGACTGTGCCGATGAGCAGTTTTCTCTTGTAGATGGACGCCACCGAAGTTCCCTGCAGTACAGAGCCATCATCAGCGTACACACGTGTCACCACAGGCTCCTCTGAGAGGATGTTCTGGATGCGCAGGACCTGCCAGAGGAGTGGGGATACATCTGCTGAAATGGACACGGGTGAAAATCCTCCACGGACGGAGGGAACATCAGTATGTTAATTTAAACAAATTAGTTATGTTTATCAGCTGCTGGTAACTGCAACCAAGTGATTCCTGTGATAGGGCCACGATTTCTGCTTCAACGAAGTAGGTCCCTGAAGACTGATTTTTTTCAAGTGGCTGTGTAACACACACTCCACCTCATTAAGTAAGCAGGCAGCCATCTCCAGCACAAGGCATGTGTATGGCTTTCTAGCCTAAGAGTTACTATCTTCTTATTTTCTTGCTTTTTCCAGACAGAGTAAATAACTGCCTAATATCAGAAATCTATTGTTATTGAACATGATAATTCTGAAAGGTGTCTTATGGGAAGCTTCAGACAAGGGTGAAATCAAACAGATGCCAAGCAGCCACCTCCACTCCCAGCTGCTAGCATGCTGGTGCCACTACCTCATTGATTTCACACAGAAAGAAGAATTGCAGTGTCACCTACTGATGATCCACACTTGCACGGATAAATCATTCCAGTGTGAATGGTTTTGGTCATGCTTTGCACTCAGGCAATTATTTCCTGTTTGGCAAAGAGGTGCTGGCTCAGTAATTAACACAGTTCATCAAAATCTGATTGTGCAGCTACACAGAAAACAGTCTGAGGAGCACAGAATGACTGACCTACTGTGTGGAAATTACTCGGTTGTCTCCTAAGGATCTAAAAAGGTGTTTGTTAGTGAGCAAACTCTGTTCAGGCTTTCCACATGAGAGCAGAAGGTATAAGCTGGAGGCCAGCTTGGTCTTTGCTTTCACAAAGGCTGGCCAGGCTCTCCTCTGCATAATGAAGAGTTAAGTTATATCAGGGCACAGACTTAGCTGAAAGACCAGTGATGTTTCCCAAAAGGCACCTCAGAGGCAGGCAGATTTTCAGGATCATTGAGGAACAGCTTCATCCCATTGGGATGGCATCCTGTCCAGATGTCTCCAGTGTGTGGGTCAATAGACAAATTATCAACCAGAGTGTCCAGCTGCAGCGTCTATCCATCACAAAGGAAAATAAGGAAAAGGAGAGAAGTTAAAGCAATTGGAAGTCTTGGATACAAACTATAACACAACCAATAGACCTGTCCAAGACTCTCATCTGACATAACTTAAGACTGATTACTTTTTAAAAAATATTTTCTCCCCCCATGCTGTTTTTCTTTTCCTCAGTACGCTCCATCCCCTCCTCTGTGCCGTGAGAAATATCCTTGCTGCTCTGAGCTTCCCCCATCGGCTGCATTCACCCCCACGGTCACACTGATTACTTCAGTGCTTTGTTGACTGACCCACATCAGGTGAGGCAGCCCTTCCTCTGAGCTCCACAGCACACCTGAGGATCCCTCTCTGTTTGCTAGTGTGAGCGTGGAAGACCTGATGCTCTGTAACAGGGCACACAGCAGCTCCGCAAACCCACAGCTGCAGTCATCCAGAAAAGAACTTCACGCATGATCAGGCTGAAATCTCGCGCATTCATGAAGACTAATCTGTCCAAACTCCATATGTGCCTCTTTTTTTACAGAACAGCAGCACCTTACCTTCACGTGGCTTAAACTCCAGTTAGCATGTTTTTCCATAACATGGACATTATGATCAAGTATATCTGCGACATAGACATACCTTCAAAAGAAAGCACTCTCTTAGCAATGTGTATGAATAAGCAGACACCAAAAAGGGCCAGCTCCTCCTGTGCAAGCCCAGCTCCTCCTGTGAGGAACGCCAGCTCACAGTTCTCACACAGCAACAGACATTGCAAGCAGCCACAGGGCACTGAAAGGAAGCCAACCTGCTGAAACACTAATATAGCCAGATCTCCCATGGCGACACTGAGTCAGGCTTTGGATTAAGAGAACCACAAATATGCTTTTTTTTTAAATTTAAGATCACCTGTCTACACCACCAGGCTGGTTAATTCAGTCAGACAGACTTTAAGACTGTAGAACATTCCCTACTTGCACAAATCCTTGCAAGTAATATGCATAAATTTCTGTATTGGCTGGTGAAAATGCAGCAATCTTTGATCTTATTGCATATAAACTACCACACAAAGCAGCAAACATTGCGTCTGAAACTGAAACACATGACTTCTGCTCTAGAAAGACTTCTGTTCTACAATCCCTCTATAACTTACACTGTACAGGCAGCACCTTGCCTTACATAAGCCAATTCAGACACTTGACCACAGAAGGTACCACATGTACCAATTAGGATTTTGGGATTCTTCTGAGCGATCAAACAAAATCTAAGGCAAGGAGAAACTTACTTTCTGTCAGGTGAAATGTTAATTCCATTGGCTGAATAAAACCCAGCTGCTACTTCTTTAACTTCTTTTGGACTGTAGTAAACAACATTTGACCAAGTCAAACCCAAGAACATCTCCAAGAACATCAAGGCGAAGTCAGAGAAGTAATGGTCATTCGTAGCATAGAAGCTGTCCGGTCCCATAGCTACTATATCATTCACGCTAAAGAAAATAAAAAGAGAGGAAGAAAAATAAATAAAAAAATTAAATGAGAGGTATGAAGGAACATTTCTCGACTACCCAGAATCCCACTAGGACATGATCATCTCATAGACATAAAGGGGCTTCAGACAGACACTGAGTTATTCAGATTCTCTTCTATTTTCTTTTACATGAGCCAGGACTGTGCAGTGCTGAGACCTGAGCACCACCATAGGGCATCAGCTTAAGTTAGGGCTATCTGTCCACTAGGCTATGGGAATGTTTCTTTCTCTTTGGATTACATTCAACTGGAAGCCTGACAACTGGCAGGAGTTGTGGCAACTTCATCTACCACGCTATGATTGTCTTACAATCATTTTGCAGTAGGGCAGACCAAATTTTGTATGCAACTAAGAAAAAGAAAAAGCTAAAAGTATGTTTATTTTTACAGTGTAGCAAATTCAGAATAATAGACTACCTTAAGAATCATAACTGAGATGACCTGAGAGTGGGTGACATGAGAGGACAAATGGATGCCAAACTAATTCATTGCCATCTATCACAGAGGCACTTAAGTGCTTTAGTGATATAACTACTAAATATGTCATTTATAGAACAGACTGGAGAAACACAGGTTTTGATTACACAGATAAGAAGTAATCAATAAGAGAAAGAGGAAAACTGGTTAATAAAATATCTTGTATTAATAATAACCTAAACCCCCAGTCATCCGACTTTGGATTTTACCAAAGTAGCCTGTTCTTCGGGGGAAGACAGTTTTTGGCTCCGATACCTTATCAGAAGGTCGTGTCGAATGGTTTTCAGGTGTACAAGAGAATTGTCATCTTCTACAAATTTAAACAATTCTACTGTGCTCTTCTGATGGGGATGGTTCACAACAAAGAGGTACACGGTGTCATCTTAAAAAAAGAAATGGCAATAGCTGAATTCTCTGCAACAGTTTGTGTGGCTGAGCACCCACAGCTCTGACGTGGCCTCTAGTACAGAGTAGATGTTGGTTTTGGAGCATTTGTCTCATGACCCCTCAGAAGCAGAAGGACAAGTACCAAAGTAATGCGAGATGCCACTGCAACTGGATCCAGGTCTTCAGCTACTGTTCTCCTGAGCTCGGTCTGCAGGGAACTGTTGTGTAAACTACATTTTTGCTATTTCTACCAAGGAAGAAAGAAATCATGGCTTCATCCATGTGCCCAAGCCACTGAGTTTTGTAATGTGATGCTCTGTAGCCACAGTCAGAGGGGAAGGAGGCCTTGTAACCAGCCAGTTTGTGCTTTTTTGTTTATTTACCGCATGCCCGGAGAAAGCTGAAAGAGCATCGTCCTCCTTCTGTACTCTGTAAGACTGAAGTCCTGCCCAGTCCTTCTGGTGAGACTGCACATCAGCCACCACAGATTTCCCTAACACCTTCCCTTGAAGGGTGACTGTATGGGGATGCATGTCAAGCCACAGCAGTGGTTTTTCTTCTCTTAGGATCTGCAGACTTCTAATTGCCCTACTAAAACCCCCAGTGAAAGGACAGCAGAAAAAGAGAGGAAGGGGAGCATGAAGGCTATTTTATTGATAGTCAAACATTGCTGTAGGAGAACATGTCTTGGTAAGGAGAACATGTCTTGGCCACAGAGTACTAGGGATTTTCATAATTTACAGAGACATGATAATTTACTGTCTAGCCACAGAAGCCTCATTTCTGGTCACTGCTAGTCAGTGAAGCACGTGCCTCAAAACCTTTGACCTCAGAGTGAGACAGATGTAAATTGGTAAAATAAACTTCCTGATTTTCAGCTCCTCAAACTTTGACATGATTTCTTTCCTTCCAATACATAGGGCAGTTTTCTGTTTCAGATAGCCTCAGGTTATGTGCGAAGGTTTTTGCTTTAGCAGTGAAGATCTAGAAAATGGACCAACAAAGATAAAAATCCCAAAAACCTTTTTCTCTCCCAGCAAGTGGAAGCTATCGGAGGTACAATGCAAGCCCACAATGGAATTTCCATTTGTGGTCTTTAGGCTGCAATCTGCCACCACGTCAGGTTAAATGTCTCATTACCTCTGTCTATATAGGTGCTGATTCCATGTGGGTTAAATGATGACAGATCAAACCCTCGGCTGATTCTCAGTTCCAATGCTCTGGGATTGTCTTCATTCAAATCCATCAAAAATATTTCACCCGGTTTGTCTGGTGCAAGGCTCTTTATTCCTGGATATTTCAAGCCCTGTAAAATCAAAACATAAGGAAATCATTCCTGGAGAAAAGGTAAAGGGAAGCATCAAAGGGCTGAAAATGCTGCAGCCTTGCTCAGGCTTGCAAGCACACATCGGGATGTCCCTCTGACCAGCTCTGCTCTCCCTCATGAACCTTTACTCGCAGTGCAAGCTGTGTGGAGGCCACAAGGAGCTATGCCCGAGGCAAGGCAGTGGCACTACTACCACCCATTGCAGCCATCACCTGGGTGGGTGCTTCAGGTATGTCAGACATGCTAGAAAAAAGTCCATACTGCAGTTTTCACCCATGACTTCTGTAGCTAAGGAAGCAGGCAAGCCCCTGTACAGGGAGGGGGCGTGGGCACTTACCGAGCTGATAAAAGCCAATCCATTGGGAAGTATGTCGATGTCTTCTGAACCAGTTTCTGCAAGACAGAGATAAATGTTTTTTTTCAGACAACATTAAATGCTTCCCATGGGGAAAAAAGCTCCTTTTCAGTACAATTCCAGCTCTCATGAATTCCCCTTTCTGACATGAATGCACAAGTGATGAAATTCAGTGGAAAAGATTTCATTGAAATAAAAGCAGTAGCAGAAGGCAGCAGCATGCAAGTTGGAAAATGGTACTGGTTTACACCTATTTCTGGTAGTTTAGGGGTGCCCCCGCAGTGGCCAGGCAGTCTCCTGTCCAGTTCTGTGCGCCTTGGGGTGGTGTGGGATGAATCTCACTTAATGTTCTAGGGCAAGCAATTAGCACAGAACACAAGATTTTCAGGGCAGGCCCATACCCATCACTCAGCCCACACATCAGCATAAGGCAGCTCAAGGAATTATGCACAAGAATTCTTCTGGTTGCGCTGGGACACTTCACTAAGATGGATTCCCAAATATTTAATTAAAGTTCTCAAGTGACAGAGAACCTACTGCATCTCTAACAGCTAAGAGCTTTAACAGTTCGACCACACTTTTAACTGTTGGTAATTATTTCCAATATTGCCAGTTCCTGTAGTATTTTTCCCTGCTAGGAAAAAATAAAATAAAATAAAATAAAATAAAATAAAATAAAATCTCATTACTAAGAACACTAGAGCAATTGCAAGCTTTGATCAAGCACTCTCCACAGAGCCTTTAGTCCAATGCTGAAGCACGTTTCATCCCACATTTACAGTGCTCCCCTGAGAAGCCTCCCCTCTCTTCTCCAAATCACCAGCACAAGCAGTACTTTTCAGATGATGGCTGGATTAAATCCACTCAGGAGCAATTGCCTTAATGAAGAAACGGTTCTGAAGGTTTTCTTTAACAGAGCCACTAACACAAATGTTTCCCACCCAGCTTGTCTCATCTCTCCACACTCCACCCTACTTGGCCATAGACCACCTGTGTGCCTCTACGTGGCTCACACTATCCTTGGCACCCCAGCACCTCCTCCTGTGGAAACGCCTCCAAATTCAAGCTGTGTTTATTGTTTACCATGATATGACTCTTGTTTATCTTGGCACTAATTTAGCCAGGCTGTAATTTATCCTGGGGCTGCTGACCAGTCCTTGCAGGGAGCAAGACCCAAACTTACCTGTCTAGGCAAGTTCCTCTCTAGCTCAGCCCTGCGGAGATGTGGTGGCATGAATTCTCTAGGAGGGACAGGGGAGATGGACAGGGCCAGCTCCTCCTCAGCCTCAGCAAGCCCCTGTTCCAGCTGATTGCAGTAACGAGCAGAGCACCCCTGCATTCTGAAGAGCAGAAAGTCTGAGGATGCATTTTGTGGGGAGCCAGCCTGTTATCTCACTTCCTGGGTTTTATTTCTGAATTTTGGCTGAGCTCGGGTAGGAGGCAGACATCTGCACTGATGTGCACAAGAGCACATTTAAAACCTGCATCTTCCAATTAAAACTTCGAATTTTGGGGTTTTTTTTCAGCTTGGCTCATGCCCTGGTTTAAGCAACAAACTCTTTTCTTTGTTCCAGCTCTTGGTCTATCCAAGTCTGGGTTAATTTATAAGATGGGGTTAGCAGTGATTCCCTGGTTTCCAGGACTGCTGCAAAGATAACATAAATAAATGCTGAGAGGCTCAATTACAATGGTGACATGAGCTGGACAGACAGCTTTTACTGGCAGAGCATGTTGGTGAGTGAATAAACAGAGATATAATCATTTATCGCTACTGAATTAGTGAGGCTGCCAAGCAGGCAGACTAATTGGGAGCATAAAAGTCTCTGGTGGAAGGAGCATCACAAGAGCCCTACACCCAATTACTTCAAAAGGAAGAGCCCAACAAAGCACATTTTGGCCGCTTCTCAGCCAGATCCTGGTATGTGCGGAAGAGAGCGAGCACTGTTGGAAGAGAAGTCAAATGCTGATTCCTGCTAAGCCGGCACAGCCAGGACAGTGAGGAGGGGTTGGAGACACACAGCTGGACGCAGGGAGTCCCCTGGGCTCTCCTGTGGGACCCCTTTTTTGGAGGACTCTGGGCTGCTGTTGCAGGCACCATATGGGGCAGGAGAGTAAGGAACTGATTTATTAGGTATCAGATGCATCCACTACTTGACTTAATTGTATCACTGAGCCTAGCTTGTCTTTGGAATTATCTGAATAAGTACTGTTTAAAAAAAAATTAGATACTAAGAAAAAACATGTGTAGCCTAAAAACGTTACCTTTTTTTTCTTTAGTTTATCTTATTATGATATGTTCCGCCGATGCATCCAACAAAAAAAAAGAAAACCCACCTGTATTTCATGTCCAAAAGCAAGTGACTATTTCACCTGTATCCCCTGAATTTTTCCAGGGTGCAGTATTTCTAGCAATTTCTTGAATAGTAGCTTCTTGAACTTCAGGAATTAGTTCAGGACACACGGTTAGTTTTCTATAAACCAGTAACATGGGCATGCCTATAATCAGAAGATACTGTTTATTCTACAAGTATAGCTTTTTCTACATATCTGTGAATGACCTTTAGGGCAAGGTGCAGTTTTTTATTGGTTCGTTCAATATTTGCATCTGTGCTCACATTGCACAATATCAGAAAAGCAGAAAAGATCAAAGTCTTAAAAAAAAAAGAGAGAGACTCAGAAAGAATGAAATTGTATTGAAAGAAAAAGGTCCTCTAGAGAATTTTTCCATTTACTGTGGGTTTGCTTCCTTTACTGTGGATGCATCACATTTAACATTAATACAATAGACTGTACCAGGTGCCTGTTTTTCTGCATAGAGAATGGCTACTTTAAGATTATTTTGTTCAGAGCCGACCCAGCGTATTACCTATGCCCTACTTAAGAGGTCAGAAAGATTGTTTTAAAGATTAAAATAAAGACAGACTACTTATTCAAATTTATCATAACATTGTAAAGGAAAAAAAGCCCAGGAGGAACAAGATGTCCATGTAGAAAGGTAGCTTTACATAAAGTCTTGTACAGGAGCAACCTTACAGATCTGAGTACAGCAAAACCCCCGCTCTGAACAGTGCTACCTAGGCAGCATCTAGATGCAAGGGCTTCTTGGTCTCTCCAAGTAATGTAACCTCCCCAGCCATATTAAATGAATTTCAGAAGACATTTGCATGAACACACCAACTTTTAAGTTTGCACAAGTCCTTTGCCACTTTTATATCTGTCACACTGAACTTGAATTAATTTTGGCATTTTAATTTTTCTAAAGAGCAGCAAATGAGAGAGCAAAGGCAAGGCAAGGTGCAAAGCCCCATGTAAAGGGAATGTTATAGGAGGCGAGGAGAAGCTGAAATGAAGCTCTGTAAATTGATCTGCTGCCACTTCTGAGCACAGCCGGGTTCTCAGAATTCACCCAATCTCCATGTAAATGTCAAGCACCAAAAATGAGGTATCAATTGGAAATTAAACACCACTGTATTTGCAATTCCCAGCTCTTCTGCTTCCTCACCAGAGCAATCATGTTGCAGAAAGACTTGTAAAGATTGCAATAGTGACATGCTTAAAAGAATTACTCAGAAATTATTTTATATTAATCAGCATCAAACAAGCATTATTCAGAGTCTTGTCTGAATAAACTATAGCTCAACCTAAAAGACTTGGAAAGTTTTTTAAAAAGCAATTTCTTCTGCACATAACCTCAGGCAAAGGAACTCTGCGCACGCTCATTCATGGCATTAACCTGACTTGACAATGATGTTTGATTGCTCACACAAGAAGAAGCGAGATTCATGAAAACAACACAGTGACTCAGCAAGCTCAAAGGCAATGCTCTAGAAGTTCATCCAATTACTTTTTACAGACGCAAAATCCAGGCAAATTTGAACAGAAGGCATTTCTGAAAATACTGCGGAGGAGGAAACCCTCAATCATTAAGCCTGTATTAAGTTTAAAAATTGTAAATTGGAGGGAAGTGAGACACAAATAAGCAATCAGTTTTAAAGTAATTCATTTTATACTCCAGTTATCCCAAAGGGAGACAAAAAGCAAGAGAAACATTGCCACGTGCTAAACACATGATCCAAAGTACAAAGTCAACATTTCAGCCACTCTATTAAGCCTCTTCACAAAACAGGCTGGGATGACAAATATGACCCCTCACTCTTTGAAACCACACAGCTGAATTGTGCAACAACACTGAGCTCCTGCCCGCTGTTTGCATGGCAGTACCAGCCGGCTCCTAAATCTCCACAGAATGAGGCACTAAGGTGGGTGATCCTGGCTGGCTTTCAGCAGCCGCCTTCACCACATGCCTGTGGTCTTTTCCCAAAGCTTCCACCTTTGCGGCATGTCCTCTCTTGTAGTTGTCACCAGCTGACAGCCACCTGTAGGTGCCTGCCTGAAGAGCCAGCACACCCTCACCTAAAAGCCCCGTAATTTCCCTAGTGGCTGAGAAAAGGAGAAGCACTTGCAAGGTACTCACTTTCAAAAAAGGAACTGAAACATTAAATACCAAAGTATTATACCAAAATAGGTAGGTTTTCAGTATAATTTTCTTCCTGCAGCTTTTCCCTACCTTGGAGTCCAAGTAATAAATGAAAATCAAATTAGCACTTTGCTTCTAGGATCAGGCTTGGAAGCTGGCTTTAAGAAGCAGTTGCAAGATAAGACTGGACAGAAGCAATGCACTCAGTTCTATCCAGCACTTACCAATCCCTTTAATGAGCCGGCAGTTTGGGGGGGTTACTGGGGCTATATCCCGTGAAGCATTGAGTCTGTCCCTGCAAGAGGAAAGATGAGGGTTAACAGCATACAGACAGTTTTAAAACAGGTAAAATTCCTAGTGTAGCTTTATCTTGGTTTTATTGTCTGCCGTATCGCAGCAACAAATCAGCGATAAAATACTGAATAACCGAAACTCGGAACTGACAACAGCAATTGCTCCAAATCACACACATCTAGGACTTAAGTGATTCTCCTACACTGAATATCTTAGGAACCTGACTTTGTTCATGAGCTTCAGGAATAAGCTTTCACAACCCACCAAAGCTCAAACGACAAAATAACATCACCACACTTTCTTCAGGTTTCAGCCACCTAAATATAGGAGCACTGTACCCTTAGGACCAGCGGTTCAGATAAGGAGAGGGCGACCTTCTACCCCAGCCCACTGGCTATTTTTGATGACCAGGCCACCAGCAGTCGCACTTTCTTCATTTCTTAGTCCACATTCCGAAGTAGCAATAGCGTTATTGCAAGACAGGACTACCCACTTCCTAAGGAAAGGTAGGACCTGGTAGTACAATTTTCAGCAATTATCCTGTGTCTCCACCCAGAGCATTATCCTTCAGCAGTGCTTATTTCATTCTTGAATACCCACAAAATTCAGTCTCTGGCTCACATGTTACTGGACAAGCAGACACAGACAGGTACCTACATATGAGTTTTTATTTCTCCATCTCGTCCATTCCAAATTGTTAACAGATCTATATGAAAGGCACCTCACTAACACAACTGCTGTGTCTGACCGTGCTGGTCCACAGTGCCATAAGCAAATATGATGCATTCCTATGCAGAAGTGTCAATCTAATGTACTGGAATATTCTTTTTCTCTTTTTTTTTTCTTTTTCCCAAAAGAAAGCTTTTAAACTAACACAGTTACTCCTTCACATGCCTATCATACACATGTTAAGGCTGTACTTGCCGCAGCCACAGGAAATTCTGAATGCAAAGATCCTATAGCAAAACCCAGCTATGTTTATGTTATAGTTTTAAGCATAAACTAAACACCACTATCAGTCTGTGGAATGAAATATATGCAATACAGCTGAAGACTGTATGGCATGTCAGTCCTGTATTTTGTTTAATCACTTAATTATGATTTCTAAATCGTTTCAATACTGTATCATTGACACAGGATGTTAATAAAAGGCCAGGAAAAAAAAGAAAAAAAGGTCAGAACCAGCAGAGAACAGCAAGAGAAAGGAGCCAAATTAAACTCTCCCAAGCGCTCTCCCCCATCTCAGGGGTCCTGAGAGCAAATTACAGCAGCTCCAAGCAGCACAGCTGGGATATCAGCTCCTCCCTCAGCCCCCTGCATAGCCAAACCCACTGGGCCCCCGAGGCTGGCTTAGGGCCATCATGCCCAAAGTTTGCACTGCTGCCTGCTCAGGGCTTTCCCTTTCCTATCTGCATCAGCTTTTTCTGAGCAGACTGCAAGCCACACAGTGCTTTGGATGGCAGGAACTCAGCCAGCAGCCAGGCAGCGATGATGATATCCCGACAGCATTCCCAGGGAAACACTTCATATGCTGGAATGAGAGTAATTCAAAAGGACACTGGTCACAAGCCTGCAGGATATATAGTGTCTTTTCCAAAATGTGTCAGTTTATCTAACTCAGCCAGCCTTGGGTACTGAGCCAGATGGCCTAGATAACTAACTGGCCTTATTGAAAACACAGTGAACCTGCAAACTGTGCAGGATGCAATAAAAAACAGAGGAATTTTGCTACTTGGTGCAATCCCAGTGCCCAGCACGTTTCCCACCCAGTTCCTCTTTACAGTTTCAGTCCTGCACCTCTTGTCCCACTCCATGGACACAGATCCCAGGCATTTCCTTTCTTTCAGCAGTAACCTGCTGCATATTAAAAGATCTCTCTCTTTCAGTTTTCCTCTTCTCCAAACTAACCAGACCCTTTGTTTGTTTGTTTGCTTGTTTCCTCGCAGCACTGAAAATCACTTCCCATTTTTGTTTTGGTTCCCAATTCTCTTCAAATTGTCAGCATCTTTCTGGAAGCACGTTGCTGTTTTCAATACAGTACACAAGATAAGGATGATATCAGTACAGAGTTCTATGAAATTATAACATTGTGTATGTATGTACACATAAATTTATACTTAAACAATAACGTGTACAGATTGTTCTAAGAAAAACAGTAACACAGTATAATTCACATTCAAGTTTTACAAATCAGTTCAGACCTTTCTTCAGTGAAGAATTAGCAATTTAAGACATCAGTAGGGAAATTGGTGTAATTTCAGGTGGTAACACACAAGACTTCACTGGTTTTATGATGCACAAGCCCTACTCAACTCCATTTGGTAGCTATCAGTAGTGTAATAGGTGCATAAAAAACTGATTTAAGAAGAATTAAGTTTGTTAGAGATTTGTAATAATTCTACAAGCCTTCTCCTTTAAGCATTTTGTGGATTCCTGTGTCACAATATCTAGACACAATGTACCAAACTACAAGAAGTCTTTGCTGTATTCCTACCTCTGGGTTGTGGGGTGGATAACAGAGAGGCCTGGAGAGAGTTAACATTGCTCCCAGTTTCTCCTACCAAGGCTGTGTTAAATGACTGCGGCGTACTTTGTTATCTGAAGTTGTGTGTTACCAAACTTTGCAACCTCCTTAAGCCCATGGCTACACTGCAGCTTGCTGGAAACACAGGAAAAACCCACAGAGAACTACAGAGATGGGAGACTCTTGCTTCCACCAGGAGATTATGCTTTACCAGATTCCAAATACTGCCCTTGTTCATTCAATTTGGAGAGGACATGGGGCAATGCTTTGAAATGTCTCACCCCACTAAAGCCCAGGAGTATTTTCCAGCTCCACCATCCAACTTACGCAACTCCAGAGCAGGAGACTCCTGTTACAACCGTGGTTATAACTAAAGCTTGCAATGGATTTGATGTAACATGCAGATACGTCCTTGAGAGGTACATGCAGTATAGCCCTCCTGTAATAAGTTGCAATTACTATTTATGCAAAGATGAACTAGCTGGATGTCGTTGCTTTAAAGTCTGGCATTTGTAGTCCTTGTGGATGTCAGCAAAATTATAATGGCACAGCTGCCTTGCAACACAGTAATTCACCACCACTTTTCTGTCCTGAAACAACCAGGTTTAGTAGCTGTGAGCACAGATGCTACTGTAAAACCATTGCAAAAACATTCACACCCCACGATATGAGGTGTATGATACAGAGCACAACATGGTGGGTTATTTTACCTCACAGTGAGTAACTTCCCAACTTATGATCATAGATGCCCATGAACCTCATGTACACACAGGGGCTACTGTTGCCCAGAAGCTTTGGTAGAAAACAACACAAGGTTTTGGCAACTGGATTTCTACTTGCTCTTTCGCTGATGGACAGGAGATGAGGTAAACTCACAGGTAATCAGTTTTAGCACATCCCTGTTAACTGCAGCCTCTGGAAAAACAGAGGTATCAGCCCACCTGCCCCAGGACACCCTCTCCCTTTGGCCCCTTACTGCCAAGGGCATTCCCATTGGAGAAATGCTCTTGAAGGCAGCTTATCCCTGACTGAGGATGGGGTGAAAGCTTCTGAGTAAGCCAGTGCCTAGTTTTTCTCTGAGGAATCATAGAATCACCAGGTTGGAAAAGACCTGTTCGATCATCGAGTCCAACCATTCCTATCTGCCACTAAATCATGTCCCTAAGAACCTTGTCTACCCATCTTTTAAACACCTCCAGGGATTGTGACTCAACCACCTCCCTGGGCAGCCTCTGCCAGTGCCCAATGACCCTTTCTGTGAAAAATTTTTTCCTGATATCCAGTCCGAGCCTTCCCTGGTGGTGCTCGAGGCCATTCCCCCTTGTCCTGTCCTCTGTCACTTGGGAGAAGAGGCCAGCTCCCTCCTCTCCACAGCCTCCTTTCAGGTAGTTGTAGAGAGCAATAAGGTCTCCCCTCAGCCTCCTCTTCTCCAGCTCAACAACCCCAGTTCCCTCAGCCGCTCCTCGTACGACTTGTTCTCCAGCCTCTTCACCAGTTTCATTGCTCTTCTCTGGACACGCTCCAGAGCCTCAACATCCTTCTCGTAGCGAAGGACCCTCGATGCGGACGGGAGGAATGACGATGATGAAGATGCCCCCGAAGCGCCCCCCCCCCCCGCCCGGCTGCCCACACCCCTCTCCCCCCCGGGGTCCCCCAGTGCCCCCAGTGCCGCAGCCGCGATTCCCAGCCCCGGCAGCCCGTCCCGCCCGAGCCCCGCCGTCGCAGGGCGGCTCACCGAAAGGCCAGCAGCCGCTCCACCGCCAAGGCTGCCGCTATCCCGACAAGAGCCACCGCCAGTACCTTCCCCATGGCGGCTCCGCGCTCCTGCCCCGCCCCGAGCCCAGCGCGGCCCCGCAGCCCGTGTCCCGGGGCGGGGAGAGCAGGGGCAGCGCTGCGGGTCGCCGTGGGTGCCGCCCTCTGGTGGACGGGCAGGGAAGTACGAGTGCTGGGCAAAGGCCGGGGGGCGCGGAGGGTACGGGTACACCTCTGTACTGAGATGCTACACTGGGAGGGCGGGGTGGCATCCAGAGGGTCCCGGGCAAGCTGGAGAGCGGGTCATTGTGAACCTCATGAGGTTCTACAAGGCCAAGTGCGAGGTCCTACACCTGGGTCGGGGCGACCTGCGGTTTCAGTACAGGATGGGGGATGATGTGATTGAGAGCTGCCCTGCAGAGAGGACTTCGGGGTGTGCATTGACGAGAATCATAGAATCATAGAATCATAGAATCATAGAATCATAGAATCATAGAATCATAGAATAGTTTGTGTTGGAAGGGACCTTAACAGTCCCTCCTCAGCTTTCTTGTAGGCTCCTTTCAGAAGCTCAACATGAGCTGGTAGTGTGTGCTCACATCCCAGAAGGCCAACTGCATCCTGGGCTGCCTCAAAAGAAACGTGGCCAGCAGGGCAAGGGAGGGGATTCTGCCCCTCTATTCCCCTCTTGTGGGACCTCATCTGGAGTATTGTGTCCAGTTCTGGAATCCTCAACATAAGAAGGATGTGGAAATGTTGGAACAGGTCCAGAGGAGAGCTACAAAGATGGTCAAAATATCATAGTATAGTAGGGTTGGAAGGGACCTTAAAGATCACTTAGTTCCAACCCCTCTGCCATGGGCAGGGTCATCCCACTAAATGAGGCTGCCCAAGGCCCCATCTAACCTGGCCTTGAACACCTCCAGGGATGGGGCAGCCACAACCTCCCTGGGCAACTTGTGCCAGTGTCTCACCACTCTCATAGTGAAGAAATTCTTCCTAATGTCCAGTCTGAATCCACCCCTCTCCAGTTTATACTCATTCCCCCGCATTCTATCCCCACAAGCCTTTACGAATAGCCCCTCTCCAGCTTTCCTGTAGGCCCCCTTCAGGTACTGGAAGGTCGCTATAAGATCTCCTCAGAGTCTTCTCTTCTCCAGGCTGAACAGGCCCAACTCTCTCAACCTGTCCTCGTAGGGAAGGTGCTCCAGCCTTTCGACCATCTTTGTGGCCCTCCTCTGGACCCGTTCCAATAGCTCCATATTCTTCTGATGTTGAGGATTCCAGAACTCGACACAGTATTCCAGATGAGGTCTCACAAGAGGGGAATAGAGGGGCAGAATCACTTCTCTCAACCTGCTGGCCTCGCTTCTTGTGATGCAGCCCAGGATACAGTTGGCCTTCTGGGCTGCGAGCGCACATTGCTGGCTCATGTCAAGCTTCTCATCAACCAGCACCCCCAAGTCTTTCTCTTTCTCCCTGCGGCAGCTCTCAAGCACATCTTCCCCCATTGTGTACTGAAAACGGGGATTGCCCTGACCCAGGTTCAGGACCTTGCACTTGGTCTTGTTGAACCTCCTGAGCTTCTCAGAGGCCCCCTTCTCCAGCCTGTCCAGGTCCCTCTGGATGACATCCCATCCTTGCAGTGTGGCAACTACACCACTCAGCTTGGTGTCATCTGCAAACTTGCTGAAGGGGCACTCAATCTCGCTGTCAATATCATTGATAAAGATATTAAACAGCACCAGTCCCAGTACGGACCCCTGAGGGACACCACTTGTCACGGATTTCCATCTGGACTTCGAGCCATTGACCACTACTCTCTGAATACAACCATCCAACCAGTTTCTTATCCACCTTACCAATCACCCATCAAATCCATATCTCTCCAATTTAGAGAGAAGGATGTTGTAGGGGACTGTGTCAAAGGCTTTACAGAAGAGAGTGAAGAGGTACTGGCACAGGTTGCCCAGGGAAGCTGTGGCTGCCCCATCCCTGGAGGTGTTCAAGGCCAGGTTGGATGGGGCCTTGGTCAGCCTGATCCAGCAGGACATGTCCCTTCCCATGGCAGGGCGGTTGGAACTGGATGATCTTTAAGGTCCCTTCCAACTCAAACTATTCTATGATTCTATGATTCTATGATTCTACGTACATGCTAATACACGTGCACTAATAGAGCAAAGAATTCCCTGATTCCTGTCAAGCCACCTAGGCACCCTGTATAGTCAGGGCAGGAGAACAGTTGCTTTGAGGTAACAATTCATGTGAAGAGTGTCTAAAAGAGATCAAGAAATATTCTCTAAGAAGTGGACATTTCTCTGCATTCTTTAGAAAAGGTAACTACAGTGACTAATTCAAGTGCAGAAATCTGCTTTGTATATGCCTGAAGGTAGATGGACTGAATCTCCCTTGAAGTTTCTGCTCATCAACCAGGATTGAAGAAAAATCCTGGGTTTTGTCAGCAGCTTTACTTCCTCAGCATGATCCCAGCCAGCCTGAGGTCTCCCCATTGGCTCTATCAGCATCTGTGGCAGCTTTCCCTCCCCAGCACCCCATCGACTGGCCAAGTGGCTGCAGCAATG
The DNA here is from genome assembly GCF_017976375.1 of Cuculus canorus. NCBI lineage: Eukaryota > Metazoa > Chordata > Aves > Cuculiformes > Cuculidae > Cuculus > Cuculus canorus. Next base: position 134,702,503 of record NC_071402.1, on the reverse strand, counting down.
CTAAAAAGCACATGGCTGTAATTCAGTCTTTTACAAACTCCCCTGAGCTGTTTGCCTTTGTGGCACTCAGGAGAGACCTGGAGTGACCTCCTGCCACTAAAAGCAGGAATGAGTGTGTGCATAATCACCTGAAGAAGGATATGTACCAGGCCTAGAAATGGAGGAAGGGAGCAGAGCAGGGAGGCAGGATAAGTCTTATTCTCTTTTACTTGTTTAGGCTCCTTTACAGACAAGGAAAGAAAAGTATCCCTCAGTAAACTTATTTATCCCATTGAGGGAAGCATACCTGTAGTGGGGGAAGATTATGGAGTGATTCATCTCGAGTGAGCTCACCAGGCATGTGCAGGACAACCAAGGTATCAGGCCCAGCCAGCATGGGTTCATGAAAGGTCTGCTTGACCAACCGGATCTCCTTCTATGACCAGGTACCCTGTCTAGTGGATGAGGGAGAGGCTGCAGATGTTGTTTACCTCGACTTTGGTAAAGCCTTTGGCATTGTTTCCCACAGCATTCTCCTAGAGAAGCTGGCTGCTCATGGCTTAGACAGGTGTACTCTTTGCTGGGTAAAACACTGGTTGGATGACCAAGCCCAGAGAGTTCTGGAGAATGGAGCTAAATCCATTTGGCAGCTGACCACAAGCAGTGTTCCCCAGGGCTCAGTGTTGTGACTGGTTCTGTTTCATATCTTTATCAATGATCTGGATGAGAGGATTGAGTGCTGCCTCAGTAAGTTTGCAGATGACACCAAAGGTGGGAGTGTTGACCTACTTGAGGGTAGGAAGGCTCTACAGAGGGATCTGGACAGACTGGATCGATGGCCTTAGGTAAACTGGTAACGTTCAACGAGACCAGATGCCAGGTCCTGCACTTTGGTCACAACAACCCCATGCAACACTACAGGCTTGGCGAAGAGGGGCTGGAAAACTGCCTGGAAGAAAAGGACCTGGGAGTGTTGGTCAACAGGAAGCTGGACATGAGCCAGCAGTGAGCTCAGGTGGCCAAGAAGGCTGGGAGCATCCTGGCTTATATCAGAAATAGTGTGGCCAGCAGGGCTAGGAGAGCGATCATCCCCCTGTACTTGGCACTGGTGGTGAGGCTGCCCCTCAAATACTGTGTTCAGTTTTGGGCCCCTCACTACGAGAAAGACATTGAGATGCTGAAATGTGCGAAGAAGGGCAACAATTCTAAGGGTCTGGAGAACAAGATTTATGAGAAGCAGCTGAGGGAAATGGGGTTGTTTAGTTGGGAGAAGAAGAGGCTGAGGGGAGACCTTACCGCCCTCTACAACTACCTGAAAGGAAGTTGTGGAAAAGTGGGTGTTGGTCTCTTCTTCCAAGTTACAAGTGATAAGACAAGAGAAAATGGCCTCAAGCTGCCCTGGGGTGTGAGGAGGAGAGTCAGATTAGATATCAAGAAAAATTTCTTTACTGAAAGAGTGGTCAAGCATTGGAACAGGCTGCCCAGGGAAGTGATAGATTCACCATCTGTCCAGGTGTTAAAAAAGTTTGTAGATGTAGCATGTTGAGACATGGTTTAGTACACAGGGTTATGTTGGGCTGACAGTTGAGCTTGATGATCTTTTACAATCGTAATGATTCTATGATTCTAAGTGGGAAAAGTAGCACTCTGTAGATGCCTAGCCTCCCTCTCTCCATTCATGCGGGAGGGAAGTTAGACAACTTGCTAAGAAAACATAAGGTAGCATTTACAAGGCTGAAGATAAAGGGAATAATTTCTACCAAACACTTTGAAAGTCTTAGAACTTTAACTTATTATAGATATGTCCCTTACGTGTGCTTCTCTATTACATATCATCATCTTTTAAGAGATAAGATACAGAAACTATGTACAAACAGATCTGGATTTCACAACAAACTATTTCAAAATGCATCATGCTTGAGTCATTAATGAAATGCAATGTGTGTTGCCAAATCAAGTTTAAAAAAATTCTCTTTTTATCCATATTTCGCTCTCTTTTATGCAGATGTTAATCTAAAGGAAATTTACTTATATCTGCCTAGCCAAGACATTTACAATGAATTTATACTAAAGATTAAAGGCCAAATTATTATTCTGGAGCACTTTTTGGGGGCTAATCTGACTAAATACAGAAGTCTACAGTGCAGCCATGATAGTATTAACTAGACCCTTCAAAGTGTGAGGGACCCACGCTATGAAGGGCTTTGAGGGTAATTCTGACTGACAGCTAGTGAGGAGTCAGGCAGAACTCAGTGACTCTGATCTGGTTTACAAATACTGAATCACATTAAGAAGAGGACATGCGGCATGAAGACAAGGCAGACGAGAGAAAGCAGCTAGAGACAAACCCCAGTGTTTCTATCATTTAACTGATGAGAGGAAGAGCTTCAAAAGCTGCTGATCATAGAACCACTTTAACCATGTTTGCTGATCAAATGAAGGTTGTAGATGGCTTGCTCAAAGATCTCAGCAATTTCTTAAACCCAGCATGCTTCAGCTCTGCTAGAGTTAAAAACCACTCAGCTCCCCATTCCAAAGTTGGGTGCAGAGATTCCTACAGCTGCTAAGCAGCTGCCACAGGGCTAGGCAAAGTCCCTGCTCACACTCGACCACTATACATAAATACAGCTAGTTAGAACCCTGGAGTCCACTGTAATTACCTAAAGAAGAGATGGTACCCTAAAGGGTTCAAGAATACAAATGCATAATGCCTTTTGCGAAGAAAAAGGTAAAAACATGCCTGCAGTGACAAGAAAGTATATTGGTTTTCTCAACTGCTGAATAAAATTTATGTCAAAATGACATCAGTGGATTTGTTGGTGAGGGTGCTGAAAAGTCTCTTGCAGAAACAACCTGGCATTCAGCCTTGTCCTTCTTCAAAGCGAGCAAAGGTCTCTACCTGGCTTCTAACCAAAGACTCCAGCACTGTCAGCCACGAGCAGCCCAGAGGCATCTGCATAAATTTAGATGTCCAAATAAGTTTGTGAGCATATTTTCCTATTTCGTGATGGTGTGAGGTATTGCAAAGGTTCTCGATGATGACAAGATGTCAGAACATGTCACTGTTAAAACCAGCCCCAAGCAAGGCTATGTCCTAGCCCAAATCTTGTTTACTGTCTTTTATGCAGCAGTGCTTCTTGCTGGATCTGGAAACAGCAGCAAAGGGAGCTGCTTTAGTTATTTTATAGGTGGCAAAACTGCTAAACTGGAGAAGTGCCAGGCTAAGTCGAAAGTCAGAGAGGTCCTCCCAGGCAATCTGCCCTTTGCTGCTGACGGTGCGCTAGGTGTGCAGAATATTACTGATGACTTTGATGGCAGTGGCATGGCTCAGCCTTGTCACAAGGAAAAAGCAAATAATGCTGTCTTTTTCCAGGCAGAAGCATGCCGAGTCAGTAATGTGCCTTGGCAATACAATGCTCAAGTCTTGCAGGTGAAACTCTGCTATCTTGGCAGCAAGCTTCTCAAGCACTGTGAGTGATAACGGTTGTGTAGAGGAGAGAGAAGACCCTGTGGCTTCTGAAAGATTAAAGCTGTATACAAAATGAAGGAGTCTCCTGACTTCAAGCACAAGTAAAGGAGAGCCATGTTCCTGTCATCATCACCCTTGTGTGCAGCAGGACTCCCAGGCAATACACAACAATTGCCTTGAGTCTCAGCCCAGTTTACTTTCATGCCTTTGGAGATAAAAAATAAAAATTACAGTGTCCCATATGCTGAGATTTGGACCACTGTCAAATATTAACCACTGCCAAAGACTCTTGTGGGCTTAGCTACATTGGTGTGAGCATTGGTGCATGTACCAGGCAAAGTGTTGCACATAGTTGTGTTCCTCTTGGGTAGAAGGTGAAGTACAGTCCAGCACAGCCTTGAAAGCAAGCATCCAATGCTGATTTTCCATTGTAGCATTAGTTTCACAATACTGGAGGGTCACTGCTGGGTGCTGTGTTGGGAATGATGCACTAATGCCATTGTGGCCTCTCACTAAAGTAGAACAACCCAATGAAACAGAAAATTAATGACAGGGGAAATACCTAACTAAGCATTAATCTTGTGCTACTTCTGTTTGTTTATGCATTGTAAATATCAGGGAAGTTTCTCAGCTGAATATTCAGGATACAATACCTCAGTAAAAAGACAGAAGGTGAGATTTAGAAATTTAACAGTTTCCAAAATCCTTTAACACAGAGAAAGGGAGGAAATAGCCTTGACTATAAGTATGGTAGCAAATGAGAAAAGCCATTATACACAATGTTTTACGATGTTTTGTGCTACAGCAAAATACAAGCATGATTACGAGTTTCAGTATACAAAGCTTATTTACAAAATGCAGGATTGTTATTTAAAACTGTGTTGGCATAGTGTTATTTAAAACTGTGTTGTGAAGCATAAAGAAAACAGAAGGAAATGGAAGTGTTGAATGACCACAGAAGTGCACATTTCTTCATGAACTACGATTCCTAAACCCAATTTCTTGTGTTCTTGACTGCCCTGCACATACACTCCGGCCTACTTTCAGATTTACATCAGCGTAAATCCAGTATAACACCACCAAGAATAATTTCACATTATCTCACAGCTCTAGGTCCTGGCACTGGCGTTACTGGAGCTGCTTCAAACATGCTACTGTAGATGTTTCCTACAGAGGCTCTTACATGACACGAAGGTAAGGAGACCTTCAAACCAGACTCTTCTAGTTGAGTGATCAGTTCTAGTGCTGTGGAAATCAGCTTGTGCTTCTTTGTCGGAGGGATGATGGGCACAGTGTGAAACCGTACAAGCAGATTTGGGCTATATGTAATGTCTGGCTAGGATATTTGGGGTTTCAGGCAACCAGAAGCAGCAGAGAGACACAAATTAACTTCTCTGCCTCTAGGTGAGATGTCACTGAAAGTTTGGTGGATCTTGTTCGCCTGATCGCCCAGTGTGCACTGAGCTGGCTGAGCCACATTCTCACTGTGTCAGTTACTTCATGTTCAGGTGCAGCCACCACAGGAGAGGACATTGTGAGGGACCTCAGGGAGACTGAACTGAGGTCTCTCCCTTACCAGCAAGGGAATCACAGATGCAGAGAAAAGCCAGAACTGCTGTGGGTGGGAGATTATATACATTGATAAAAACACACATATCCTCACCATTTCTTACTACCAGGATACAAAGCAAAAGTGTTTACAAACCTGAGAACAGTCTTGCAACTAACAACCATTTCTTTAGCACAGGAAGCGTCCCAGCAGGAGAAGAAGTTTGGAGGCCAAGACAGCAAGACAGAAAGAGTCACTGCATGAGAAGTAACAGAATCAAGTTTGCTTAGAGTTTTTGGCAGCTTTGAGTAATTGCAGTCTTAAAAGATATTTGGCACTTAGACTGGGTTATTGCAAACCCAGACCATGAGCCTGCCCTAAGCACAAGAAAGAGGAATGGCATAGCCTTATCATTGTTTTCAGTGGGAAGAACTTCACACAGGTATTGCTGGGTTGTTTTTGTGTGTGTCTGGATTTGTTTTTTGAATATTCAAACCCTTCTGGTAAAATTATGTAAAAGCTAAATTATGATATAACTCTATTTCTTAACATAAAGTTATAAAACACTATTATCTAGGTATACAGGGTGTGACAGACTACTAAAAAAATATAGAGTACCTAAAATCTGTTCCCTACACAGAGGATGATTACGCATTCTCCACTGGAATTAAGAGGAAAATAATGTATAAAGTCTTTCAGCTAAGATCTCAAGACTGAGGTTGTCTAAATCATACTTGATTAAGTCTGAAAAAGCCAAAAGATTTCTGTAGTTAAATACAGACATTTTGCCTATTTGCAGTTGTGTTCTTAATATTTAGCTTTACAAATGCTTTCCTTCGAGTATAACAGTATATGGCTGTATATTGATGTACACTGTTATAACAGTATATGACCATATAAAGGTATAATTGATGTGGCTTCATAAGCTATTTTTAATTTTTTTTTAAGCAAAAACTGTGAACAGATAATGGGAAAAAGACTCTAAGACTTAATCCAACACTCACTGAAATAATTGATGGTTGCTACATCGTAGACTCTCCTCTGCAAACATGTGCCAAGGAGCAAAGAATGTGGCTTTGGCAGAGTCAAAGCCTTTATAGCATCCAAACCACCCGTTAAGCACTCTGCTTTTGTGGAGGAAGTGACATGTGAGCGGTAGATAGAGAATGCTCCCATGGGGTACTATACAGCACTGCCAGATTTGGACATCCACCATACTCTCAACCCAAGAGCAGATTGCATATGAATCCCATTAGGTCATGATGGATTTTGTAGAAAAGAGACTAGATTTTGTCTTTTCTGCCTCAAATAATCACAACAAAAACACAAAGAAGGGCCGAAAGGTGATGAGTGGAGTGTACCACCCTTGACACCCAGAAATAATGATATTTTTCTTCATCTCGTCCGCATACCCTAAGGGAGCTGGTCCCAGCAGCCCTCCAGCCAGTAGATAGCTTGAGTTATGTGGTATCAAAACTATTAGAATTAGGCTGCCAACAGCTGTGGTTCACCTTTTGTTCTAACAGGAACATACATTTGAACTCTAAAAGCAAAGGCAAATTTCTGTATCATAATAAGAAAGGAGCAATTATTATAGTTTAAGTTTTTGATTAGCATCTTTGAGGGAAACTTAAACTTTCTGATCACTGTGTGGAGGTACACACAGTGCAGAACATCATGCATTCTAGGTTTTGACTGCATTAGTTTGACCTATAAATTTCAGGACTATGAACAAAAAATCAGTTTGTTTACCTTCATCTTACCTTCTACAGAAGGCTGTAGAGTACTCCTGTACCACTTGTTAAAATCTTCTTGTGGTCTATTACTATGGTCTCATTCCGATATGTACATTCTGATTTTTTTAAATCATATTATCCATAGAAGTGAATGGGTTTCTTTCATACTGGTAGCTTCAAATGTTGTTGATTTAATATTTTCTTATAACCCAGTGTCACAATTTTGTAATTTGATAAAACCTCTCATGGTTGAAACTTCCAGCAGTCTTCCTTAAAGCCTAGGTGGGGCTGGGGCTTCAAGAGTTGTGTAAAGTGTCTTCACTGATGACAGTAAGTGTTTTGCAAAGCTTAAAAGAAAACACTCACAGATGAATCTGCTGGCATCAGGCTGGCCGTGGGGCTTCTCAGCACAGCAGGTCTGGTGCAGCCATAGACACTTAGGCTGCCTCAGCCAGAGTGCAGAAAAGGAAACCTATCATCCCTGACATCCTGAGTTGGAGAAGCACCCAACTGGCTCTATCATGCTGCTTCCTGGGAATTTTGTATCAAGAGTCTAGTTTTGTTCCGGGTCCTGAAACCTCTTAAAGTCTCTCGTGCTTTATGGGGGTGGTTCAGGGATTTGTCTCAGGAAAACCAGGCTACGTTCCTACTGATCTTCTTACCCTAGGAGTACATTGAGCACTTTTAGCTGCAGATGCCCCTAGGCTGCTAACATAGTGATGTGTATGTCACTTGAGGTGCTGGTCTTAGGTAGGCTTTGGGTGCTGGAAGGGAAGAATTTGGGCAGGGGGTTCATTCCTTCCATCCCCCACTCACCCCAAGATCCCCCGTACTCAGTCCCATAGGCATCAATGGCCAAACTGAGGGAAAAAGCAAACATTTGGGCCTCTCAACCCCAGTTTAGCTTTTGCTCATTGAACTACTCTGCTTCAGTTACAAATCAGCATCCCCAGAACTGTGTTTTATCACAGAAATCTTCCCCAAAATATTTTCTCTGGAATTAATTAAATTGCAAACACTTTGGCTTTTTACTTCCAGTTTTTGCGGGGAGCAAAAAATTTCTCAGTGTTGTTAGCGTGAACAATAAATAACTTTTATAAGGAAATAATCATTCAGACTCATATCATTAGAGTGTGGATAAATTTGCCACTTATTGTGCCATTTTAAAAAAGACAAAAAATAAATGTCCTTAGAAAGAAAAATAGCCAGATTTTTTTTCGAAAAGGAGTTCTCTGATTTCTTCTGCAGGTCTGTCCTCCAAGAATCAGGCATATTTGCAAGATGAGTAATTCCTTCAGAGCACTTTCTATTCACTCAGTGCTGAGCATTTAGACGGATTAAGAAAAACATTTCCCTCTGTTGAATAGCACAATTGTTGTTTGTATCACAAGTTTGATTTGAATGTTAGCTAAATAATAAATTAAAATAATAAAAAAAAGTTATGTGCTATTTATTCATATTATTTGGAAATAGTTTCTAGTATCACCATGGCACATACCTTATTTATTAATTAACTTTCATTTTTGCAGAAGTTTACTAAACACATTCTAAAATTCAACTGGTTAAACCAAATATCTGTAATTTAATTTTTAAAGTACCCTCCTACAGAACCAGATTACAATTAATGGAAGAAAATTAATATTCCTGGAGGATATCTGATCTGTTTTTTATTTTAATCTCCAGACAAGCAAAATTGCACTCTACAGCCATCTTCATAGACTCTCTCAGGTGATGATGTGACAAGCTCAAGGGTCAGGTGTCTACACTCTAGGTATCCATGTTTGGATAAAGGCGGAAAAAGATTTTCTTGCCTGATCTGAGCATTGTCACCCTGCAAGAGTCACATTATCCTCCCAGGTGTCTCACTCCAGCTGGTAACTATCTTTGCACAGGTTTTTTAGGCTTCTCTGTGCCTATCAAGGAAAGAAAAGTCTGATCTTTAGAAAGGTAATGGTAAAAAATGAGTAACTGCATCTCGTCGTATATACTTACCCTTGCTTCAGAAATGTTCTCACTGCCTTTCCCCATGCAAAAAACTTCCACCGGCCTCAGGAGGAGAGGATACAGTGATGTGCAGGCTTTTTAGCCTGTTCTTCTCTTGGAGATCTATATGTCAAGCAGGAGTTAAAATGACACTTGAGGTTCCCATTTCTCAGAAGGACATACATTTTTTAAAAGATTTGGGCAGCATTAGAGTGATAAGTGAGTTAACTTGTCTGAAGGTTTGGTTATAAAGAGTCATCTTGAAATATCAAGGCATTTCTCTAAGAGCTTTTCAGGATTAGATGTGATTCACCATATATTTGACATGACTATTACATTGATACTAAAAGGTATCGACTCTCAAGGCTTTAAATCCTTCAGGACTTTCTCTTATATTAGGTCTGGGTGATCTATTGATGACAGAGAAAGCCCGCAGCACACAGCATGGTATTTTCCTGTTTCTTACATAATTATTTAAAAGTAAAAGTCCGGGTCATGATCTTTGTTTTAAATTCAGTCAGAAACTCTTACTGACTTAATTGAGAACATTGCTAGAAAAGGACAGACTATAAAAAGAATAAAAATGAGTTAAAAGAGGATTTGGCCTAGAGAACACAGGAGAAAAAAAAATAAAGCAAAAATAAAGCCTACATCCAAATCCTAGACAAAGCTTCTGAGAAAGTTGTGATTGGTCACTATGGCAACAGATTTTTAAATTGAAATAAAGTGCTTTTAATACTGCACATTTTTCTACACAGATCTAGTAGATGAACTCAGATCTCACTGAAGTGAGTATAATTTTACAATAGGTATTCTATATGATATTAGAAACACCACAGCACAGAGAATCAAAATATGAATAGCTATAAGATATGCATGTCTTCACTATATTACTGCTTCAGCCATTCAGAGGCTAAGGAGGTAAACGGTAACATCAGTTATTACCTCTCCTCGGGGAGTCTTTTAATAACTGGTGTAAATTAAGGCAACTGTTAGCTTAAATGAGAAATATTTTATTTTCTTGGTTTATATACAAATGGGCTCAAGTTGGTCAGTCAACATACTGAGCTTTATTCCACAGCATAAGAAGTTGTTCATACAGCCTCCACTCTGACAGGCAATTCCCTTCTCACCAGCTTTGCTCTCCATCCATCACAAATGTATCGAGGCCAAGACATCCTTGTATCATTCACACAAATTTTGGATATCTGTCAATAAGAACTGGAATTCCTGCTGTATTGTACCAATAAAACCAGCATCTAATATGCACATTCTGATTTAGACTAGCACAACTGCATTGTCACTTCTGCACCTAAGAACTTGGTCTGTTGCATTTGTGGGAGGTAGAAGGCGATCCTTTCAAGGAGAAACCATAGCAGTTTATGTTGCTTAGAAATGTAACAAATAGCCACTGTGCAGCAGGGGCTGATTTATCAGGAAAGGGCAGGAAGCACAGGCAACAGCAGAGATTGAAAACATTCATCAAAAGCGCTGGCAAGCGCAGGATGATTACAGAGCCACCACAGACTGGCACTGTCCCTGTCTGCCTCACCGCTGTACCCAGCCTTGTTTGTGATGTGCTGCTTGTCTCATGATATCTCATCTTCCCTCTCCACACATTCCACCCTTTCAGCAGATTTTTCCACATGCTTTGTTTTGGCATCGCTTCAAATTTAGTCCTTCAGAGCAGGAATCGTCTCACTCCTAGACTGCTTGATGGCTGTTCAAATAACGCCAGCACAGCTTCAGCAGAGTGTGTTCATATTCTTTGACACATTGGTATTTTGATCCCCAAAGACTGGCATTTTAGAGCAGTGGCAAAACTGGAGAACCACTATTGGAGTTCAGCCCCAGCCAGCCCTGCCAGGGAGCATGGCCAAGCAGCAGGCAGCTAGGCGTGAGACCGGGGAGGAGAGACACAGCCACCTGCACGGCTCTTTCTATTGGCCATGAATTATTTTTGTCTTGCTGCTGTGAAGGAAAACTTCTCTTCAAAGAATTGCTTTCCACATGCTTTTTTTAAACCCAAAGTCCATGCCTTACTTCACCAGGATGGAAGAAGTGGAAGAGATTCATATTTTAAGTCTGGTTGCAAACTCCCACTCTTTTAAATACTGTCAGATAATTTGACATCAAGTTGCATTAAATACGAGAAGAATTTTCCACTAAGCATAAATAGGGAAGATTTGGTTTTCCAATGCCTTGAAAATACTGTCCATCTGATTTTAATTGCTGTCTGCGTGCATGCATCCTGTTAACAACACATATGCTTCATATCAAAGAGAACCTACAAGCATTCCACCTGGGCAAAGATGAGGATTTTTTAACTTTTTTTGCAAAATAAGTGCATTTTTTGTATATTTTTATAGGACAACAAACTATTAATTATATTATCTTAGTAGTGATTTTTGAGAGATCATTCCACTTTTTAAAACGTTCTAAATTCAATAGCTAACATCCTAACACCAACAGCTAATCCAACCCTGAGCTTCTGGACATCCTAATAAATACAGTGATAGCAGAAATAGGAACAATGTGGAGAAACAGATCCCTGGAGCTGACAAAACCCATGGAAGGTTGGGCTAAGTTTTGCTATGCAGTTTTCAGATATAAAGTTCCATGACAGCAAAATCCAGCATTGTTGACATCAGCCTTTGGGTTTGTCACATGCTTGCACCTTAAGGCTTAAGCACCTCACTTGATCCATGTTTCTAAATTATAGTTGCTTTACTGAAAACAAAAAGACCAAGACTTTCAAACATACATAGGTTCCCAGCTTCCAGGAATTTGATGTCCGGGAAGTTGAGAGTTTTATGTTGAAATGCCTTTGTGCCTCTTGCATTTATTTGCCCTATCCCTACCAAATGAGCTCAAAACTGAAGTAACGCAACAAAGAACAAGAGGAGAATTCCAAGCTGCTGGTGCTAAGAAGGTTTCAGTTAACCAGTCACAGAGATGCATTCACCGAGAGAACTTCTCTCCAAAGATGATTTACAGCTGAGCACTTGGAGAAAAATATTTTGCACCTGGTACAGCTAAAGAGCTTTTTTCCTACTAAGAAATAAAGCAAGATGCATGGCGAAGATTTATGTAATCTTCACACTCAGAGTCAGCATCCTGGGGAGAAAATCAGATAAAATATAGCAATGGCTAAAGCAGGCAGAAAGATGTACAGCAGTGAAAAAAAATCAATTTCAATATTAGCAAAAGGATGTGTGATATGAATAAGTAAGAAGGTTGTGCTTAACCCAGCTTGGGAACTGAGAGCTGTCAAAAGAAAACAAAGGATATTCCTGGCAACACAAAGGATATACAAGGCAATACTGCCCACAGCGTGGGCAGCAGCGGGGCAGACCTGGCCTCATGCTGCAAGATGCTGTAAGGGCCACAGCAAAGCTAGGGGATTGTTATTCACTGCAGCAACAGTATTTTTATAAGCATGCGCTGTTCAGAAGAGATGAAAGAGTGGGATTAATTTAAGGATCTGCTTTTTGCCTCAGGCCCACAGATTTGATATTCAGTACATTTTCCTCCTTCACCCATAAAGCTCCAGAACAGGGCAGATTGCTCCTTGCAGAGGCTGTTACTACTGCTTAAGCAGCCCTTTTCAGCCAGCAGCTGCTGAGGGAAGGAAAGGGCAGAGTTGAAACCTCACTAGCTAAATGTGCCAATACACTGCTGCAAGGCTCAGAACTGGAGGCTGCAGGCAATGTTTCAAGGTCCCCTCTGTCACTGTGTTTGGTAGAACATTGCTAACAACCCTGCTAAAGCTGCAGGTAGGTGACCCTACATCTGTTATTGCTTTCCATGCCCTTCCCCACACCTAGTCCAGTTGCATCATCACCATCCTTTTAGAACATTTCTCCTTTCGACGTTTTTTTGCCTGCCCCAGTCTAGAGTTCGGGATGTTGGATTTCACCTTCAAAACTCTGCTCAAGCTTAAGGCTTTCTTTGTCTTCTGTGAGCACTCACAACTCTGATTTTCATACACATTCCTGTGACACCAATCATCCTTTTCATAATACCACCCCAGCAGTGTTCATGACAGCTCCAGGCAGCTTTCACTGGCTCAGCTATGCTGCTTGGTGCCTGACCTAATAAAGGACACAATCCACTGAAATCAGTGGAAATACTTCCCTTGACTTCAGTGGGCTTTGGATAACACCAATGGAGGGGGTCCTCTGCAGCCCATCTGAAGCCAGTGACAACAGTCCCAGCATGTGAAGTGGAAAGCAATGTGGACCCCAAGATGTTGTCTACTCTTTTCTTGTTTGCCACACCCCTTTACACCTGGTTCTTCTGACCTGCTGTAAGCACTTTGGAAGAGCAAATCCAGCCTGTCCTCATCAAGTGCAGTTGTTCACATGTCTACAGCTTGTGCTGTGAACAGGAGCATCATGTTATGTGGCACTGTGTGGAGCAGAAGGAAAGCTTAGGGGCAGGAGTTGTCTCTCTGGTACAAATATGCCCTTGTGTTATCAGTGTAATTGAGACAATCGATCTTAAATGTGGAAACCAGGTTTTCTTAGGGGATACAGTGTGTGAATGCACAGTGCCCATTACAGTGGCCTTGAGTCAAGCCTATAAATATTGTAAATACTATACTGTTATTTATATTAAACAAGGGATGGGCTATTGTTTCACTGTGAGGTGTTCAGAGTATTTGGCAGCCTGGGAGCTTGGATGACATCAGTTTTGACTTTTAAAATCAAACTGCCACCTTGTGGTATAGTGGGGAAGATGGCTGTAGGAAATCACACAAATAACAAAAATGAAGCTACATAGTAAAAAAATAGTCCCTTTGCCCCACCAATGATTTACAGTATTTATGTATTCTTGAATATATTTTGACTATACTTCAGCTAAATTAATAAATATGCTCATATAATGCTTTAAAAGCTCAATTTAACTTTTTGTGGTTTTTGTTAATGTAAAACATAAAATAATTTCCTCACTCTTGTATGTAATTGTACCAAAACCACCAGTGCACTCATATGAGTAGGTTTTTCAAGATTAGACCCAAATGTAGCTTACAGGAAAACCCTAACTATAAAGGCTATAGGTTTCTATAATTGTTTCCTTTTCTCTTTTAAGCTCATTAATGTTAAGAAAAATTTCTATGAGAATCAGAGCACGGCCACACCAAGTGCTGAAGGTGAACAAATCGTAGTGTATCATCTGATCTCAGCTGCTGTTCCTGTGCATGCTCTTGGACCATGATGGATATAAGGTAATTTTAATCAGCTTTCCCTTTCACTGTGGGCCAAGCCATCACAAATTGCTTCACCTTGCTTGTCAACCACGAGGAAGCACGATGGATCAGCAGATGCGCAGTAATCTGTTACAGCAACATGCTTGTGCATGACAACCTTCAAGCAGCAGACCAACATGGAGATGTACTGGCATGATCCTTTCAGCTAGATTGAATGTCCTTTTGTCATCTAATAGTATTTATGAAAGATGACAGATAAAAAGATAGTCCATTTAAAATCAAAAAGTGTAGCTGAGATGAACAACTGATTGCAGCCACATATTGGTGCTTTGTGCATTTGTGACTTTTCCGGAATACGGCGGTTTAAAAAAACAGGTGTGGGTAATAAGAAGTCCATAAGAATTTGAGTTCACATCTTGTCCCTCTGCTTATGCCAGACAAGCATTAACACTTTTTTTGAAGTGTGAAATGGACTCATCCACTACTGAAAGTAGCAAAGTTAGAAGGAGGCAGTATAAAGGTATCAGGAGTCCGATGCTGAGTCTTATCTTAAGTTAGCCTTGAAAGACCGAGATGAGCTGCCTGGGACCTATAGCACCAGAGCAAGCCATTCTCCTTCTCAGGGAATCAGTTTTTATAAAGTATTCTTCACCCAAAAGTACATGGGTAGAAGAAACTCATGAATTTCACAGTTCTCCATGAACTGCTGTCCTGTAACATTTTTGTTGAGCACTGGCTCTAGGAGAGTGAGCATTCCCATGGACCGAGGTCCTTCACGTCCTCATGGGACTGCTTGAGGAACCTGGCCCCTGGAAATCCCCCTGGCTGCTCTGACTTCCAGTATCACCATATTCACGCTTCCCCATCAGCACTCTTGGCAGCCAAACATGAAAATTTCTTCCTAATGGTTGTGGTGGAGTCAGCTTTGCTGGGTGATTTAAATCAAGGATGGATAGTCTCCTTCTAGCTATAGTCTCAACCAGTAGCCCAAATGGGTGATGCATGACAGGAGCTTATGCTAGCCATGTGTGGGTTTGCCTCTTCACAGACTGCTGTCAACACAGGGACAGGACAGAAAGAAAAAGGAAGGAGGGGGAAGTGTTCAGTGGGTGATGGTGTGGTGAGAGAGAAGACCTGAATTTAGGTGAAGGATAGGCAGGGAAAGGAGAAACACCTACGGATTTATGCAGTCTCCTGTGCTTGCAAGTGAGTTAATTCACATGTAAGTCCTCTGCAGTGTATGAGATCCCCCTGGCCGTACAGTTCTGCAGCTCCCTTATCCCAGCATTTTTCCTTCCAAGAAGGACTACTTGTAGACCCTGAGCAAGCTCTGGAAATCCTGCTTCTGCGGGAATTAGACAGCAGACTGAGCTAGACCAACACAATGATCCCTTGGGGCTTTATAGATCAGGCTACCTATGAAACCTGCACATTTGGGGGGTCTTGTGCTGGCTGGAGGAATGAAACCAAGACCAACATGCTAAATGCTCTCCTGGGGAAGAGTGAACTACCTCCCACAGCAAGAGTGACTTACAAATTTTTATTTTTTGTTCTGAAATGCACTCGTTAAAGGTAACTAGAGGCAGAGCATCATATCCCATTGCAGTCAATAAATCAGCAATGGTAACTATGAAAGGAAATGTGAACACTTCTCCAGCTGAGAAACAGCACCTGGGCCTAATATCTTTTAATGTGAATGTATGGCAGGAGCAGAGGGTAACCATGTAGTTAATGAAGCTTGATGTTTAGAAGGTCCATGGAGATAACTCATACTTTGGTATAATCGCTAGCTTGTCTATCCTTACTTTCATAAAAAGAGTGCTGTGATATCTAAGAGTGGCATTTCAATGCCTGAAATGCCCCTCATATAAATAGAACAAGCAGATCAGCATGACCAAGTGATAAAATTACCTTCTGGTCTTCAGGAACTTCAGCATGCAACTGTGCTATAGGGACCTCAGTGTACCCCTCTTCACAGCAGAAACAAATACATTTGGAAATGGATCTGGAGGAGACATACAAAGAAGGAGAGGATATGGAGAGGAAAATGACTCGAGCTGCAGCTGCCAAGGTGGTAAAAAAGAATTTTCTTGAAGCCCTGAAGTCTAATGACTTTGAAACACTGGAAGAGCTATTGAGCCAAAAGAAAATAGATGTGGACACCGTGTTTGAAGTGGAAGATGAAAATCTGATTCTGGCATCGTACAAACAAGGTAAATGTGGCAGCATTCACCAGCCAGGAAGTAGATGGGCTTGAGTGATTTTCAAGAAACTGTGGCCTTTTTTCTCTTCTGAAGCTGCAGTGTAAGGTGATTTGTAGGCAGTAACGTCTCAGTAGTTCATACAGCCCCAGTCACTACAGGAGGGGAGCTTATCAGCTGTACCCGCTGGGCTTGGTGGCGGGCAGGCCAGACAGAGATCAGCCTGAGCCTCTGTGCTGCTGAAGCAGCTGCTGCAGCTTCAGGAAGGTCCGGAAAGAGGAGCCCTTTGCCATTTCCTCACAGAGAATTTGGGTGCAAAGCCCAGAATAGACACGTGCAGGCTGAGTGTGGTGTATACAGTTCTTGCATGTACCCAGTCACATATACAGACCATTTTGAAACAAAATATTAAATCTCTTCCATTTTCAATTTACAGTAGTAGTACAGTGAATTCTCCCTACCTTATGAGAGCTGAGGAAATACTGCAGACTTTGGATGTTGCTGGAAGGGAGGAGATATATTTTTCAAACTGATGGAAAGTGAGGATGTGCTAGTTTATCAGAGCAGAACAGTCATCTGTAAAAACACAAGCAGAAAAGACATCTACTTTGGAGTGTAGAAAACTCAAAACAATTCTCAGCCAGACACTGAGTTTCCAAGAACTCATAACTTAAAGCAATAAAACAAGTTTGCTCCCTGCTAAAATCGACATATTTCATTACCTACTTGCTAACAGACTCTTTGTGTGTATCTAGAAAACAGTAATTACTAGCCTTTGCCAGAAGTTCATCACATGTGGAGATAAACACATCAAGTCCCAGTGACACAGCAAATGCTCTTTTTTTTCCTAAGACATAAAGATGGAACAACATCCCACCTCTTACCCTTTTCTGTGTTTACCTCTTATTTAATGATTAGCTTCTGTTCTTTTGATTTCACTAGGGAGGATGATGCAATTATGACATACTTCCCTTGGGGACAGTGTCTAAACTAACCTACATAGAGATGAATGTATCTTAAAACACTTTTTCTTCTGTCCTCTCAGTAGGCTGAGATGCAGTCTGGTTATGCTTCAAGACTACAGGATTAATGCATAGATTTTTAATTGTAGATCATTTGCAGACATTAACCTGTTCCTTATAGAGAAGTCTCTCCTTTCTCCAAAGTAGAGAGATAAAGGCACCCTGTGGCCTAAATCACAGCAGTGTATTCATTTGTCTGAAAGGCAGGAGGCACACATCAACGCTCATGAAAATTTTACTTTTATTCTGAGTCCCATGTAACTGTGATATGAGAGAGGGATCTTCTTGAGGAGGGAGAAGGGAGCAAAATTGAGCTCCACCATCCCATCATTCAAACAACCTAAGCTTTGCCAAAGCCCTGAGCTATGGGGTGGAAAAGAGATGCTATGGGTGTCAGAGTGGCTTTGCTTCCCCTCTTCCAAAGAGGCTGACAGCTCCCAAGGACATAGACCTTGCATGCACCGTGACATTTTAATGTTTTTAACCAATGAACCAAGCAGGCAAAATGAACAAGGCCTACCCTGGAGCCCATGTCTGCTTTCTGTTCAGTGCCTGGTCCCTGTCCCTCAGAAACATCTGCAAGTTTGGTCAGAGGACATGGGAGATGCTCACCCACAGCAGCACAGGAGAACAAATAAATGGTGATCTCAGTGAAATTGTGGCTATATAAAGTGATATCTTGGCTTTACCATTGATTTTCCTGCTATGATGTATCATTTATGGCTCACCTCTGGCCATAAACTTGAGGCCCATCTCCATGCAGGGCACAGCAGTGCTCCATATCTTGCTGGTAAGAGGGGGAGGGAATCTTTCATGTGAATTCAGATACGGACCTGATGTAAGAAATTTGTTCTGCTATATACATAGACTCTGGGGTATAGCCCACCTACTTTGTGCCCAGTTTGAGGACATCTGATGAAAATATTGTCTTACCAAAGCTGCTAACGTAACCTGAGTCAGCGGGTTGTGAGAGGGTTGAGTACCTGCAGAGGAGCCTGTTGCCCTGCTTGGGCACTCAGCTGCCCTTGGGCTGCCTGCTGTTGCCATTCGCTGTGTGGGTTCCTTCGAGACTGGGTTTAGTAGTCTCCACAATTTAGTCCTAAGGTGGGTGCCATGGTCTGTAGACATTTTCTCACACGCATTGTAGACTGTTTCTCACCCCTGACATATCATGCACTGTCACTAATAAATGCTTATATTGGCAAGGAACAAGTCACTACAGCCATGCCAGAGCAGGAGGTGCAGCTGTTGTCATGACTGTCCACTCTGTAATCTTTCCACGGAAATTAGCATTTTTCAGAGGCATACAAGAACTGTATTACTGGCACCTCAGAACATACCCTGAATTTAACTAGGAGGGAAGGAAAACTTTAATTCAAATCTTTCCCTGACATCAGCACTTTGTTTCTACATCTTTCCTTCCTGTCTATCTTCCTTCTGTCTAATACTGTAAATACTAATACTTCCTTCTGTCTAATACACATGATTACTGTAAAAACTGTATCTATGTGACATTAAGGTTGAAAAACTATATACAATTAGAGATTAAAAAATGAAAATTTGAATTAATATGACCTCATTATTGTCTTTAGTATTTTTTATGTCTTTTACATGATAACAGCATTCCACCAGGCATTCGTCCAAGGAGAAACAGATAAATCAAACCTAGAAAATTTTATAGGCACATTCTAGCTAAGATGCAGCTGCTGTATCTATAAGGAAAGGTGAAAGACGTTTAAGACTTCTTCTGCCCCTATACACATTATTACTGTGTTTTACTTTTTTTAAACAAATGATTATAGTAATTATTTCTGAGACTGTCTCTGTGCAGCCATTAAGCATGTAGCCTTATTTTCCTATTTTGGGAACAAATACTAAAGTGTTATTTGGTTTTACACTTGTCTGTAAGTAAAAAAAAAAAAATAAACAACCAAAAAAAAACCAACCAAAAAACAACCCACAGACCATTGTGAAATTTTCAGAGAAAAATCCAAACATCTTATAGCCAAAATTCATGCTAAAGTGTTGCTGCTTCTATTTGGCTCTTTGACTTAATTTGCATCAGCATCCAAACTCCTCAATCCGTGCTGCTCAGGGGCAGTAGTTGGCAGGAGGTCTGCAATACAGCTACAGCCACATTGCCAGTGATCATCCATGTACAATGCATCACTGGAGGTCTGAATCCAGCTCCTGACATGTGAGAACCTGTGATCTCCTACACAGGAACAGCAGGATGAGCTGTCTCTTGAGTCACTATCCTGAAGTAAATACTGCCTCCTTATTCCAATGCCACCTTTTTTCAGCTGTTGCTGAGTTGAAGATCCCATTTCCCCCATATTTTTTAGCTGGTAGCTTAGAGCTGATGGCTCTAAGCATATTTATTTTTAGTCTACACAGGTCACAAGAAAAACAAAGCTGCCTTCAGAGTACATCCACATGGGAATTATGCCTCCAAAAGGCAGGCTATCCAGCACACATTGTAAAAGTGCTAAATGAAAACGGAGTTATACTTGAAAGAACTTTGTGTACGCTAAGCTGTATCTGGTGAAATTATAGTAAGCTAAATCAAAACTCTAACCCCTTTTTTCCTCTCAATTATGCTCAGTAGGTGGATAGCCTAAAGAAAAGTCTTTGTTAAGGATGGTAACACATTTTCACTTTGTACAGGGTACTGGCTGCCTAGCTACAAATTAAAAATATCCTGGGCAACTGGACTTCATCTAGCTGTCATGTATGGACATCTGGAGAGTCTTTCAGTCTTGCTCAATCACAAAGCTACAATCAACTGTCGGCCCAACGGAAAAGCAGCAATCCACATAGCGTGTGAAATGGCAAACGTTGAGTGTCTAAAGATCCTTTGTAACCATGGAGCTAAGCTGAACTGCTTTTCAATGAGTGGGCAGGCACCTTTGCACTTCTGCACGACACGAACCTCCATGCCTTGTGCCCAGCAGCTGGTTTGGAGAGGTAAGGTAAAGCTCTAGAGGGTCTCTTGGGGACAGTGGGTATGGTCTGCAGTTTCTCTTAGGAGGCAATTTGTCAAAGTACGAGTGTATTTATCCCTTCCATACACAGCTAACTCACATCCTCATCTTAGACACCTTTTCCCTGTCTCTTTGAACAGTGGAAGTTTCTCTCGTCCTGATTCCTCATCCGACCTGTTCTTTTCTCTCCCTGGCCACCCACTCTTACTCCAGAGTCATTTCCCATTTCAGGGCCTCCTTCCCACTTCCCAGTCCATCCCTCAGCAGATAGACTTCTCTGAATCAGGGAGTTCCTATTTCTTCTTTTTTTCCCTATCTTCTTCCTCCAGGTTTACTATTGAGATGTTCTCACATGAAAGTCTACCCCTTTCCTCTTCTTTCTTGTTCAAATATCCTTGATCTCAGTAAAATTCTTCCAACTGTTTGTTTTTTGAGACTTGGCTTTGAAAAAATGTATGCAGTATTTCATACCATCTCTTCATTTGTCAGCAGCCAAACTCCTGCATCTATGTAGGTACTGGGAAAAAAAAAAGAGGTTATTGATATGAGATTTCTGTTTTCATGAAGTAAGATAATCATGTTATGCTGCTGATCATCTGTGAAAACTGAAGCTATGAATAGATGTAATTCTGGATAAAGATATTTGTGTCACACACAGTTATCTTAACACAAGGGTGCTGACTCAGGACATAGTAAAAGACAACCATAAAAAGTACAGCGAAGTCAGGCAGTTCAGATCTTAAGTTACAGACAGATTTCCACTATTTATCACACTGTGCCATGGCAAATGCTAATGCTTTTAGGGTATATTTTTTTCTCTACATATATATTTGTTGTTATGGAAGGCTCTTCCTGAGATGCAGAGCCTGAGTATGCTTTGCAGGCAAGGCAAGCTGCAGCCCTGAATGAATAACCACATCACTTTTCTTCTGCTGAAAAGATATGTATTATTTTGTTTGGTAGAAAGGAAAATAAATGCTGCCAGTTGTACCCTGCCCAAAGAAAACAGTCCTGACAGCAGGAGTTGAATTTGCTAACATGGAAAAACGCAATTTCTGACTCCTCTTCCTCCCTCCCTGTGCTTACGCCTCAGTCTTAGTGTATGTTTGGGCACGTACAGGCTTTCATGAGTTGGGAGAGGAGAGGGGTGGCCATGCAGAGTGCACTTACCCTTGCACAAGTACTTCATTGAAAGTTTGCCATCACCCCAGGTTCAAGGAGCCCTTGTCCACTCAGCTGTGGTCATTGACCACAGCACCCTCCAGCTCTGGAAGAAGCCCCTTGCCCCTCCAGCCTGCTGGCCCTGCCGCAGCTTGACACTGACTGCAGTTCTGCTTTGCTCTGTGACTGGGGTCTCACTGGCCTTCCCTCTTTCCTAATAAGAGGAGTTCAGTGTGATTCCTCCAGTTGTTTGCATTGCTTTACAGCAAATCACTTGTAGGAAGAAACACGGGCAGGCAGGCAGCAAGTACCAGCAGGGGCAGGAGCTTGGGAGCCTTGAATATGGTGTTCAGTTGCACCTCGAATCCTGTGTTCAGTTCTGGGCCTCTCGCTACAAGAAGGATGTTGAGGCTCTGGAGTGTGTCCAGAGAAGAGCAACAAAGGTGGTGAAGGGGCTGGAGAACAAGTCTTACGAGGAGCAGCTGAGGGAACTGGGGTGGTTGAGCCTGGGGAAGAGGAGGCTGAGGGGAGAACTTATTGCTCTCTACAACTGTCTGAAAGGAGGTTGTGGAGTGGAGGGAGCTGGCCTCTTCTCCCAAGTGACAGGGGACAGGACAAGGGCGAATGTCCTCAAGCTCTACCAGGGGTGGCTCAGACTGAATATCAGGAAAAAATTTTTCACAGAAAGGGTCATTGGGCACTGGCAGAGGCTGCCCAGGGAGGTGGTGGTGTCACCATCCCTGGAGGTGTTTAAAAGATGGGTAGACAAGGTTCTTAGGGACATGCTTTAGCGACAGACAGGAATGATTGGACTCAATAATCCAACAGGTCTTTTCCAACCTGGTGATTCTATGATTCTATGAGCCCAGGGACAGGGACAGGAGCAGGGACAGGGCCTGGGGCAGGGACAGGGACAGGATCAGGGGAGCTCCGGTGCAGGGGCAGGAGCAGAAGCAGAGTCCGGGAAGCCCTGGGGCAGGGGCAGAGGCGGGGGAGCCCTGGGGAGGGGCAGAGGCAGCATCAGGGGAGCTCCGGTACAGGGCCAGGAGCAGAAGCAGAGTCGGGGGAGCCCTGGGGCAGGGGCAGAGGCGGGTGAGCCCTGGGGAGGGGCAGGGGCAGGAGCAGGTGCTGCTCGAAGCCCCTCAGCCTCACCTCGCCGCTCGGCAGGTGGTGCTGTTGCTTCATCTGAGGCAGCCGCTCCGCACAGAGTAGTCCCTACCTGTCCCCAGCAGCTTGGAAACAGATCCAGACCCTCGGCGGGGCACTTCGGCGATGGAGTTTTTTTATATCACCTATGGATCTATCATAAAATGTCTTTTCTTCCAGGCTCGCGATTAATGGGGAGCTGCAGGAAGCATTCTCAGGGTATAGTTTAGAGCACAACTACTCTCCCGAGCGACAGTAGAGATCTCCTTTTTCCTTCAGCTCTTAATTTATAGGAAAAAGCATTTTACACAGAGATTGGACCTGCCTGCTGCTCCAAAATAGTGTTCAGATAAGCTCTTCTACTAGCTTGGGGCCAAGCTATCACTTCTGCAGCTGGAACCATAAATTTCCAACGGTTTCCTGGAGACTTAAGAAATGCAGAATCCATGTCTCTAGTTACTTGCGTTTCTACGCATGTCTTTCATGCCAGTTGCCCACCCTCACCTTCTCCTTGGGTAGCACAGCTCAAACAGAGAGATGGCCAAACTAGAATTTCATTACTTTCATGTTTTCCTGTCACCTTTTTTGACAGGAGCAAATGTGAACATAAAAACAAACAACCAAGATGAAGAGACTCCTCTGCACACCGTTGCACGTTTGGGTATCCCTGAGCTTGTGGCCTTTTATGTGGAACAAGGAGCACAGGTTGATGCTCTCAATGCCTACATGGAGACTCCTTTGGCCTGTGCAGCCTATTGGGCCCTTCACTATAAGGATCAGATATACAGCCCTGATCACCACCTCATCTGTCGGATGCTCTTAGACTATAAAGCTGAAGTGAATGCTCGTGATGAGGATTTCAAAACACCACTCCACAAAGCTGCATGGAACTGTGATCATGTCCTGCTGCACATGCTGCTGGAGGCAGGAGCAGAAGCAAACATCATGGATGTCAATGGTTGTGCACCCCTACAGTATATCATAAAAGTGACATCTGTGCGACCAGCTGCCCAGCCTGACATCTGCTACCAGCTACTACTGAACCATGGAGCAGCTAGGATATATCCACTGCAATTCCACAAGGTTAAGAGTGGCTTCCTACTGTAGGGGTATGGAGAGGGGTGGTGTCTTGAACAGGAATGGGATGAGAGATCCAAAGTTTGGGGTTTGGCAGTATCTTGATTTGCTGGTGTCTTGTAAAGTATAGACCCAAAATGCCCAAACCCTTGTAAGCCCACCTGTTGTAAGAATGGTATCATTCAACTGAAGTGAAATTACTGTTGCTAATGCCAGAAACCGGACCCAGATACCATTTTTGTTCTTAACCGGCTTGAAATCCCACACTCTAAATGGTAGTTCAAGCCTATTTATTCTGAGCTGTTTCACTTTCCCATTTCAGAAAATCTACATGCCTTTGTCAAACCTGCCTCCATATAGACTTAGCTGGCTTATACAAAATGCATATTTGGCATCTACCAAAGACTGGAGATCAGACTAGTTGATTCAATTTGTCACTTCTGACCTTTAAAACTCTATTCAAATCTATTCCAAATGAAATGGATCTCATTAAATCTTTGGCTCATTCCTAGGAAATGTCAGAAATTAAGGGGAAATTCTGGGCCTGGGTTCATAGTTGATGAGAAAGAAAAAAATAAAATAAAATTGCAGGATCCCTCCCAATGACCTTCTAGGTCTGCAAAGCCCAGGGCACCGGCTGGTAAGTTTATTATATCAGGCAACTAAATAAGCCTGCTGCAGTCAGGACTTACACTGTCTCCTCCAGTGCCCTAAGCAACATTTTGCATGTCCTCCACTGTATATAAAAAGTTTGAATATGCCAAGCAGCCAGAAGTCTTCAAATGAAATGCCAAAGTTTTGGCTTTGCCCTCTTGAGCTGAGGATGAGCTGGTCCTGTCTGTAACAAAACAACAGTTAATCTTCTAGAACATGTTTGAGAGTCAGATCTGGGTTCTCCTCTTCCTACCTCCATTGTTGCTTGAAGTGGGTCTCCCTTCCAAACCATCACTTGACATCTGTAAAATATATAGGATGATATTTATCTCAGAGGGATGTTCTGCTGTTTTGTTTGTGAAAGCCTGTCTAATGTGTGGAACAGAACTGTGCATCATACAATGTGAATGCAAAGTGTTATTTCATAAGTGTGAGTGACAGTAGACTGTTTTCTTCCCACCGGGCTAAAGTTACTGGGTAGACCAGTTGTTTCCAGGGCATTTTTTTCTGTTCCTGTGCTGCATGAACTGGAGCAAGGACTTTGTGCATGGCTTTACCTGGTGTCAAGACACTCAACCTAGCTATGAACGAGTTATTTCCAGATTCAGGTGAAAAAGCTACCCCATCAGCAAGCTAGACTGCTCTGGAGACCTAAAACAGTGTTTCTGTATGGTGTTAAACTTGGGTGTGCACAGCTCCACCGGGAGCTTGCCTGAGGTTTCTTGCTGTACTCCCACTGAGCAGTGTGTACAGGGCTTGTCTTTTGCACCTCCAACTTTATCCTCTCGTAATGCTTTGGCTGTGTCTGTCTCAGTTTGCCACTGCCCAGTGCCAAGCATCCAGGTTAGCCTCAGTTTTTCAGTGCTACTCATTTTCTCTATGCATCCTGCGTGCAGGTGCTACAAGCCTGTCATTCCCATCCCAGAGCTGTGGAGGTTGTTGTCAATACCTATGAACACATCAAATCAACATCTAAGTGGAAAGCAGCCATACCTGATGACATCTTCGAGGTAAGCTCTTCATGAGCTGGAACTGCCGAAAATCCAAGCTCATCATCTGCATTCTCTATACCTGACCAAAGAAAAGTGAGAAAGCTTTTGAAAGAAAAGAATGTCTCAGAGGATTTGGGACTTCCTCAATTTTATTACTGATGTGACAAAAGCGTATCACTCACTGATATATTTTGAGAAATTTTCATTGCAACTCTATCCTTTTGAGCATCCCCTGTCAGGGATGCTGCTGGAGCCGAGATGTCCCTGAACTTAGAAAGTGCAAAGATTCTGGCTGTCATTGGTGTCTCTTCAGATCTGTCAATGAGTGTATTTATATTTTTTTTAGGTCAGCAAATGTTTCAAAAGTACTGTGTTATATGTGAATAACTACATATTTAGGTTCTGTTGCATGCGTTGGGTTTCTGTGAGCAGGACTCTTAGCTGCAAATATAAGGGAGAATTTAAATGAGAAATAAGAGATCAAAGAGGGAAAGATGTCAAAAGGCAAAATTGCAGCACAAACTACATGCTTTGACTTTACTTCAGCTATCTGTATAGTACCAATATTCTATTTAAAACTAGTTTTTCATTAATCCTGGGATCTTTCAATATTTTCAAATCAGTGCTGAAGTTAAGTACAGCAATATCTGCTACACATTTTCAGTGCTGTTTAGGGAACACCATCTCTATTATAATGCAGTTATATAGCCAAAGGAACTGTGAAACTAATTGTTTTTTTCAGGTCAGCTTTGTTCAGAAAAAAAAAAATCTAAGAAACCATTTATATGAACACAAAATAAATTTTAAAGGTACTTTTTCACATGAATATAATACTAGCAATAGTAGTAGTAGCAGTAGTAGTAACAGCTTTACTAAGCTATGAGTGTGCTTAGAAAGGAAATAACTAATTTTTTTCTCTGAACAAATAATTTAATTTGAAACCTCGAAACATTCTTATTTGGAAAATTCTAAAGTTGTTCTATTTCTTCACTGAGATTGCCATTTTTGTTGTCAAAGCTCTTTGCCATATCTGACCTGAAATCAAAGAAAAAGAATTTTCATTGACACAAATCTGTACTTTTCAATACATAAAGTGTGCCTGAAAAAAGTGTAACCAGATCTGTCAAGTAACAAGGCTAAAAAGCAAGATCAAGCCATGTGCCGTAGCATGTATTTACTGTTTGCTTCTTTTACTTTAACATCACTTGTAAGCATATGTACTCTCTTCTTGTGGGGATGCAAATTTATTCGTTCTAGAAGGCCACTGGGGCAATGAGCAAGACCAAATGCACGTTGCCATTCGCAGCCCCAGCTAAGCCATCGGCAGCACCAGCACTACGCATCCTCACTGCCCCATGGTCAGGTTTAGGGGATTAGCTCATCCATGTTCACTGGCCCTGAGCTGGCTGCAGCACCTATTCAGTTCAGGGCTAATACCGCAGAAGAACTCCCACCTCAAAATGATGGATATAAGACATACTAATCCTAAAGATTTCATCATAGTCTTTTTCTTAGCACTAAATATTTGAGGCAAGCGTACGAATTTTGTGCAGGCATTGCACTAAACCAAGTCCCTGGTGCTGGGTGTGCCTCCAGGGGACAGGATGGTTGCCTGTGCTTTTTACCTCGTTCTGCCAAGGGCTGTACATAGGCAAGGGCAAGGGAGGGAGGGAAAACAACCTCAATACCCTAAAACATGATTGTGTTTTTTTTCAGCGGCACCAGGATTTCTATGAGTCTTTGTTTGCTGTGTGCAGCAATTCACCCCGGTCACTCATGCATTTATGCAGATGTGCTATTCGAGCAATATTGTCAGAAAGGTGCCACCGAGGAGTCCCGTTGCTATCCATCCCCCTGTCCATAAAGAAGTACTTGCTGCTGGAACCAGAAGGAATCATCTACTGAGCTACAGCAGCACCGGCACTGGAGTCTCCCTTCCTGGATTCGTGTGCCTCTGTGGGGTGCTGGAGATCCAGGCACAATTCTGACATAGTCCTTCACTTGTGTATGATATCAAGCCAGCCTGAAGCCTGGCTGGGATTTACTGCCTCTCCTCTGAGCTGCTGTTTTTCCCTGTGCTAAGGAATCGCAGCTGCAGGCTATGAGTCACAATCGTGAAGGCAGATCAGGAAAGCCCCCCCCAACAAACAAATACAGGAGAACATGCTTTCATGCTTTGTTCTCCCAGTGTAAATGATGCTTCTGCTGCCTCTGGTATTGGTTTTGATGCTTGCTAAATAGCATTCGATTCAGCCTGAACAACCTTTGATACTGTTTCACTGTAATTTTCTTCAGCTGTCACTTTAAGAGTAAAAGAAAGGATATCATCAAAAAATAGGACATTTATTAGTGTCATAGAAATGCTTTCCCAGAAAGAAATGGACAAATTTCTTTGAATCGTGACCACAGACAGGATTCCAGGATTCTCCATAGTTTCCTGTGGACTGACTCTCAATTCAACTTTAGTTTGCTGTTCGCTACACCTGTCTGTATCTTATAAAGCTTTGTCATAGTAATATCCTTTTTAATTGTAAGAAATTTATATTTATATTTCCGTACCTTGCTATTCATGCCCAAGTAGCTTTTAGCAGATATTGTCTCTGTTTCTGCTCTCACTGTGACTGACAATAATTTCACGCCCTAGTGTTGAGAATGCAGGTAAAATGGACTTGCCCCTGTAACCTGCACAACTGGGCTTACTCCCATACATATATCCGTCAGGATGGAGTTGGATGGGATCTGGGAAGAATACAAGGCCTTCTTTTCATTGACTATGCATGGAATCTAGTCTGCTAACATGGACTACACACCTTATTTTTTTGGCAGCTAAGCGCAGGTGAGAGGATTCCCACCTTAACTGAAAGGTGTTTCAAAGATGATGATGTGTTGGCTGTGCTGTTACAGACCTGCCTGTCCTCTGACTTGCAGATCCAGTGCTTTGGGATCTGTCAGTGCTGGTTTCTCTGCTTGCAGAAAACCTTTACTCCTGACCAAGCTGCTGACTCCAGTTCAGCAGGACGAAATGCAGGGCAGAGGCAGTTCAGATACCAAGTGTCCCACAGCAAGTGTGTGATCTGACCTACAGAAAAAAACCCAAACATTTTTCTTCCCTTTTTTTAGTTTGATGCAATCTATCTGGCTGTTCCACTTTTTTAAGACCCTGACAATTCTGTGTTCTGCTGAAAGGGAGGTGAGCTGTGCCTACCACTGTGAGCCAGTAAGTCCTGACTTCTCATTGCATCTCTGACTGTGAAGCTGTCGATCCTTATCATTATTATTATCCCTGTGCAAGAGAGCCCACAACACGTTAGGCTCTTCCCAGCTGGACAGGAGCAGTCAGGCTGTTCACTGTTTCTGACAATAAC